>NC_141687.1:276806155-277295729 GCF_964263255.1 Lissotriton vulgaris | reverse complement strand
ATACAAATTCAATATCCTAAATTCCCATAATCAAATAAAAGTGAGATGCTAAGTAGTAAACACAATTGAAAAAGTAAAAGAGTAAGAGGTAAAGTTCAAGGAACATGTATAGAAAGAAAATCAGTTAAAGGCAACCATAACAAGTCTTTTTGATCAATAAAGGTACAGTCGACTCAAAGGCACGATCAAGCCTATGGAATCTTCGAAGTATCTTTCCATGGGTATCAGTAATAGTTATAATTTTGGATTTTTGCTTTTTGATTTTCAGATAATTTGCGAGGGATTTGCCTGATATGTTTTGCCCTCCATACATTTTAGCGTTAAATTTGAGGAGATTATTACATGCAGAGTCCCAAGAGTGTTTGTTATATTGCATTTTTGCTTTGATAAGAGAAGATAGTGTACCAGAGGAGTTTGTGGTGAAGTAAGGAGGTTCAAGTTTTTTCATTTGTTTAAGAATGTGAGATGACTGTGAATGGGCTTTTTTCCTCTTTCGAGATACACAGTCAATAATAAATCCTCTTACAGCAGCCTTGAAGGCATCCCAAATAAAGTGAAATTGAGAAGTAGAATGAAGATTATTGTGGAAGAATTCCTCCATGAAAAGCATAAAGTGCTCAGTAAACTGGGAATCTAAGAGGAGAGAAATATTAAAGCATCAGCGCCGAGAGGTGGGAGTATGTGAGGGGTAATCCATGTCCAAAATAACAGGGGAGTGATGTGAAATAAGAATAGAACCTATTTCTGAGTTTGTCATGAATTGGAAAGCGTGTTGAGTGAGAAAAATATAATCAATATGGGAGTGTGATGCATGTACTGGAGAAAAGAAGGAGAATTCTAGTGTGTCAGGGTGGGATATTTTCAGGAATCCATGAGGCCTCTGGAAGAGATGGTTTTATAAAAAGATTTTTGCATCTTATTGGGAACATATCTGGTTTGTGATTTCCGATCTAAAAAGGGCTTCATGAGTTGGTTAAGTCAGCGACCACAATTAATTCATCAGTTGCATGTGATTAAAGAAGTGTGGAAAAGTCATTCCAAAAGGTTAAATCAATGCCATTAGGGCCATAGACATTACAAAAGGAAAATTGTGTGTTAATAACAGTGATATCTAAAAACAACCATCTACCGTTAGAGTCATGAAACTCATTTTGTAACTGAACAGTCAACGACTTATGAAACAAAATATTAACACAATTTTTGTTGTTCACTGCCGGAGAGCAGAAGGCTTCTCTTACCCATTGTTTACGCAGTTAAGACAAATATTGTAAATTAAGGTGCATTTCTTGCAACAATGCAACTTGATATTTCAATCTCGCTAAATGAGATACAACAGGTTGTTTTTTAACAGGATTGCGAATACCTTTAACATTCCAAGAGATAACATGAAGACCATTCATCCTGAAAGTTAAAAAAGGGTAGGCGGAGGAGTGAAGAGAAGACAAGAAAGAGTAGGAGAAAAGAAAATAAGGGTAAAAAGAGGTTGGAAAGATGGACATAGCAAAAAAGAGCAAAAAGAGACGAAATTGAACCATATGCCCACCACAGGAATAGAAACCAGATCATGTTGAGAGAACAGTAGAGAACCATAGGCTGAGATGAAAAAGAGGAAGATGTAGAATTGGGTAGATAATAAAAAAAGTTGCCAAGGAGAGGAGGGAAAAAAAGGAAAGGAAGAAGGGAGCAGTGAAAAGACGAGAAGGAAAGAGTGAGAAAAGGAGAAAAAAGAAAAGAGAAAAAAGGAGAAGAAGAAGGGGAGCAAAGTCCCCCAAAAAAGACATCAAAAAGAGGATGACAGAAAGACAAATGGCTTTGACCATAAAGGACAGTTCACCAGAAAACATTAATGTGGGAGGGGGCGGCAAGAACAAGACAACTGCACGAAAAGGAGACACCGAAAAAAAGACAGATCACTATACATTAACAAAAAAATATTTGAAAAGGGAATCCGAAGACTCAAGGTAACCAAATTAGACTAAAGGAAGGGAACTTACCAAACATTCAGGGGAAACAGCAGCGGAATGGATCGTACATTACAGACATCAGGGCAACACAGATGGAGAATTTTCTACAACAAAACTGCAAAGGGGAGACCTTAGAAACATTGGAGAGGATAAACAAAAAAGCTGTTATAGCTTACGAACTACACACTAAAATAAAACTAAACAAGACAAAACAGAGAATCATGAACAGAACAATTAGGGTTTGCTCAGTTCCATAAGTTCTCCCTTGTGAGTATGAATGAACTCTCGAAGGTCAGCAGGATATTAAAAACTAAAAGTTTTGTCTTTAAAGGTAACTTTGAAGAAGCAAGGATGGATTAGGCCGTAGCGTGCATTCATGGATCTCAACGCAGGTCTGAGGTCTAGGAATTCCTTCTGCCGATTAGCAGTTGGTTTGGTTTAGAGACATCTTGGGTGAAGAAAACTTTATGGCCAGACCAAAGCATCTGCTTATATTGCTTAGCTGCATTGAGAATCGTCATAAGGTCTGAATATATGAGAAAATAGGCAATTATACCTCTGGGTTTGGATATAAAGGATGTATTCTTTGGCCCCAAGCGCTAAGCTCTTTGTATGTTGAAATCCGTAATTTTTGGAAGGCCAACGATCTGAAGGACTTGGGTTTTCAAAAATGTAATTATGTCCGATCCTTCAGAACCTTCCGGAATACCATATTTGCAAAGGTTGTTGCGCCTGTTGCGATTTTCCAAATCCTCTGGGGTCTTTTTCAGTTGACTGACTTCTTTAGTAAGGCTATTGACTCTAGCAACAACATCCTGAGCATCACTAACCTTTTGTTCTACATCAGTAAGTCTCGTATCAAGGCTGGACCATTTGTCGTCCAACCTCTGAAGAGTAGCGGTAGTGTCAGTCATAAAAGAACGAATGAGGCACAATTCCTCCATGATATCCTCCAGCGTGAGAGGAAGCGCTGATTTTGACGGGTAAGGTGGATCCTTCTTAATACGTTTACCAGAAGACCCAGTTGGCTCTTTACAACCTCCGGAAAAGACCCATGAGGTTTATTTGAATGTGAGGAATTCCTATTGAAATATTACCACAGGAAACTTACAGCCAAGAGCGGAATTGAAGGCGAAATAAGAAACAATCTTGATATTAACGAGGAGAAGGTGCTAAATAACAATTTGAAGTAGACCAGCAGTCTGTTTAACAAGAGAATAGCAAGTGGTTAGCACAGTGCAGCAATAAAAGGCGTTGAAATGTGGGACACTGAAAAAGCGTACTAAAAGTACAGCAAAATATCAGTAAAACAAATAGCTGCAGGGTCTCAAAAACAAACTTTTAGAACATACGTCCTGTGCAGAACTGGAAATGCTGTGGGATGAGAAGTGCACTCACACCTCTCTCCTCTTTGTTTATTTAATTGCTGTTGCCATTGCTTGTAAACAAAATACTGAGGCAAATTGAGGAGCAAAAACGGAGGTAAATTGAAAAAAAACACTGCTCCAACATTGCAGGGACCAAAGAAGCAAGCTTCCTTAGTAGCAAGGAGAAATTGCGATCAGAAGGGCACAAAAAACGACATTACAGCGATAAAACAAAGAACGCTGAGTAAGGGAGTAATCAAAATGGTGGCCACAGTAAAATGTCAAAAAGACCCCATTTTGGTCCAGAAACTTGCCAAAATGTGCCCGTCCATCTCCTACGATATAATCCATCGTCTCCTTGCAGCAGCGTTGCCAGAAAGAGGTCCCTTCTTCTTCGAGCGTGGTTCGACCGAGTGGAGCTCCTTAGATGGCGGTCATCTTTCAACGCCGTACCGGGTCGCTCTCAAAAACTGTAGTTTTAAAAGCAGCGAAAGACACAATAAATATCAGCCATCATTAAGTGCTCATGGAGGTGCGTGAGCGAACTGCCGCCTTAAAAAGGGTTTTTGTAACCGTGGCTCACAGAACATGACGTTAAATCCTTTTATCCTACATATGAATGTATTCCATTAGTTTCTGGTGTTTTACAGTGACTAATGTGATGCACTTAATAGATGTCAACCTACTTTCAACAGTTATATTTGCTTTGATATCTTTCTTGCACATACCTTATCTTGCACTTTGTAACTAGGAAACCATCTTGGAATTTTAATCCACACTAGTCCCCCTTGAGTGCATTCTGACTCCTGCAACACACCTGACTGGGACATGAAGAAATATAATCATATCATTCCACTGTGATCGAACTCACAGGTTGCCTTTGACAGCCTACAACATCTTCAAACGCAGTTGCATCCTCTACAAAGCCTTCACAATGCATTAACACTCCAAAACTAGTTACCTTTTCTATCACTCCTTGACTTTATGCTTCTCATTGACCCACTACAGTGCTTCGCTAGATTTGCATTATAGAAATACCACGTACACACAACTAAGTGCCCTGCCTACTTGGATGACAAGCTCGCCATAACTAGTGACTTTCCACACACTTGCAGCAAGGACACCTTCAGAAGGAAGAAGTTCTAAAAAGAAAATAAACATGCAAAAGGTCTTTCTCATCTATGCATCAAGGACCTGGAATGATATCCCCATATCCATTGGACAGCACAAACCCAGCTCAAATTTGGCCATCTGCTGTAACTCATCTCTTTAAAAAAAACTACACCATGATGCAGTAACAGTCCACAAACCATTGACTCCTCCTACCACATGTTGACTGTGTCTTTGGCTTTGACCCTGTACAATGTTTTTCAGTCTTTTCGCTAGGTTTGCTCTATATAAATACTGGATATATACATAACTAATGCAGTAAGCTGGAAACAAATTGTTAAGATTTGAATAAAGATATAGGTTTTGGAAAGACCTAGGCCAAACCTTTCCATCCAGTGTGACTAATATAATGTATTTCCACTTAATAGAAATGTAAAGTATAGGTACCTATTTTATTAATATTTATGTTTTTATTATTTTTCTGATATCTGCACCAAGAAAGTTGCTTCTTGGAAAGTTGCTTCAGCAATAATCAATTGATGCCACTTCCTGTGATGTCATTTTCTGTGATTTCACGTTGTATGCAAATTAGAGAAACCTCACACATTCCCTTTCTGTCCTGTGCCCAAATAGTCGTTTTAGCAATCCCTGTGAGAAGTCTGTCAACACTGCTTTGCACAAGAGTGAGTCATATTGGGTAGTGATTCATGGGACTGGTATTTCAAGTATTGTGGCCACTTCTCCCTGGGAATGCGGTATGTGCACTATGTTACTGCCTTCGGGTATACTATAGGTGTGTGTGTGCATGTGTGTTTCCAGTGACTGAAAAGGCCTGTGTTTGACCCTATTGTTACAAGTTCGAATCCCACAGATCCTCTCAGACTTTCTTCTTCGCATGATCAATAAAGTAGGCACCATTGATTTGGGTATTAATCACAATCTATTGCATAGCACCAAGCGACCTCATGAAGTGAACATGTACAAATACACTTTATGTTAAGTTATTATTCAAACTAACAAAGAAAGAGCAAACGGCAGACCAAGGTCCCACACATCCAGTCCACATGTACAATGAATTTGAAAGTGGTGCAGTCGCTTCTCACACCCACTGTCCAGATGCTAATTCTACTTTTTGAGATTCAGCTTGTTTCTAAGTACCTGTCACTGCTACCGATCAGCCTTATACAGAAGACCACTGACGAAGTTCCCTCTGGCAAACATTGGGAACGAAACGCGTTGGCTGTGTGCCAATTTTAAAGATTAATTCAAATAAAAAGAAGCAATTCTGGAACAGACTTTGATATGTGCGTTTTGACTTCACAAAGAGTGCACCTTCCGAACTTTCTCGAAAAATCAGCGATTAAGGGATTGGTCAGTATGTTGACTTGCCTGTGACTACTGTCCCTTGTGTCGGATTCATGGGTGTATGATAGGTGTGTGTGGTGCTGCTAAGCACTGTGAGGGTATGGCTTTCAATTCCATTAAAGCAATATGCAGTATTTTGGTATTTGTGCTGTGTTGGCTAACAGTGGTTGTAGCTCATTATTAACCTTGTGCTTTCCTGTTTCTGTTCCAATACTCATATTTGGTGTTCTGTGGAAGGGTGACCTAACCACTGAGATGCTGATACCCATATATCTGTAAGTGTTTTTTATATCAATTATTTCTATTATTTCTTTGTTGAGGTTTTGTTCCCACTTAACTCACAATTCGCCATCTGGATGTGGAACTCTTGTTATAAGTATTCTAAAATGTGCGATTCCCTATTTTGTGAATGTATCTAAGAAATCGCAAATTGTGATTCCTTAAATGCAATTCTGGAAACACCCAAGTTGTGCGATTTTGCCTTAAGAAATCGCAAATTACCACCAACTTCAAGTTGGTGGTAATTTGCGATTTCCCTGAAAAATTCACTTTTTACATTTTTCAAAGTGCCAGATGGCGCACATACATGCCCTTAGGTCTTGTATGTGTGCTAAATGTGCACACATGCATATTTCAGGGGTGCAACAGGGTGTCCTTCTGGCACCCTTGCACCTTTGAAATTGCATTCGCAATTTGTGAGTACCTATTGGGTACTCGCAAATTACGAATGTCTTCCCATTCATTCCTATGGGCCTCTAGGCCCGTAGGAATGAATGGGAAGGTATTCCTCAATTGTGAATCGCAATTAAGGAATATGTAGGAATCGCAATTATAATGGCGAAACCTACATACATTTCATTTTGCGAGTCCTTAATAGCGAATTGCTAAAATTCGCTATTAAGGACTCGCAAACTGCATAGATGATACATCTGCCTCTAAGACTCTGTTGCACATCAGGTTTTGCGACTCGCTAAAAATTGGAAATTGTGAGTCGCGAAACCCAACAGTCATACATGTGGTCCTTAGTGCCCGATTTATATTCTGGCAGAGAGGGAAGTTAATCGCAATGGTGATGGAGTTCCCTTTCCGTCTACATAGTGGTCCACCTGCCTGATTTAGAGGCAGGCGGACCTTAAGTTTGGCTGCAGCAGTGACTTCTTCGTCTCTGATGCAGTCAAATGTCTCTGCGGAGTAAGGGCCGTCAGAAAATTGGCTATACGTCCATCCACCCAATTAGGTTGGGTGAACATATACTCCTTTGTTTATAGGCCGTCACCCCCATGCAAACCCTACATTCAGATTATCAACAAATAGCTTCATTTTCATTAGAAAATGGAAATGATTTAACTACTAGAACAGTAACTATTTGAATTTGAATATCTACATTGTAGCTCTATATCGGCCACATACCTCGTTGACGACTAATTTGCCATACCGCTTAAGTTCATGTGTGGGCTGAACACAGTGTAACAATGAGAAAAATAATTAAAAAAGGAATTTGACCTTGAGTAATGTTATTAGTGCTCATGTACAATGCATGTGGGCCGAGACTAAAAAAGTATGTTTAGTCAAACTATACAGTGCATTATATGTTAAAGGTGTAAAAACACAAAATAAATGTATTAAAAAAGACAATATAGAGAAGGAGCACAGCACCAAAAATAACTTTCTAGAAATAATTTGCCCTCTATGTACAAAAGCATGAATACAAGCTGTACATGGGCTCGGCAAAAACATTTGTTTTTCTCATTCCCAGACTGAGTGCTTTTTTAAACTGTAAAGAGCTAGAAATATTTAAATGATGGAACATTTCAAAACCTCAGTGAGGCTAAAAATCTCCATTGAAACTGCTGGCCACTCTGCAGCTACAGTGTGTCCTCGCCCTTCGGAACATTCATGAGCGATTGGCCAGGTACAGTTTATCCCCAATTGGTTGGCAGGTTCATATTGATGGTTAATCATAGGCCATGCATTGATCCTGAGATCCGATGCCCAGGCTCTTTGATCTAATTTTTATATGAATCTGTCACATGTATTTAAAATAAAAGTACAGGCTTAATCTCAGACCTGTTTGCTTTGCTTGAGGGCGGATATCAAGGAACATCATGGTTGTTCCATGATGTACCAGTCTCTCGGGATTCTGAACCCAACCACAATAGCTTCTTGATCTTGGAAAGAGATTGCAGCGTACTCCCTTCCAGGGATGACAAGGACTGCAGCTTAGCACATACTCTGGAAAGTGCTACCACAGAGTACACAATGGCCAAGGACATGTTGGCACATCTTGGTGTCTACCAAGCCGGTTTTACAAGTCAGCAAATGGGTAGTACATGGGGGGGTGTTGAGCTTGATTAGTCTGTAGTAAGTAAAGATTGATGTATTCATATGTTTACTCTGTGCCTTCATCAGTGCAGGGACTTTTATACTTTTAGTAAATTGTTTATGCTTTCTGGAGCGCTCTCTAAAACTGAA
This sequence comes from Lissotriton vulgaris, assembly GCF_964263255.1. Lineage (NCBI taxonomy): Eukaryota > Metazoa > Chordata > Amphibia > Caudata > Salamandridae > Lissotriton > Lissotriton vulgaris. The sequence continues at coordinate 277,287,451 of NC_141687.1, read as the reverse complement.
AAAGATGTGCATCTCACGAGTGTGTTCACACTCATGAGATGCACATCTCAGACATTAAAGAGAGTATTAGGGATACAAGTAGGGGTGAACATCAGTTTGTTGTTCCGCATTAATAAGAAGGTTAAAACAAGGAAGTTAAAAAAGCAGGACTGTGGGTTTTTCAGGCATGATTGCCGCAGAAATTTAGCTCCGTATTTAGAGAGAAAGCGCTGTATAAAAACATGGAATGGATTTGTTTGTGTAGAAATGTATATAGTCAACTATAGCGGTTTGAAACCATATTCTAATAGCAATGTTCTTTTATTTGTAGAAAACCCCTGCAGAAGGGTTTTTAAATAGCCCGAAATGCATTGGGTAATATAAGATTTGCAACTGAGAATGTTTTATGTTTTTCGGGGTTCCCGGAAAAAGGCTTGGATGGGCATATCCGTGGCATGAGCAGCAGTTAAAGATATAAGCGTCTCATGTGTGAAAAGATCTAAGGAAATAAATGAATTGATACAAAAATCTTGGAGTACATGGATTAATCATTAATAATAATGTCAAAAATGGAAAAAGTCAAAAATGCGTGGAAATTACGACACAAGCTGTGCGCCTGGTAAAGGAGTGAAACTTCGCTCCAATCTTGATGGTGTTGATCAGAACGTGAAACCAGGGTAGTTCACGTAACCCCGGGAGCACGCAAAAAGTTGACAGTTTGAAATACCTATGGCAATAATGAAGCAGTTGTTGAAGCAAGGTGTGCACGGCAATCACAAGTTTAATTTGATATCAGTCTGCCCTTCCTGCAAGTTGCACCCACAGAGAAAAAATGGACAATCAATTCCAACGGACATGAAAACACTCGTGAGAAGCAGATCTCAGACATTAAAGGGAGTTTGTGAGCAAGCATGTTGTTTGATCAAGCTTACGGACATGAACATTTTTGTAATGTTCTTGAACATCGTATTTCATTAGGCAATATACGTTTGAAAACATATTTGTGATTTTTTGAAGATTTGTGTTATTCTAATTACAGTGCAACAGCTAACATCAATAGGGAGGGCGGGGCACAGTTTTAAAGTGCTTGGAGAATCACAGGTCTAGGTTCAGTGAGAGAGAAGAGGGATGGACGATTTAATAAGGGTGTCGAATTTGGTGACTTATGAAGAGGTGAACTCTGGGGTGTGTAGTCATGAGAGATAAAACTGAGACTACAGGGAGGTGGTGACAGGTTAAGCTTTAGAGGCGGGGCAATGTCACATGAGTTAAATTAATGGGGAAGTCATGGTGTGGTTGTGAACCACTGACTTACAAGAGAACCGTTTGTGAAAAGGAACAACACGGGGGATTTGGGCGGCAGCCGAGCCACGAGGTCTGCCCCCCGGGCAGGTTTGGAAGGGGGAAGGGGTTTCATGGGCGCGGCCATTTTGCCGCCGGTTGGGCTGCCTGGGAGAGCCCAAAGGCAGCCCAAAACTTACCAGCAAGCCCAAAAAGGGCTACTTAAGGGGGCTTCACTTCCGCCCAGCCACCATTTTAGGTATTGTAACCTGGTGGCTGGGTGTGAAGTATTGTAGCTTGTCTCGTAGCTTGTGCGTGGGTCGCTTGTCGGTTGTGGATCGGATAATGGCTGGCGCGGACGATATACGTGTACTTGAGGCCATCCGCCTGCTGAGCGAAGCAGGGCGGATGGACCTCTTGGTGGGGCCGCGGGAGGCGCGGCCGGTGAGGCAGGCGTCGTTTAGGGTGGCGGCGGCCGTCCTGGCCTGCTCGCCACCGAGGAAGACGCAAAAGCTGCAGGTGAGTCTCCAGGGCCCCGCCGATGTCAAGAGCGCGGCCCCGGATGACGGAGGGTCGCGGGCGAGGCGCGTTGCCAGGGGCGCCTCGCCGCGTTTCCAGGGAGCGGTGGGAGGCGGGGCGGCGGGAGGGCTGATGGAGATGGAGGCCGAGCGGGCGCGAGTGGAGTCGCGCGGCCGCCCGGGTTGTGGTGAAGGTAGCGGGGGAGCCGGGAGGGGTGGCGGGGCATCGGAGGGGAGCGGGAAGCTGGCCGAGCGGGAGGGAGGGAAGGGGGGTGCGGGGGACAAGGAGAACAGAGCGTGGTCGGGGCGGGGGGGGGAGAGGAGGAAGGCGAGGTCGGGGAGGAAGCGTGGTGGAGGGCCAGGCCATGAGGAGGCATAGTGAGAGCCCCTCGCCGGCTTGGCAGGGGGCGGGAGAGAGGGGCAGGAGCGCTGGGAAGAGGGGAGGGCGAGGGGGAGGGGCGGGGGAAGCAAGCAAGGGGCGGGGCAAGGTGCGGACGGCTTTTGGGGGGCTGGGGGAAGAACAGGGGTATAGGGGGGGGTCCCCGCTCCTTTTTGATTCGGAGGATAGCGAAAGGGAGTGGGAGGGGCTGGATGTGTTTCCCTCGTGGGAGGAAGGGATCAGAGAGGCCCGCATGGCGGCGGAGGGGAAGCAGGCGAGGGAGGCGAGGACAGAGGGGGAGGAGGCGGGGCCGTCGGGGCGGGCAGAGGTGGTTTATGGGCGGGGTGGCGGCGGGGAGGGGGTAAAAGGGGGGTGGGTCAGGGACGGGGGAAACCGCGGGCGGCGCAGGGGCAGGAGTAGGGGGGCTCTGTTGGAGCGAGGACGAGGAAGTGGGGGGGGCAGGGGAGATCTGGGGGAAGTGGCGCTGGGCGGACGAGGCGGAGCAGTGGCAGGGGACCAGCACACCAGCAATACCTTTTTTATTGCAGGGAGATAGCCGGCGATGGGGAGCAGACTTGGTACTGCTTGGGGCGGCCCAGCGACACCAAGGAGAAGGGAGGGCGGAGCTTCCGGCGGCGAGCCTGGAGACCACGCGGGATCACGGCGCGGCTGACTCAAGAAGGCCCCAGGCGGGCTCGCCGGTCCCAGCACCCACAGGGCCCAAGCGGCTTGGGGAACAGCAGCAAACATGGAACAACGACAAGGAGGACTATTTTACTTTGGGTGAGGGCAGAGGCAAAAGGAGGGCCTCTGGCAGGTTTAAGTCGGCGCCGCCGGCGGCGCGCCGGAAGTATAGGTGGGGAGGGGTGGAGTTGATGCAAGGTGAAGATAGTGTAGAGGAAGGTGAAGTGAGAGAGGGGCCGGGCGGACGGGGGTCCGGTAATGGTGTTGGTTCTTTGTTACAGGTGTCACGGGGCCTGGGTGCCGCGGCGGCCCGGACACAGTCGGGAGGCAGATCGGCGTCGGACAGGAGAGTCGAGGAGCGGCGAGGGGATGCTTTGCTTGCAGGTAAAAGCGGAGAGACGCCGCGGATGGTGTCGGTGGGGGTGGGGGGAGGAGGGGAGGTGGGGGCGGGTGATCGGTTATGCAAGGGGAGGTATGTGGTGGACCGGGGTGTGGGGACGGATGTGGCTGCGCTTGGGGGGAAGGGCGGGGGCACTGCGGGGTTGCCGGAGGGGAAGGTGGAGAAATCGGAAATAGGGGACATGCAGACAGCGCAGCAGCGGGCAGCGCAGCAGCGGGCAGCGCGACAGCGGAGGAAGAGGGCGCGAAAAAACCTGACAGCAAAGAATTAAAGTTTAAACAACTTCCTTATATGCGGGTCACAAAGCCGCTAGGGCGCATTTGATGGCAGCCACTAAAGAAAAGATATGGAAAGGAGAGTATGTGGAATTGTTGAAGCTGTTACATAGGGAAGTTCGGTCGAAGGAAGGGTCAAAAGAGGAGGAGTACGAGCTACAGAAGCGCCCGAGGGTGCCGCTTACAATTGAGAACTGGACGGCGGCATTTCTGATTTTCGCGAGTGTATATTGCGAGAAATTCCCAGAGAGGTTGGTGTCCCTGTTTAAGTACATGGACGTTATCCAGAAGGGGCAGATTACGGGGGGGGGGGGGTTGCGTGGGCGCAGTACGACGAGGAGTTCAGGGCAAGAATGGCGTGGGACATGGAGGCGAAGTGGGGCGAGCTGGATTGCGATTTGTGGCAGCACACGATGGGTCTGGCGGGGTCGGGCAAAACTATCTTTACCGCCAGCAGGCTCCCGATAATATATCAGCCCTTTCAAGGGCGCCCCACCCGAGGAGGGGTGGGGGCGGGAGCCAGGAGCCAGCCCGGGACCGCGGGGCCCTGCTGGGACTTTAATAGAGGGGCGTGTGCCAGGGAGCACTGCCGTTTTCGACACGAGTGCTCGGGTGCGGGAGGTATGGGCACCCTGCGACACGCTGCTGGGGCCCGCCCGGTCAGCAGTATGGCGGCGCACACACGGCGGCGGGAGCGGCACGACCCGGGAGCGGACAGCAGTCGGGAGGCGGCCGGGGTGGAAAAGGGCCTGGGCCGAAGGGCTCATACGCCGGTTAGAGTGGATAAGTTGAAGGCGGCCCTACGCAATTACCCAGACGCGGGGGCCGCGGAACGTCTACGGAGCGGGTTTCGAGACGGTTTTCGGCTGGGTTACGAGGGTCCTCGGGTGCGGCGGTGGGCGGACAATTTGCGGTCAGCGCGGGAGCACCCGGAGGTGATACAGGCTAAACTGGACAGGGAAGTACAAGAGGGGTGCATGGCGGGGCCTTTTGAGGACTGGCCGATGACGGACTTGATAGTGTCCCCTATAGGCGTAGTGCCCAAGAAGGAGGCGGGGCAGTTCCGGCTCATACAACATTTGTCGTGGCCGGACGGCGGGTCTGTAAATGATTTTATCAGTGAGAGCGAGGCCACAGTGGTTTACTCCTGGGTGGAAGCGGCGATGGCATTGGTGGTGAAGGAGGGAAGAGGCGCAGTGATGGCCAAGTGTGACATCAAGTCGGCTTTCCGGTTACTGCCTGTTCACCCAGACGACTGGGGCCTACTGGGGATCCAGTTTCACGGCCGCTGGTATGTGGACAAGGAGCTGCCGATGGGCTGCTCAATGTCCTGCGCGCTTTTTGAATGTTTTAGCACGTTCCTGCAGTGGTTTTTTACGGAACGCACGGGTCACCAAGGAGTCACGCACTACCTGGATGACTTTTTCTTGGTCGGGGCGCCGGACTCCACGAACTGACAGGTGGCTCTGGACAGGTTTCAGGAGATCATGGTGGACCTGGGGGTGCCGCTGGCACCGGAGAAGACAGTGGGGCCAGGCACGGCGTTGTCATTCTTGGGCATCGAGATAGACTCACAAAGGATGGAAGCACGGCTGCCGGCGGACAAAAAGCAACAGATGCTGGGGCTGCTGCAGGCGATGGTGGCCAGGAATAAGGTGACAGTGTTGGAAGTACAAGTGCTGCTGGGGCACCTCAACTTCGCGTGCAGGGTGGTGCGGGTCGGTAGGACGTTTTGCAGACGCCTGGGCCGGGCTTTGGCGGGGAGGAGGCCTCCACATCATCGCGTGCGCGTGTCGGCAGGGGTGCGGGAGGATTTGCGGATGTGGCATTTTTTCCTGCACCAGTTCAACGGAGTGCCCTTACAGCGGGACGTGGACTTGGTGTGGGATGTGCAGATCTTCTCGGACGCGGCGGGTAGCGAAGGTTTCGGGCTCTACTGGAACGGGAAGTGGTGTGCAGAGAGGTGGCCCCCGGAGTGGTCGGGGGGCGGGAGGAGCATTGCGTTTCTGGAACTCTTCCCTTTGATAGTGGCGATCTGGCTGTGGGGAGAGGTGCTGGCGCATCGTCGAGTGACGTTCAATGTGGACAATATGGCAGTGGTGCAGGTGGTAAATTACCAGTCCGCCAGGGATGAGCAAGTGCTGAAGCTGCTGAGGGTGTTTGTGCTAGGCTGTTTGCGCCATGATATTGCTTTTCGCGCGGTACATGTCCCAGGAGTTGACAATGACATTGCGGACGCTCTGTCTCGTTTGCAGTGGGGGAGATTCCGTGGTTTAGCCCAGGATGCGGAACGGGACCCGACTCCACTGCCGGCGCGGATGTGGGACATAGGCAACACCGGATGTTGCAGCTGGTTCTAGGATCCTTGGCAGAGTCAACCAGAACAGCGTATGTGGCAGCCTGGGGGGAGTTTGTGGCGAATGGGGCGCGGGGGCGGCCGCCGGGCAGGGACAGGCAGGAAGAGGTGGTGTAATACTTGCTGGAACTGATTGGAAGGGGGTTGTCGAGAGTGACGATAGCGGGTAACCCATGATCAGTTTCATGGGTAAGCTAATGTGGGGATACGCCCCGTCCGCAGGTGAATTGGGGTCCAGGATGTTGGAGGGTTGGGCGTGGGAATGCGGGCGGGGGGGGGGAAAGTGCGGCGGCCGGTGTCGGTGGAAATGTTGGGCAGAGTGGTGTCGATGCTGCCGCGCGTGTGCAAGGATGACAGGGAAGCATGCTTGTTTGGGACGCTGATGGTGTGGATGTTTGCGGGGGCTTTAGTTTCCGGGTGTCGGAGCTTTTGGGCTCCAAGGCTGAGCGGGGCGTGGAGTGGGCAGAGGTCCAAGTATCGCAGTCGGAAGTGCGCTTGTGGTTGCGTAAGTCAAAGACGGACCAGAGGAGTGTGGGGGCCTGGGTGACCATGGAAAAGGGGGGAGAGGGCAGTGAGTGCCCGGTGCTTTGGGCCAGGAGATGGAGGGCTGTGGGGGATGCGAATGGTCTGGTGTTTCAGCACGCGAATGGGAAGGGGGCGACGGGGCGTCAGTTGTTGGGAGTGTTGCGGAAGGCATTGGCGAGTTTGGGAGTGGATGGGCGGCATTTTGGCACGCATTCCTTTCGAATAGGGGCGGCATCCGAGGCACACCGACGGGGGCAGGGGAGGGGGGCCATCATGCGGTTGGGTAGGTGGACATCAGATTGTTATCAACGCTATGTGCGCGGCGCAGACCCAGCGGGTGCACGCGGGTTGGAATTGGGGGGACAGTGTTGATTGACATATGTTTCTTATTCCAGGTTCGGTGGCGGGACCCTCGTCCCGAGAGATGTTGATCTGGATTGTGGGTCACTCGTTTGTGAAGAGGGCGAAGCTGCAAGCACAAGACAGCTATTTTGGGGATGGTTTGGGGTTCAATCCTGATTTGTTCAAGGTGTTTTGGTCGGGGAGGGGGGGGATGAGATGGAAAGAGCTGGTCACAACCCTGAAGGGTTTAGTGTGCGGGGGGCGGTGCCCCGACGTGTTGGTCCTCCATTTGGGGGAGAACGATCTGGTACAGGAGACAGGCCTGGTGCTGATGAGGGCGATGCGGCGGGATCTGGCGGAGCTGCGCAGGTGTTGGGCAGGGTGTACGGTGGTTTGGACCGAGTTGGTACCGTGCAGAGTGTGGCGAGGAGCGGTGAAGCCGCAGGCGGTGGATAAGGCGAGACGGAAGATAAACGTGGAAATGGTGCGTTTCTGTCGTCATTTGGGTTTCACGCGCATATGGCACAGGGACATCAAGTATGATGCGCCGGAGATGTTTAGAGGAGATGGAGTGCATTTGTCCCGGATGGGAATGGATCTATACCTGTTGGAGCTTCGGGAGGTGTTGGCGAAGTTGTTGGGGGTGCGACGGGAGTAATGGGTTGGTGAAGTGCGCGGAGGTGACGGGGTGGGGGTGGGGGGGGCAGGGAAAGGGGGGATGAGGTGTAATCACCTACCCCACTTTCCCTGGGTTGATGTTGGCCAAGTTTGGCTGGAGTTCGGGTCTTTATCATGTTGTTTGGGGATTTGGGAGCGGGAGTGGGGAAAGGGAAAACAGTTTTGGAGTTACATTAGAGGGGCTTAGTTACAGTTGCAATAAGGCAGATAGGTCTGCAGGTATTGACAGGTTTTGGAGTTAAGATGTAGGGGAGAAAATGGATACATGAGGATGTTATGGAATTGTATATCTGTATATGCAGGGTGGGGGGATTGTATCATGTGGGGATCGTAGGGGTGGAGGGAGACACAAACCTAAGGGGTCAGGTAACTCGATGTTTAGAGAGGTGTTAGTTTTGTGAGGCGGTTGCCAGTTTTAATACATGTGATGTGCACCTGTTTCAAATAAAGCGGCCTTTTACACACAAAATGGTAGTCGGTCTTGATTGCCCCCTTCATCCCTCCCAAGGGGGATTTGGGGGGCAGCCGAGCCACGAGGTCTGCTTCCACGGGCAGGTTTGGGAGGGGGAAGGGGTTTCATGGGCGCAGCCATTTTGCCGCCGGTTGGGCTGCCTGGGAGAGCCCAAAGGCAGCCCAAAACTTACCAGCAAGCCCAAAAAGGGCTACTTAAGGGGGCTTCACTTCCCCCCAGCCACCATTTTAGGTATTGTAACCTGGTGGCTGGGTGTGAAGTATTGTAGCTTGTCCCACCCTCCCACCCTTAAGAGAGGGCCCGGGGGGGGGAGTATTTTGGCGGCCAATATCTGGTCAGGTGGCGGTGTTTGGGACAGGTGCACAGGGGAGGTTTTTGCTGTATGGATTTGTCGCTTGGAGCAGGTGCAGGCGGAGTTTAGGTTGATGTTGGCCAAGTTTGGCTGGAGTTCGGGTCTTTATCATGTTGTTTGGGGATTTGGGGATCGGGAGCGGGGAAAGGGAAAACAGTTTTGGAGTTACATTAGAGGGGCTTAGTTACAGTTGCAATAAGGCAGATAGGTCTGCAGGTATTGACAGGTTTTGGATTTAAGATGTAGGGGAGAAAATGGATACATGAGGATGTTATGGAATTGTATATCTGTATATGCAGGGTGGGGGGATTGTATCATGTGGGGATCGTAGGGGTGGAGGGAGACACAAACCTAAGGGGTCAGGTAACTCGATGTTTAGAGAGGTGTTAGTTTTCTGAGGCGGTTGCCAGTTTTAATACATGTGATGTGCACCTGTTTCAAATAAAGCGGCCTTTTACACACAAAATGGTAGTCGGTCTTGATTGTCCCCTTCATCCCTCCCAAAGCATGAAGTTGCATAGGTACGCGAGTAAGCGGAAATGATTAGGAGCATAAGTAATGAGTGATGGGGAGGAGTAGTAGGGATACAAGTAGGGGTGAACATCGGTGTGTTGTTCCTCATTAATAAGAAGGTTAAAACCAGGAAGTTAAAAAAGCAGGACTGTGGGTTTTTCAGTCATGATTGCGGCAGCAATTTAGCTCCTTATTTAGAGGGAAAACGCTGTATAAAAACATGGAATGGATTTGTTTGTGTAGCAATGTATATAGTCAACTATAGCGGTTTGACACCATACTCTAATGGCAATGTTCTTTTTTTGTGGAAAACCCCTGAAGAAGAGCTTATAATAGCCCGAAATGCATTGGGTAATATAAGATTTGCAACTGAGAATGTTTTATGTTTTTCGGCGTGCCTGGAAAAAGGCTTGGATGGGCATATCCGTGGCATGAGAAGCAGTTAATTATATAAGTATCTCAGGTGTGAAAAGATCTAAGGAAATAAATAAATTGATACAAAAATCTTGGAGTACATGAATTAATCATTATTAAAAATGTCAAAATGGGGGAGGAGCCAGGCCGGCGACCGCGATGGCCGCTTAGGCGTCCGGCTCCGTAAACCTTTCCGCCTTGCGCCCTCATCCTGAATGTCATCCTCTGCCCGCATCACAGTGTTGTGCGTGTGAACAGATGCAGCCGCCGACCGTGTGCCTCCGGGATCTCTACCTGCCCTGACGCCGGAGATATGCTCCGTCTTTTCCCGCGGCCTGGACGATCGTTGGAGCCGGGACCTGGAGTGGGGCACTGTGCTGACCGCCGACACAACAATGGCGGCCATCAGATGTGAAGTTCGGCCGATCGCCCCGAGCGGGGATGCAGCTAGCTCCGATTCTCTGCCTGTGTCTATATTCTAGCGTCGGAGCTGCGAAACGATCCCGACCCACCATCGCACGGACTGCTGCTCCCAGAGGGAGACTGCTAACTGCAGCGGCCATCGGATTTCCAACCCGGCTGTCCCTGAGGCGGGTGAGACTTCCCCGAACTGCGTGGGGAGCGCTTTCATTGCTGGCGGGATCCGCCGAGTGGTCTCGGTGGCCCGGATTGCTACACTCGATCTCCCTGGCCTGTCAGTGGCATCACGTCTTTGTTTGGTGCACGCTCCCGGTCTTCCATAGTTTTGGATGCTGACCGAGAGGCAGTTCGAGATTGCAACTTATGGCTTTGGCCGCCTCAAGGAGAAGGACTTAATGTAACGGGGAGGAGTGCTTGCATCGAGATGCACAGCGAAGGGTTGATGGTTGGCGACCTGGTTCTGGCCCTTTGTGCCCTCCGCGGCGCCCTACAACAAAACGCACGGGACCTGGGGGACAGGCTGGACGCCATTATTGTCACCCCGAGGAGGGAGGCGCCATCCGTATCCTGTGCGATTGCCACTTTGCCTGTTCACACATCAGTGGGCTGTGTCTTTGATACCCGATCAACTGTGGATGCTGGGAGAGACCCGACTTCTACAACTCCTAGCTGGACACCGGGACTTTCCCTTAAATCGGAGATCGCTGGAGATGTGACGCCGAAGGGACCAGCTGTCCATGTACCGACTTCGAGAGCTCCGACAAGGTTCCGACAGTGCAATGGAATTGTTCCTATTACTCAATCACTGGAGGCCCCGTACACAGTCCCGCAGCTACGTTTGGTGGACATATTGGTGCGGCTTGATCCCCGCGATTACTCTGCTCAACATGGCCGACTGTTCTTCTCCCTTGGGATGTCTGAGTCTCCCGGCACTATTTGTTCGGACACTGACTGGTTGCTGTACATGGGTGAGCTTGATAGGGTGGGCCAGGGGTAGAGGAGATTCCACTGGGCAGAGACTGCTTCCAGACTGATGGAAATGGTGGCGACCTGGAATATTTTCACTGTGTATCTTTGCGGGCTAACAATGTATCTTATTACCCTCTTGCGGATAGATTGTCTCTGATTTAGTAACATTTATTGTGTAGAGGGTTGGCGCGGGGTGTGGTGGGGCCGGGGCTGGCCTGGGGTTCCTCCTCCACTTCTTTCGTGACTACTTTTCTTATCTTTATGTACTCGTTTCTTTTGAGGGTTTTGTTTCTTTAGGGCGACAGGCACACTGCTAGGGGGGGTGGGCCATAGCCGTCTGCAGGAGTGCAGGGTGGGGGGTCCGGGGATGGGTCTTCTTCGCTTTGTCCCTTTTTTGTTTCTATGGCTTATTTTTTCTTTCCCTTTCCTTTTTTTTCTGGGATCTGGGTAGTGTATTCCTGTAATTTCTCCAGTTTGTTCTTATGGGGTGGATGTTTCTGGGACGTGCCTAGGCATGATGGTCGGATTGTTATGGTGATGCAACGTGTAAAGTCCCACTGCTTATCCTGATTAATACGTATTGGCGTTATTCTTCTCACCATAATCATCCTGACGTTGAATATCCTACAATATTGTAATTACGTCCTTTGTTTTTGAATGGATATACGGTTCCGGATCCTGTTCTTCTTTATATTTTAAAAATGAACCTTCATTGATCCTGTTATATATACGGCGAGCTGTGGGCGAATTTTAATTTGTTTCAGTTTTGTGCTGGCGGGCGGCGGATTACTGTTTTTATGATGTACCTGACTTGATTGTATTAAATCGTACTAGCGGCCAGCCGGGATGGTTGTAGGCCCATACCTGTACCTGCCTAATATAATAATAAAGGTTCACCCAAAAAAAAAATAAAAAAATGTCAAAATGGAAAAAGTAAAAAATGCGTGGAAATTACGACACAAGCTGTGCGCCTGGTAAATGAGTGAAACTTCGCTCCAATCTTGATGGTGTTGATTAGAACATGAGACCAGGGTAGTTCACGTAACCCAGGGAGCACGCAAAAAGTTGACAGTTTGAAATACCTATGGCAATAATGAAGCAGTTGTCGAAGCAAGGTGTGCACGGCAATCACAAGTTTGATTTAATATCAGTCTGCCCTTCCTGCAAGTTGCACCCACAGAGGAAAAATGGACAATCAATTCCAACGGACATGAACACACTCGTGAGATGCAGCGCCATAAGGGGTTTTGCTGCCCTCCTAGCCTTCTCGACATGCCTTCCCTATCCAGGGCGCTAATATGCATGCATGCCCTCTCCTGTTGACCAGCAATGCTTTGTTTTTGGCTTGTAGGAGCTTAATCCTCACCCCGCGTGAGGTTCCGTGACAATTGTAAGTGGTGTTTTCGACTCGCACGAATATGGTCGAGTCTGGTATCTATGAACCGCAAATGACGAGTTTAGTAAGTGTGCGCAGTTTCGCTGTGCTAACTTAAACCGTTCGTTTGTTACGTGGGCTTTTCATCTGTACCCACGGGTTCCATCTTAGATACGGCATCCATTTTGTCTCTTGCCCTCAAGTAGTCAGCGAACGGACGCTGTCCGCTTCGCGACCCTGGGACTCCCAAGATATTTGCGGAAGACACATGTTCTTTGAAAGTGTCTTTATGACGAGGGGGTTGCTACTGTAAGGCAGGTGGCGCCACTCGAGGCTCATCTTGCCGCACGGACTTATTGTCTCAGCCGTGCATCTCATTAGGCACGTCCCTTTGATGCCTGTATCTCGTGCTTCCCGGCACCTCCCCTTTTACACCCTTTCCGATCTCCCCACTGTCTCCGTCTTCCTCTGCACCTGTTTTCGTTCCTGTTTCAATCCACTTTACTGCTGATTGGAATTTGCTAATGGTGGGAAGATGGGTTTTTACAGTTGGGAACCGCCAAACATTTCCGCACTTATGTTCCGGACCTTGTATGTTTCAAAGCGACCAAAGCGACCCCTCTGGGAGCTTGATGTGGGAACTGAGTTGTAAACCTTTGTGTTCAATGTTAGCCTATGGGTAAAAACTGTATAAAAGGAGCGATCCACAAAACCAATTTGAAGCAGTCTCCCCAAGTTGCACGTGGTGTGCTTGTCGTGACTTCTGTGTTCCCTGCAGTAAATAAACCTTGACTCTTTGACGCCGAAGGAAGTGTCCCGTGTCTCTGTGACTTGTACGCCGGAGCAGGTTACCCACGAAGGTTTCAGGTGTTGTGCCCTGGCACCGCTGGGTCCAAAAGAACCCAGTCCTTCAGTTGGCGCCCAACGTGGGGCTGCATCAGTGGTACCGGTCCAAGCCCGACGATCGTGAGGAACTTCGTGTGAAATCTCCGAGGGAAGGTGCACCCCGCTTCATCGATCCTGTTGTCGAAATAAGTGGCCCGAAGACTTTTCCCGCGAAGATTCCCGCCTCCTAACGGCTGCGACGGACTGCTGCCCTGACTGTAGACCTGTTTTGGCGCCTGGCGTAGACCTTGGTATAGCGAGACGATAGACGGGCCTTCCTGAGGACGCCATTGATCTTTGAGTTAAGTATTTGTGGGTCGCTCCCAGAATCCTTGGTTGTAGACACTTTAGCGAGTGTCTTTGTTGTAAACACTAGTGGTTTGTTGTTGTTGTACACGCTGTGTGAGTGTTTTTGTCGGTGACACTTTGCTAGCGTAACTTTGTTGTTGTATTTGTTTGACGACTGCAGCCGCCAAAGACCGAGGGTTTTGTTCTTGCTGGGACTTGGTAAATCCCGTAACCCTTGAAGTTTGTGAAACTCGGCTAGCGTGCAAGATGCCTGGTCGCAGTACTTTGTTCAGTTGCTTTAGACCTTGTGGTGCGGATTCCCTGTTGGAGGACTCGTGTCCGATACCTCCGGTAGGAACTCCTACTTATGACTTATATAGCAAACATGGGCTAGGCCCGATTGCTTTTAACGATTATTGGATAAAATATACAAAGAAAGACGGCGATCTTCGTTGGCCACCTCACGGTAGCTTCGAAGCGTCGATCTTAGATAATTTGGAAATTAAGTTGTTCGAACGTAAATCTAGGCCGGCCATGTTTGATGCCTTTCGGTTGTGGCGCAAAGAAGCCCGACAGAAAGAGATCAGACAGAATAAACGTAGTGAACGAGATAATGTTGCTACTATTGTAAAGAAAGCTGAGCAGTTTCAGCGTGATAAGGAAGATAAGGATAAGGAAGTGTTTGAGAGGCTGCAGCGTATGACCATAGATAAATGCTATCCTGCTTTGCCTACGGAGTCGGATAAGAAGGAAGAGGCAGTTGAGGATCCTTTAATGTCCTATCTTATGAAGTCGCCACCTCCGTACGTACAGGGTACCGCAGCTCCTGTGGTCCCTGCCGTACCTGTTCTCCCACTTGTTATTCCTCCGCCTGTTCCTCAACCTGCACCCGCTCTTCCGACTGTTCCTGCTCCTGTGCCTGTGTCTATTCCTACTGCTCCTCCGCTTCCACATACTCCTGCTCACACTACTGCTCCTGTGTTGTTAACCCCTGTTGTTGCCAACGTTTCTACTCCTTCTCTTGTTAGTCCTGTGTCTTATTCTTGTCCCTCTACTCGTAATCGTAATTCTCCCATTGCGGCTAGCTTCTTTCAGTCGCTCGGACCTGTTTTTGGGTCTGCTGGTTCCGATGGTCCTCAGAGACGTAGCCAGCTTCCTGCTAATAGAGAACGCGCTGCACTGTACAATATGGCGATGGGTTGGATGGACAACCCGCAGAGAAATCCACCCCGTGTTGTTCTTGAAACATTTAGTCAATTCAACATACCGACTCAGAGATATGTGTTTGACGAAATGTGTAAACTTTTACATGATCAGATAGCGGCTGTTGCGCCTGACGAGGTGCTGACTGCCCTGTCTAATCTTCGGCTTCAGTTCGCAGCTGGACTGATTGTCGACACTAATGTCCGACGTGCTATCGAGCAGTTGCTGTCTTTCCGTCTAGCTCCCATTCCTCGCGCACTGTTTGTAGAGGATCTTGAACGCCAACAAGCTGAGTCTGGCCAATATCCTATGCGTGAAGTTCCGCCGGTTTGGGTACCCGCTGATAATACTAATGCTAACGCTCCAATTCCGGCACATTTCCAGAGAATATGGATACATCTCCCATGGAAACGATCGGAAGTGCTTCAGGTGAAACAAACTTTGCCCGATCCTCGCAAAAATCCTGCTGGGTATTATAAGGAATTGTCGCAGCTTGTAGATGCTACGGTAATGAATCTTGCCGATATCGACATGTTGTTTGGCAATGTCGTACCGCAACCGGTATGGGCTAAGATTCGTCACCAAGATCACGCAAATGAATTAGGTGGTGATTGGGCTGCCATTACAGCGGCAGACGCTGGACAAGCGGCTGCTACTAAACCCGATCAGTTGATTGAACTTCTTCCCCAGCGAATCATTACGTTAATGAAAACGCTCATGCCAGCTATGAAGGTAAATTGGGATAAGTTGTCAGCCTGTAAGCAAAAGAGAGATGAGAGTGTTTCAGACTTCTTCACGAGGTTTGAGGAAACATTCGTTGATCATAGTGGACAGGATATGGGTACTGAGGGTGGACAAAGGCTGTTTGTGGATAAATTTGTATCGAACTTATTGCCCGACTTGTGCAATAAATTGAAGAATTCAGAAAGTGCGTGGGCCGTTTCTACCTCAGCTCAGATTCTGGCTACGGCACAATATTACGAAAATAGAGAGAAAGAGGAAACTGATCGTGCGGATAAAAAGACAAAAGAGTTGAAGACTAAAGTGTTGTTACAACAAGCATATCCGCCGCGTTCTAATCAGAATGCGTCTCAACAGAATAGAGCACAGTCGCAATCGCATCGATCGCAGTCGCGTAATGATTCCTCTTTCAACAGATCTTCCTTAGGGTACAATCAATGTGCTTATTGTAGACAGGAGGGACACATTAAATTTGATTGTCCTGCTTTGAATGATCGTAATAGTGGTAATTTGTCTAGAGGAGGTCGTGGTGGTTCACAGAATGCATCACGTGGCAGAGGTCGCGGTGCTCAGAACGACCGCTCTGACAACTCATCAAATTCTAATAATTGTTTCGATCAACGTGGATCATCACAAGGACGATCTGCGCAGTACAATGTAGACGATTATTACGTCGATCAGGGAACTGACGACAGTAATTACTAGGACAGCCAAAGACAAGGAGAGGGAGTGGTATCAGTTCCGGTCGATCAGAGAGGGCCTTACGTCGCAGTTGCTACATCGGGCGTCGTTGAGCCTTTTCTGTTGGACACTGGTGCAGCGAAAAGTTCTATCATGCATTCGAAACTCCCTGGCGCACCTTTGTCTGGCTTAACAAATGTATCCGTTGGATTCTCTGGCGCCCCTGTTAGCAATCCAGTTTCGCGCCCTTTGCCCCTTACAATTGGGCCTCGTGAGCTCGAAGCTCCATTGATTTTGACTACTGGTTGTGGTGAAAATCTTTTGGGTCTGGATTTGCTTAAACGTTTGTATGCAACTTTGTATTGTTCTCCTGCGGGTGTAAAGCTTACGTTCGGAGAGAAAGTAGTCTCTCCCATGTATTTGTCCCTCGATAAGCTTCCACCGGAATTGGATTCTCTTCCTGCGTCTTTGTGGGCGACGGGTCCAAACGATGTGGGCCTACTTGATATCTCCCCTTATGTTGTTCAGTTGAAATCGAATGTGCGATTGCCACGTATTCCCCAGTACCGTATCTCCCTTGATGGTGAACGAGCTTTGTTAGCGATCATCTATGATTTGATCGAGAAAGATGTTATTGAGGAGACTCGGGGAAACGTGTGCAACAGCCCTGTACTGCCCATTCTTAAACGTACTGATCCTACCAAAAAGCCTGTTTATCGTTTTGTTATCGATTTACGGGAGGTAAATAAAATTGTGGTTCCTCAATTCCCTGTTGTGCCTGACATCACGGCGCTGCTGACTCTGATTCCAGCTACTGCTTCATGGTTTTCGGTGATTGATTTGAAAAATGCGTTTTTCAGCATCCCGATTGCCGAGGAGAGTAGAGACCTTTTCGGTTTCTCTCTTGGAGGACGTAGCTTCCGGTTCAAACGCGCTCCTCAGGGCTACTGTGAAAGTCCATCGATTTACAGTCAAGCTTTGAAGGGTCAGCTGGATGCGTTTAGGTTGCCGGTTGGTGCGGCTTTAATCCAATATGTCGACGACTTATTGGTGGCTGCTGATACTCAGGACATTTGCAAAATTGCTACGGTGTCGTTGCTGCAACATCTCTGTGAGTTAAATCACAAGGTGTCACCTTCTAAACTTCAATATTGTTGTCAAGAAGTAACCTATCTAGGTCACTTATTGTCAAAGGAGGGAAGGAGATTGACCCCAGAGAGAATTGCAGCAATTACGCGAATGGCTGTGCCACAAACCCAAAGAGATGTGCGTGCCTTTCTAGGTATCACGTCGTACTGCAGGCAGTGGATTCCAAATTTTTCATTGTTAGCGAAACCATTGGTGGCTCTTACGTGCAAGGATGTTCCAACTCCTTTACCATGGACGGATGAATGTCAGAAAAGTTTTTCTGAATTACGTGATTCATTGTGTTCGGCTCCTGTGTTAGGTACCCCTGATTACAGTAAGCCGTTCACGTTATATGTTCACGAGAGGGAAGGTTGTGCGTTGAGTGTCTTAACGCAACCTTTTGGTGGTAAGCAACGTCCATGTGCATATTTTTCCTCGACCTTAGACCCAGTAGCTAGAGCATTGCCGAGTTGTTTGAGAGCAACTGCGGCAGCTGCGGTCTCTATCCGACAATCAGCAGGATTGGTCATGGATAATATGCTTACGGTGATGGTTCCGCATGCAGTCGATACTCTTTTGAACCGAACGAAAACTCAGCACTTGACGAGTGCAAGGTTGTCTGGGTACGAATTGACGCTCTTGGCAAGCCATATTCAGATAAAACGTTGTAATGTCCTAAATCCGGCAACTTTGTTACCAATTAGTGCAGAGTCAGATGAAGTAGCAGAACATGACTGTTACTTGCGTACAGAAGAGGAAACAAAAGGTCGAGTGGACCTTAAAAACACCCCATTGGAAGACCCTGACGGCACCCTGTATGTGGATGGGTCATGTTTTAAGTTGCCGAATGGTGATGTGACTACTGCTTATGCTGTTGTGACGTTGAATACTGTTGTTGAGACTGCGAGATTGAATCAGAATTCTGCCCAAGCTGCAGAGCTGATTGCTCTTACTAGAGCATGTGTATTAGCAAAAGGTAAACGTGTGAATGTGTACACCGATAGCCAGTATGCTTTCGGTGTAGCGCATAGCTTTGGACGGTTGTGGCGAGAGCGTGGTTTCTTCACGTCGCATGGCACGAAAATACAGCATGGCCAGCTCGTGAACGATCTTTTGGATGCATTGACTTTGCCTGCTCAAGTTGCAATTGTTAAGTGTAGTGCGCATCGCAAGGTGACGGATGATGTTGGTCGTGGTAACGCGTTTGCAGATGAGATTGCTAAGGAGACTGCCCGGAACCTTAGCACTCGAATGTATGTGACGAGTTCGGTTAGGTGGTCTGCAGAATCGAGTATGTGTGAGAATACTATAGAGAGTGTGAAAGCAATTCAGAATGAGGCCACCGACACTGAAAAGATGAAATGGAAAGAAAGTACGGGAAGGTTGGATGCGAATGGTTGCTGGATTGATTTGTCGGATCAGAAAAGATGGATGTTGCCGGATGCGTATGTACTAGCCGTTGTAACAATGGCACACGGGTTAGCACATATTAGCGCGAAAGGCATTTGCAAGTTGTTGGCTGATGTGTGGAAGAATGATGGTATTACGAAGTGTGCTGAACGTCTGGTGAAGAATTGTATGGTGTGTATAATGTACAACCCTGGCAAAGGAACCCCAACTCCCCCTGGCAGTTTTGCTCCTCCTTCGTATCCCTTTGAGGTGATTCAATTGGACTTCATCCATATGGAGCGATGCAATAACCTGAAATATGTTTTGGTTGTGGTTTGCGCATTCTCCCGATGGATCGAGGCCTATCCCCTCAAAGATAATACTGCTTTGTCTACTGCGAAAATCCTACTGAAGGAATACTTTCCTCGGTACGGAATGCCTAGAGTCGTGTGGTCAGATAACGGAAGTGAGTTTGTTGGAAGTGTGATGAAGAGTGTGTGTAAGGGCCTTGGAATTAATCAAAAATTCCATAGCGCCAATCATCCCCAGTCAGCTGGATTGGTTGAAGGTTACAATGGTACCCTTAAGCTAAAATTAGCGAAGATTCAGGCTACGACTGGACTTTCGTGGCCTGACGCTTTGCCTCTAGCATTACTGTCAACTAGGGCGACTGTACACTCCCGAATAGGGCTTAGTCCCTATGAAATAGTGTTCGGCCGTCCTGCGAATGTGTGGGGGGTTCCTAGGCCAGGTATATTCGTTGATCTTGAGTACCCGATGTTGATTGACTACTTACATGACTTGACTGCTAAACTGAGGTTAATTCATCAACAGGTTTATGACGCCTTGCCGACGCAGACGGAGGGTCCAGGCCACCAGCTCCAGCCCGGTGATTGGGTTGTCACCCGTAATTTTTCGCGCAAGAAGAATCTGGACCCCCGTTTTGTTGGACCTCACCAGGTGCTCTTGGCCACGAGGACTGCCGTTCGTCTTGAGGGACGGAAGAACTGGGTACATGCTACCCATTGTAAGCGAGTCCCTATTCCTTTGCCGGCAGACCCGTGGGTGAGGAAAGGCATTGCGTCAACAGAAGCAGAGACATTGCCGGCGTTTGTACCTTTTAGCGACGCACAACTTGTTGGTGAACACTCGGCGCAGCAGAAAGCCACTGTTGGAACATTGTCAGCAAAAGACTCGAGACCAAATCAACAAACTGATCAGCAGGACGCTGTCTCTTCAACGGATCCTTTATTTGACGAGCAGACACGTCCCGGGAAACATCGATATTCTTTGCGTTCTCATAATAAGGACAAATAAAATTGTTTTCTTGCTTTGCTGAAACTGATAACTGCAATATCCTCGTTTCCCCTGATTAACTTTGAACATTCCGTATGATTGAAAATTGTTTGTACATATATTGAGATTTTTGTATCTTTTTCCTTCCACAGCTGATTTTTTTGTGCTAAATAAAATACATATTGTGTATTGAGGGCCGTAGGGCCGCGCGCGTACTTCCTTCTGGACAGTAGGTCTTGACGCTAGGTTAAAGGCCGTCGGTTCCTAGGAACTCCTGGGGATTGACTATTGCTGCACAGAACGAAGTGCGTCAAGAAACGTTGCGGACGGTCGTAGGGAAATGGCATTTTCGAAGCTGAACGATTTGGAAGGAGCTCAGGCGTATAGAGTCAAACTGCAGAAACTTAGTCGTACTAAATGTTTTGTATTCCAGTTGTTTGTACTGTTTTTAACTGCTTCTGCATTCTTGGCGGGTGGGGTGTATTATGCTATGTCTTACTTTTTACTTCCTACCCCTACTCCTACTTCTTACCCTAACGTTACTTTTACTGCTACTACTGCTTCTCCCCATTCCTTTCATATTTTACCGGAACACGAACAGGCTAGACGTGTAGAATTCCGCAACAATTCCTTTATCCAGCTCCTCCATCAGCATCAGTTAGTGGTTAACACTACTAATTGTTGGGTGTGTGGGTTGATGCCACATACTACGGGTAAGGGAATTCCATATCTGGTGTTACCGTATAGTTCCCAAGGGTCAGCTCGAGCATACCAAACAATGCTTCGAAGCGCACTAGGTTTCCACCCCTCTCTAGAACGTTCCCCCAAACCGGGTCCTACTTCGTGGCAGTGGGTGGTATCGATGGTAATACAGGATTTGGAAGATGAGATCTATGACGTTTTTCTCATCCCTAAGGCAGAGGTACAAGCCTATAGGGCACCGGATAGAGGGGAATATAGTACGTTCACTAATGAAGAGCAGCTTAAAAGCTCGCCTCCGATATGGGTCGTACCCCACACTGGTAATCTTTGTATCGTGGGTCGTGGTTCGCAAGCCTCACTTGGAGTAAGTGCTTGCACTGAAAGTTACGTTCTGTCAATGTCCCCGATCCCTGTGCTTCTGGCTGCCAAGGGTACGTACTTCATCTGTCATGATCGTGCATATACATGGTTGCCCTCAGACTTCATGGGCTCATGTTTTGTTGCAAATCTGTTGCCTCCGACGTTTACTGTAGATGCCGATTACCATAAGACTAGAGTTGTACGAGGCGTAATTAGCGAAGAGGATACTGCCGGTCAAGAGGCAGGAGACTTTTTCAAGGGTTTCCTCCCGTTTTGGGGACCTATGGTTAATAGTAGGAACCTGAGACATTTGACTCGAGTGGTAGAATCGACAGCTAATGTTACTGCCAGTGCCCTTGGTAATATCACCACAGAACTTCAGGCGGAGAGACTTATGACGTTACAAAACCGGATGGTTTTAGATGTCGTCTTGGCAGATCGCGGTGGGGTATGTAAAGTGATCCATTCGAGCTGTTGCATTTTCATACCTGATAATGCTCCTACTGTCTATCAAGCCATCTCGAAGTTGCATAAGATCTCCGAATCCATACACGTGGATGTAGGGGATTGGACGCTACTCGGTTGGTTTTGGGGCCTGATGTCGACTTGGGGTTGGAAGATTCTGACGATCATCGGGGTTGTGGTAGTGTTCCTGTTCACGTGTTGCCTTTGTGTGCAGTGTGGTCCTGCCTTATGTGGCCTCTGTGCTACAACGTGTATGAGACAACCACCTGTTACCAAGGGGACTCGGTCGGACAGACCTATGCTACAACGACATCTTGATGGTCTGATGAATATCGAATATGATTCCGACTAGTGCTTGCCTACATGAGGGCAAAAGGAGCGTCTGAGGTTCCGTGACAATTGTAAGTGGTGTTTTCGACTCGCACGAATATGGTCGAGTCTGGTATCTATGAACCGCAAATGACGAGTTTAGTAAGTGTGCGCAGTTTCGCTGTGCTAACTTAAACCGTTCGTTTGTTACGTGGGCTTTTCATCTGTACCCACGGGTTCCATCTTAGATACGGCATCCATTTTGTCTCTTGCCCTCAAGTAGTCAGCGAACGGACGCTGTCCGCTTCGCGACCCTGGGACTCCCAAGATATTTGCGGAAGACACATGTTCTTTGAAAGTGTCTTTATGACGAGGGGGTTGCTACTGTAAGGCAGGTGGCGCCACTCGAGGCTCATCTTGCCGCACGGACTTATTGTCTCAGCCGTGCATCTCATTAGGCACGTCCCTTTGATGCCTGTATCTCGTGCTTCCCGGCACCTCCCCTTTTACACCCTTTCCGATCTCCCCACTGTCTCCGTCTTCCTCTGCACCTGTTTTCGTTCCTGTTTCAATCCACTTTACTGCTGATTGGAATTTGCTAATGGTGGGAAGATGGGTTTTTACAGTTGGGAACCGCCAAACATTTCCGCACTTATGTTCCGGACCTTGTATGTTTCAAAGCGACCAAAGCGACCCCTCTGGGAGCTTGATGTGGGAACTGAGTTGTAAACCTTTGTGTTCAATGTTAGCCTATGGGTAAAAACTGTATAAAAGGAGCGATCCACAAAACCAATTTGAAGCAGTCTCCCCAAGTTGCACGTGGTGTGCTTGTCGTGACTTCTGTGTTCCCTGCAGTAAATAAACCTTGACTCTTTGACGCCGAAGGAAGTGTCCCGTGTCTCTGTGACTTGTACGCCGGAGCAGGTTACCCACGAAGGTTTCAGGTGTTGTGCCCTGGCACCGCTGGGTCCAAAAGAACCCAGTCCTTCACGCGCCAACCCTCTACACAATAAATGTTGACTCTCTCTATTTCCTCAGTGAATTGGCCAAAAAGGGGCACAAAGCTTCAAAGGAGAAATTGCACTTTTACCTCCCCTGAGTGTGATACATCAGTCATGAAATGTTAGCCAGCAAGCATCACTTATCACCCAAGCACATTAAAGCCAATCGTAAGTTGCCCCATCCAGTGACCGTCTCCATTCACAAACTTTCTTGTGTATCGCTGTGTACCATAGGCAGTGGATGCTGGTCTATGTCACTCTGAGAAGCCCCTGGAAGACTCTGTCAGAAAGGGCACCCCTGAACCCTTTTAGAGGCTAAAATACATTTATAAAAATAAAATAAGCAATGATTACTGCACTGGCTTTGGGGATTCATGATTATGCGAAACTCTTTACTCTGTATTGTCATGAATGCAACAGTTTTGCCGTTTGGGTACTGGCTTAAGAAACAGCCTGTAGCCTATTATTCTGCAGCTGGGGATGAGGTCGCGCAGAGCAGCTGTAGAAATCTTCATGACATTTCCGTTGCTAAGCAGTCTTTAATGCTACTATTGAGCACCTTGGAGCAGGAGCGTGCCTGTAGCCACCCAGCGTGCGTCTCCAGAACGGCTGCCATCTTTGCATTGGAGGCTGCAGCCATTTTATGTAGCCTCAGAACATCCAGGGAAGTTTCGATGCCATTCACGCTCTGCAGTTGTCAATAAAGTTGATTCAAGTTCTAGTGGAGCGAGAACATCGCAACGTCTTGATCGCTTATCTCTCCTCATGGCTTTAGCTGCATCGCTTTACAAGTAAGCGCAACAGTTGACTGTCGTAACGTTTGGTGGTGAGTTTGAGTTGTTTTTGATTCAGACCCTGGACACTGAACTTTGCTGGCAGTTCGTATGGAGAGTTCGAATTACATAACAAAACCTGGTGTCCTTCAGTCTTCAGTGGGTTTCATCTCTGCAGCATTGTACTATTCTTTGCCAAATTTCATGTGCCAGTCCTTTCCTTTGAACTGCTCTTGGGTTCCAAGGAACGCCTGTCCCTCATCATTGCGGTGACAGGCACACCACTGTCATTTTTGTTTTGTTAAGCTTACAGTGCATATTTCTTTGTTTTGTCACTAGTTGTAGTCATGCAAAGGAAAAACGAGTTGTGTGTTTTGAATAATATGTTATATGCTCATTGGCAAGCTGATTTGTTGTAATACTTTATTCGATAGAATGTATCATAAAAGTACAGACATAAAATCACATTAAACAATTCACAAGTATTACTACAAATCCATTAAAAGTAAAACCATTGTTATAAACAATTAAAAATGCGGAAAAAGTCTACAGAGATATATTTAAAAAAAGGATACATTCTTAAATGTGGATCTGGTCAAACGTTAAACGCAGCCTAGATCGTATAAACCAAGCACTGGCCAAATACTTAGCTATCCCGCAAACTATGTACATTGAGGTAGTGTTGGTTAGAATAATGCGCAGAGCTGTGGCCCCCCTAACGCCCATCTCCCTACACACAGGTTTCAACCATTTTGCCCTGACATGTTTATAGGCATTACAAGCAAACAAAAAATGGCCAAGGGATTCTTCCGGACATGGGCAACCTGGACATTTTAGATCATGAACCCTTCTGTCCTTCCATCCTTCCATAAATTTTTTTAGAGGGAGGGTGCCATATCTTAATTTCATGAACAGGGTTCTATCTCTGGGGGTCTGGATAAAGTCCAGAAATGGTTCTAACTTTCTTCTGGATTTATGATCAAGGAGGTTGTTTGTCAGAGGTCCCCAGCTTGAATTGATGAGGTCTTTGCCCTCAACCCATTCCCAATACAATTTTTTAACAATTTGTTTAGTGGGAGGGGACTGCAAGGCCCAAGACTCAGCCAGACCTATAGATTCCACCAGCTTTTTTAAATTGTTAAGCCACCTTATTTTGCCGGATGTATTCAAATTGATTAATTCGTCCAGCACTAGGGCATAATTTGCTAACTCAGGGGTCTGTCTAAGTCGCACCCAGAATAGCACAGGGCGGAGTTGAACTATTTCTGGAATTGGTCTTTTGCCCATATCATAGTATAGTGGTTTCAAGGGGGTCGAGGGAGGAAGGGAGACTAGGTCTCTCAAGAACTTATTCTCTGCAATGGCCAGCGCCTTACTGTTCTCCGCGCCCCATAGTTCAGAGCCATAAACTGCAGAAGCTAAAGCTTTCCCCTCATAAACTGCCAAGGCAGGTGCTACTGGTCTACTGATGGAGAGACGCTGGTTCTTTAAAATGGCTCCAGAGACCCTTTTAAGATTTAGGACCATTTTGGATATATGGGAGTCCCATCTCATATTATTACAACGCCTGACCCCAACAAGCCTATTTCTTTTGTTGAGTGTACTCACCCCTACGACTGTACTACATTTATGGTTTTCACATGTATTCTCTTCAGATATCGTTTCGCTCTCTGAGTGATGGGATTGGGTTTTAGTTCCATGTCCCCTTTTTACATTCTTGTTACAGATTAGTTAAGCCTCTTACCCTTACGTGAGGGGTGGCTTAAGGTTTTCTTCCCCTTGTTACGCCTGGTATGGGTTTTTGTCCCATTTACGCGTTATTAGTGATATAACACGTTTGATGTTAACCCTTACACCATGTGGGTTATTGTGTATTGCACCCTTTACATGTTTCGTGATCATTCCTACTTTTAGGTGTGTGCTTTCTGGGTGTTAGTCCCACTTACATGTTTTGACGTCAAGTTGTTGTTTTGTGTGTAAGTTACACTACGCCTCTCCTTGTTGTGTTCAGTGTGTAAGCCACCCTGTGCCTCACCTTGCTGTGTTTAGTGTGAAAGCCGGCCTTGCCTCAACTTGCTGTGTTTAGGGTGTAAGTCGCTCTGCGCCTCACGTTATCTTATCTTGTATGTAAGTCGCCATGTGCCTCACCTTGTGTTCAGTGCGTAAGCCGCCCTGTGCCTCACCATGCTGTGCTTAGTGTGTAAGTCGCTCTGCGCCTCACGTTGTCTTATCTTGTATGTAAGTCGCCATGCGCCTCACCTTGTGTTCAGTGCGTAAGCCGCCCTGTGCCTCACCATGCTGTGTTTAGTGTGTAAGTTGCCTCGCGCCTCACCTTGCTGTAGTTAGTGTGTAAGCCTCCCTGTGCCTCATTTTGCTTATGTGTGTGTAGGTTTACCACACTGTGCTGCACCTGTGTTGTTTTCTCATGCTGCAACTGTTCTTGGGTGTTTGTCCCATTCTACATTACTTGTTACTCTGCTTAGGTTGTGGGTCAGTCCCATCTTTGCATTGTACCTTACATGAGGGGTGGCGTTTTTGCCACAGTCTCCTTAGTTGAAAAGTACTTTCTTGGGTGTAGTCTATCCACAGTGTTTTAGTCTTGGGGTATGGTTCCTCTTTTCTTTCAATGTATTTGTTGCTCACTTGGTATCTGTGAGAACTATTTACTTTTTCGCTTTATCCTTTAATTCTCCTTGCCTCCTATTTTTGTCTGTTTTCCCTCTCGTGGTGTGGTATTATCTTTCATCCCAGGGTTTATGGACGTTTTTTCATCATTTGTACATTACTGTGTATAGTGTTTTTTAATGTGTTTTTGTTTACTTTTCAATATAAAAGGGAGATGATATGTAGTATTCTCATGTTAGGCTGTAATTTTACCTTTCACCTTGTTCCTAGCTGCTCAGCCAGTGTGAATGTTCTGTGTAGAATGTTAGAGTTATTGACATGTATGGAATGCTTGGGTGTCTGGTGTGAGTGTTGTCAGTTGGAAGATGGGCTGAGCAGCTAGCAGGCCGCTCCTGGTGAGGCTTGTTGTAAATACTTCTGAAAGACTCAATAAAGTACATGAAATACCTCTCGGCCTCGTCTACTATGGCTCCTGAACACATGGGGCACGCCCACTACAGAATACCCTGTTGCTACGTACTGGGATGCCTTAATGACAGCCTTACAAACTGAAATTCCTGATGGCTCAACAGTCACAGCATTCATTCTGAGTGTGGCGACAAAGTGGGTGGGTCGTGGGGCTGTAACACATCTCCCAACACTATGAAATCCCCTTAAGACACCACTTTTAGCTATCTCTCATTCTTGTATTAACACTCAATAGCACCGCTGTAGTTGTAAACATGGAGGCATGAACTCACCTACATATCAGTATATGGTTCACTGAATGATGTGGTGAGGGGATTTGATGATAGGGCCAGCGTGACTTAGTTTGCCGCATAATACGTCTATGTTAGAATTATGCTGTTTGAAGCAAATATTGTTTGAATGTGTAATAGATTAAAATGTCTGTGCTAAATGCTAGTAACTACTAACCGGAACACAACACCTGTCAGAATATGACACTATTGAATGTTACATTGCTGTCCTGTCAATAACTCTGCATTTATGGATATCCTTGTGTTTTTTGCACACTACCGTCAACTGATGGCACTATACCAGCCATGCATCTAATATGCTTTCATTTTCCTATATAATGAAAACAATAAAGCAGATAAAAAAAATAGGAAGCATGTTGTTACAATAACCTTAGATGACGGATGCCACCTAAAATGGTCCAAGGTTGTTGTGGAAGACTTTTAGGCTAAGCTTTTGACTTTTTGCACAAATTATTTTCAGACTTGTCTTACACAAGGTACTCCGGAGAATGAGATACTCAGACCTTTGAATCTCACTGTCAGGAAAATAATAGGGATCTTTTAAATGCACCTTGCAGTCAAGCCGCTTCAAACCAATTATGGTTTGATGTAGAGTGCTCTAGGGCCACCGAGATCTGCAGCAAGTGCTTAAGGTAGCTCCTAGGGACAGGGAATTTGTTGCATGTTGTCAGTCTAAATATAAGGCTGTGGTTAAACAATAAAAAACATTTTTACAAGAGGATGCTTGTAATCTGCTCTATCAAGCTAGTTGCCTTTCAAATAGTGAAAAACTTTGGTGGGTCATAAACAATCCCCTTTTTTGTACAATCTGTGGAGAGTGTTATTTCCTCGAATATTTCGTCAGACCAATAGGTGAAGTCTTTTGCTTCTATCTAAGAGGAGACGGGGCAAATTCTTCAATGGGTACATTGCTCTATTAAGTGGTGTTTCTAATATTGTATCCACGTTGAAGTTCATGAAGCCCTCCTTGGGCGGTCTAGCCCCGGGCCCTGAGGGACACCGCTTAACCTATATGTTGATGAACCGTTGGTATGAGCACCTTTGCTTTGTTAAGTTTTAAATGCCTCTTTTAAAGTATCTGTTCCAAGCTTTCGGTCCTAATCCATCAATGTCCCAGTTTTCAAAAAAGAGGATAGTTCTGTCGGGGAAAAACTCTTGCAACCCTACTCAGAGTGACGAAAGGAAAACACCAGACACAGCAGTTGCTTAGGAACAGATGAAATGCATTTATAGGTACCAAGCGTGGTGGCTCGCCTAGGAGAAGGGCAGACATACATCCTGTGCACTGTTTTACAATCACACCCCTTCTCCCAAGTGGCCAGGGTGTAGGCTCTATACACCGTACAGAAATGCCACACCAGCAGAAACCAAAATAAACCCAGTGCCAAACATGGGCAAACATCTAGAAAATCGAAATGTAGCCAAAGCAAAAATGAGCAAATGGTGCAGTGCCAAATATAACATATAGCAAATGCTGTACAAGCAAAAACATAAGAAACAGGTATACAGCATAGGCAGATAAAGGAAGCTATGACCTTGCTTGTGGATTGTCCTGATGGGGGGGTTTGGATGCACAGCTGTTGGAGGTGTCAGAGAGGTCACCGTGGGATCCTTGGTTCAGGGCTGGAATAGATTTGTGAAGGAGGGGTTAGTGTACCATGGAAAACCCGAGCTGCAGCTCCGAGCAGCTTGTTACAGGGAGAATTGAGATAGATCAGTAGGTTAGAGACCGTGCAGTTGAGAACCGGAACTAAGTATGAAATCTATGTAGCATATGCATATGGATATACTTTTTTTTCCCCAGCAATCCCCTTCCTAGGATATTTATATCATACACATGTGTAAAAATATATATATGGTAGAAACATAGTTGTAACAATCTATCAGTACAGTGCATAGCTTTGGATGGCATTACACAGCGCTTAAATAACATGGATATATTGGCATATAAACACACATATGGTTCCGCTCCTTCTGCAGTGGTTCCGCTCCTTCCTCAGTGATCGCTCCTTCTGCGTTGCCACCCCTCCATTTCAGTCCAAGTACCATCCTTTGGACCTGGGGGTCCCTCAGGGCTCCTCGCTGAGTCCCACGCTTTTTAATCTGTACGTGCAGCCGCTGGCTGAGGTCGTCAGGCAATGGGGCCTAAACATGGTCTCCTATGCTGACGACACTCAGTTGGCGGTTACGATCAGCGGGGATGCCAAGCAGGATGCCCTCAGGTTCCGAAGTGGACTGAGAGAGGTGGCCAGCTGGATGAATAACAACTGTCTCCAGCTGAACGCGACAAAAACAGAGGTGATGATCGTTGGAAGGGAAGCGGACCACTGGGGGGACGAATGGTGGCCTCCGGAGCTGGGATCAGCGCCGGCCCCTGTCCTGGAACTCAGGAATCTGGGAGTATGGCTTGACCACACGCTAAGCTTTGTGACTCACACGAAGAGAGTGGCGGCCTGCTGTTTTGGAGTATTACGCGGGCTAAGACCCCTGCTGCGATTCTTTGATGCTCCTACAAGACAGCTGGTCATTCAAGCAATGATCATCTCGCGGCTGGACTACGCCAGCTCACTCCTTTTAGGAGCGAACCAAGCCGAGATTCTTCGTTTACAGCGAGTCCAGAACGCGGCGGCTAGGGCGGTGGTTGGTCTGCCTCGAACCTGCCCTACCTCTAACACTCTGCGGTCCCTGCACTGGCTCCCGATAAGCAAGCGTATCCAATTCAAGGCTCTTTGCCTGGTTTTTAAAATTCTGAGAGAGTTGGCACCCGGGATACTCAATACACTGATCTCCCCCTACGTTCCTACCCGCTCACTACGATCCCTTGGACAGTCCTTGGTGGTCGTCCCCCGTTTTAGACTTAGTCGGATGGGGGGTCGCTCCTTCCGCGTGAAAGCTGCAACCCTCTGGAATGCGCTCCCCTTGGAAATCCGCCTCTCGAATGACTTAATATCTTTTCGTAGGGCTCTGAAAACCTTCCTGTTTTAAATGTTCCTTGCTTTTAATGTTCTGCTTTTTTGTTACTGGACTTAGTGTTGTGTTGTGTTTACCTTTCCCTGCGCCAGGACGCTCCTTCGCTGGAGCAGCTGTGCGCATTAAAATGCAAATAACATAACATAACATAACATATGAGGTCATCATTATTTAAACATAGAAAAAAGATATACTAGTATTCAGTGCACTTATATTCTATAGGTCAATAGCCATTCATTCAAATATGTCTTTATGTGCTTCCTTCCTCTACTTTATGTTCTGTTCTACGATATCGGAAGGCTAGGTCCTGCTCTGTAGGAGTTAGGACTTTAACTGTGGAAACTGAAAGGATGTCCTTACTACACAATTGCTGTCCCATGGACCAACAACACTGAAGACAACACGAAAGTACAACTATGGCTATAAAGATACCGAATAGTGCTAGAAGTAATCTCTTCAACCATCCTGTTAGTAACCAAGACCAAAGCCAGGACCAGTCCCCAGGATCTGTAATTTTCTCTGCTCCACAAAATATTTGAACTGCATTCTTAATTTGTGCCACATCCCTTGCTATGGTTCCTCCTTGTTGTAGGGTCAGGATGCCAAGTACAATTCTATGTTAAATAGTAATGGCAGCTACGGAATACATTTCCACCTGCAACTCTTGAACTATATGTCTTGTTGCATTGAATGCTATGGCTAACTCAGCCAACATGTAAACAATGGTTAATTCTAAATCATATACACCATATCCAGGAATTAATATACGCATTAGCTCAACAAATAGACCTTGTCTAGTCTCCGGAATAGGTCCATGTATAATTCTTTTATACCTATGAGAAAAACTCCCCAAATGTAATGGCTCATCTGCTGGAATATATGGCATGTCCGAAATGTTCGGTGAAAGATAACTAGCACACATGCCTTCCCAGTGCCTGGGAAGCCCCCTGTATGCTCTTGTGCCACAACTTAAATACATACCTCCCTTAACTGTTTGTCCAATGTGTGATATTTACTGAGCGGAAGGCCAACCCCTCAGGGAAAATACTTTGAAATTGATCACACTATTTGTAATCAATCCATGCTGACGTTAGAAATGTAATATTTGTGATTTAAGAGCAGCAAGCTGACCATAAGGGATATTCTCATATTTTAGAAATCACATTTGGTGCAATGGCATAATCATTCTGTTTCTCAATTAAAAGGTCATATAAAAGGCTATCAGGTTGTAGTGTTAAGGAATGTTCACGGACACAGGAAGCTTGAGTATAGCTTTATTCGGCTCAAGAGCAGCACAGCGACAGGAACAAAGTGCAGCATCCAACTGACCAACTGTCAGCATTCCGCTCCCAGCCTCAGAACTCCCAACACTCAGGGTTCCAACTACCAGTGCCAAAGAGGCACAAACACAGAATACTACATTATCCTCATTTCTGCAACAAAAGGAAAAGAAGAAAAGAATAAAGAAAAATACAGAAAAGACTGAGAAGCAAAGGAGAAAGGAAAGAAAGAAAGAAAACAAAACAAAACACAAAACAAGGTAAACGCTAAACATAGCATGGCAAGAAAGAAAAGTTGAACTATCTGAACCTGGCAGGAATCCTGGGTACTCTCAAACTCCTGCGAAGTGTGGGCGACAAATCATCTTTACAACAATTGTTGCCAGAGTTGGTGGTTTCAGAGGAGGCATTTTTAACTTTGACAACCTTACAGACATTCCACCAATGATTGTTGTTAACTCGCACAGCATTGCCACACACCTTGTTGACAACAACCGGTTCAGAGAATTTACTCCTGCCTTTGGTGACATGAACAGGATTCTTAATGCGAACAACATCACCAGCACAGAAACTATGAGACACCACCCTTTTCCTCTCATCAAATTGACTTTTCTGCCTAGTCTGTGCTCGGATAACATTTTCCCTTACAAAACCATCAATGCCATCTATGACATTCATCTTGACCCACTTGGACATCCAACCTGGACAAATCTTAGTCGACGGTTTCCTCCCTCTTAAAAGTTCGAATGGGGAGAAACCAGTGGAAGAATGTGCGGTGGTGCGGTAGAACCATAACATGGAGCGAACAGCATTCTCGAGCACACATTTACTGGCAATGGCCCACTGCACACAGTTATTTAACACACGGTTCATCCTCTCGACAAGACCATTGGCCTGGGGATGGTACAAAGAACTCTTCTTGTAAGAGACGCCACATTGACTGAGAAAACACTCGAAATCAGAACTAACAAATTGTACTCCATTGTCGGTCATGACACATGAAGGAAAACCCTCTCTGAGAAAAATATCTTTCAGGAAAAGAATGACATTTGCAGAGGAAGGCTCATTGATGAACCGAACCTCAGGCCATTTAGAATAATAATCAATGGCCACGATTGCGAATCGTGAGGAGGGGGGTAAGAGGTTAAAAGGACCGACTAGGTCAACTCCAATTTTTTCCCATGCTCTTTCTGGAAGTTGAATCGGTTCCAGGGGGGGCGTCCTCACTTTAAGACTTTTTTTCGGAATGGTTGCATATAACACAACCATCAATCATTGAATCCACACACGCATCCATTTGTGGCCACCAAAATACATCACGCAACCTGCGTTTGGTGAAAGTTTTCCCTAAGTGACCTTCATGCGCACCATCCATAAGCCGTTCCCTCAAACTCTCCGGAGGAATCAGCCTACCACATCGCAAAAGGATTCCATCCTCTACAGTGAGCTCATCGGCAACCTTAACATACGTCTGAAACGGTCCAGAGACATACTTCTCCCTCGGCCAACCAGACTTCAAATATTCAATGACACGAGTAAGAACAACATCCTTTGCCAATTCTCCTCTCCATTCAGTTTCATTCACAGCACACATGCCCTCTAAGTCTAGCGCCGCTACAAAACAATCCTCCTGATCGTCTTCCCTCTCAACCTCAGAGTCGTTACCAGAGATGGGAAAACGTGAGAAGTAGTCTGCCCTGACATTTTTTGCTCCTGGCAAATAGGCAATGTCAAAATCATACTGAAGTAGCTTTGTCGACAATCTTGCAATCCTAGGCGTGTGCTCCTTAATATTTTCACCAGACAAAATTGAGACCAAAGGACTATGATCCGTGCGTATGGTGAAATGACTGCCCCAGAGAAAAGAATTGAACTTCCTGACTGCCCACCAGCAGGCCAACAACTCTTTCTCGATGACCGAGAAATTCATTTCGGCACCACTCAAAACTCTTGACGCATACGCTATGGTGTTGTCAACCTGACCATTCTTCTGGGTGAGCACAGCCCCTAGACCAAACCCGCTTGCATCAACAGTCACCACACAGTCCTTATTGGGGTCAAAAGCTCTAAGAACACTGTCACTCACTAGTTGAGACTTGATCCATTGAAAAATTTCATCACAGTTCTCATTCCACACAAAAGGTACATTTTTCTTGAGCATGTTGGTTAAAGGTTGAATTCTAGACGCGTAGTCTTTGATGAATCTAGAGTAAAACTCACTCAAACCTATAAAGGATTTTAAACCAGCTTTATCCAGGGGAGGAGAGGCATCAACAATGGCCTTTACTAAACCTGGACGTGGTTCAACCCCATTGTATGAGACTACATGACCAAGAAATTCCATTTTCTCTTTGAGGAAAACGCATTTCTCTCTCTTAAGGACAACACCTTTACTTTGCATAATGCCTAACACTTGATTTAAAGAAACATCATGTTCCCCTTTGCTTTGCCCAAAAATTAAGACATCGTCTTGGAAAACGATTACTCCTGGAGTGTCCTTGAACATCTGACTCATTAACCTCTGAAAAACTGCTGCCGCAGAGGCAAGACCAAATGGCATCCTACAGTATTGGAAGCTGCCAAAAGGCGAAACGAAAGCAGTTAAATGCCTAGAGGACTCGCTCAAAACCACCTGGTGATATGCAGAAGCTAGATCCAACTTGGTGAACCATCTAGCACCCCTGGTAAGAGACAGTAAATCGGTGATCTTAGGTAAAGGGTGCGAGTCAACCCAGATGTTTCTGTTAAGGCTGCGTAAGTCGACACAGACACGCAAATCTCCATTCCTTTTCCTAGCAACAACAAGGGGAGACAACCACAACGATGACTTGATAGGTTCGATAATTCCCTTTTTGCACAAGTCCATAAGTTCCTTTTCAAGACTCTCTCTGACACTGAAAGGGACACCCCTGACTTTAGGCTTGACAGGAATGGCTCCGTCCTTAACTCTGAATTCGTGTTTGAAATCTTTAATAGTTCCTAGCTCTTTACTGAAAACAGAAGGAAACTTATTAGCCAAACCCACAACATAGTCATCAGTTTCTACAACTGCTAAATACTCTAAAATAAGATCATCCTCTTCCATCCCAACCTGTTCTTTGGCACCTGGTCTTAAGATCAACCGAAACAATCTGCCATGGAACCAACCCAAAATGTTGAGACCCTTGATAGCCACATAAATTTTCCCAAAAATCTTCCTCCCCCTGAACTGAATAACATCCTCAAAATACCCATCCAATGCTATTCTGCGCCCCTCAAAGGATACAGGAGCTCTGTCGGGAGGTTCTAGTTTCCTTCCTGGCCAAGTCACATTAAATAGCTCTTGGGTAATCATAGTGACCCTTGCACCTGAATCTACTAATAAAGAAATGATTTTATCACCCACACCAAAATTTTCATAAGGGTCAACACAATCCGAAGGATCTCCAACAATGACACCATCATCACGCACAACTATGACCATGTCTTTGTCGACTTGGGTAGGCACATCAATGGGATTCTCACCCTCACGAACCACAACACCCATATCCCTAAGGTCATCTTGGATGGTATTAATAGGATCTTGCCCCCTGCTGGTGTTTTCATAGCATTCTGCAACACTTCCTACCCCAGTAGCGTTAACTTGACTCTGAGACCTATTGACAAAACTCAAATTTTCCTGCCTGGGATTTTGGCAAATTTTTGCAAAATGACCATACTTCCCACAGGAGCGACAAGTAGCACTCCTAGCCGGACAGAACTTATTATCCTTATTATGGGAAGGATTCCCACATCTATAACAAATGTCACGCCTAGGAAACAAATTTCTTTCGTTGCGTTGTGGATTGGGAGGATAGTTCTTCTCAAAAGGTTGTTGACCAGGACTAGTTCTGGTTTCCCTGTTCTCCTTGGACCTCACAATGGAGACTGCCTCTTCGTTCTTTCTTTCAAGTTCTTTAACCTCTTTCTTCGATAATTCAATACTTTTGGCTGTGCGGATCATTTCTTCCAGAGTAGGATTCCCTAACGTAAGCAACTTCTGTTGGATCGACTTGTCAGTGCACTTGCAGATGTACTGATCCCTAATCAATTGTTCTCTGAATCCTTCAAACTCGCACTCTGCACTCAATTGTCTCAGAATGGAAACATAGGTTTCCACATCTTCGCCTGGGAGTTGGTCCCTTTTGAAAAACTTATGTCTGATCACAACGAGACTTGGTTTTACGTCAAACCTCAATTCCAATTTCATCCTTGTCTCAACATACTCATCGATGTCATCTTCGTTGTTTCTCGCAATAGAAGGTAAGTGTTTAAAGATTTCCCTCCCTTCGAAACCCAAAGAATGCAACAGAAGATACTTCTTCCTTTCTGCGCGATATCTAGAAGCGCCTATGGCACCTAGATAGGTCTCGAAAGCGTCAAACCACTTCCTCCAAATTATCGGTGGATTCCCTGGTGTCTCCAGGAAAGGAGGTGGAGGCGAAACTGACTGCATGGCGAGAAAAGAAAATTGAGTGAAAAGGAAAAAGAAATAAGTTTTGTGATGTCGCTGTGCCAATTGAAAGAACAATGTCAACTATGAACGTTCTGAGAACCAGATTGCTTGGAATGAAACACTGGTTGCTGGCTAGTAATGTAGCAATACTGAATGCAGCATTAAATACTCGTTTTTCATTTATTTATTTTCCTTTTGATTGTCCCCGCTGTTCGAGTAACAGCAAAGCGTTATGGAGGAGAGCGTTTTTAATAGATCCTTGCCCCACAGCGTGTAGCGCACAACAGTATTTGTAGGTTTGCCAATCACGTATAATAGGTGTAGTCAAAATGGCCGCTGCGTGAGTGGTCCCGCGTTGCCAACCACAGACGTCATTGACGAAAGAAGGCTCTGCTCGAAATGGCCGACAGGACGTAAGCAACGTGGCTAACGTTGCCAACCACACGCTCCACTCAGCGCCAACCACGACCGTTGCGCAGCAGATCTCCGCCCTTCAGATGGACGCGCAGAGCGAATAAAACAAAACGGAACACTTATCTGGCAGTGTCCGTTGTGGTGAGCTCCGCTCTGGACAGATTCCTCTCGTGGGGTTCAGCTCCTAGCCCAAACTGCGATTCCTCCTCCACTCCGGCGCTGAGACACTCCGACCTTCTCTCTCGAGACAGCAATATTTACGAGGTGAGACTGCAGGTCCGTATCATGCTCTTGAGGATCGTCGCCATCATTTCTGTAGTGTTAAGGAATGTTCACGGACAAAGGAAGCTTGAGTATAGCTTTATTCAGCTCAAGAGCAGCACAGCGACAGGAACAAAGTGCAGCATCCAACTGACCAACTGTCAGCATTCCGCTCCCAGCCTCAGAACTCCCAACACTCAGGGTTCCAACTACCAGTGCCAAAGAGGCACAAACACAGAATACTACACAGGTGTTATCAACAATATCTCCTCTTCTACAGTGATGTTCCAGTAATGTAAAGTATAGTTGACTTGTTTCGGTTGTACCCCAGTGGCGCAGTTCCTACTCACTAACTGCCTGTCCCTTATGTAGCAATTACCTTAGGCATTATCAAGTTCTAATATATTAGGACACATGCAACTTGCTAAATATCCTAAGTATTGGAAAGCTGGGTTATATCCTGAAATATGATGCTTAATACATACAGTAAATGCATTGTCCTTGACATTGTTTTAGACCGTAGGTGACAATTGGTATTTGGCCTGAATATTTGGCAATTCTAGCACAACGTTGGTACGATCCAACCCTTCCTTCTCCACAATCCATTGTAACATTGTAGCATTTTTTCCCTTGGCATAATTCTGTATATGCACAGGTGCCTCATATAATCCAATAGGGTCGCTGGGATGTCTGTATAACCCTCTACAAATCCAGCAACTTTCAAGACCTAAAACTTGGGCTACTTTGTTGTATACTGCAATGAGGGGAAGTCAGCTGCTGGTCATAATACAGTCAGCATACACATAATTAAGGGACTACAAAATATTGTTTGCACTAGACGATGCATATTGA
This sequence comes from Lissotriton vulgaris, assembly GCF_964263255.1. Taxonomy (NCBI): domain Eukaryota; kingdom Metazoa; phylum Chordata; class Amphibia; order Caudata; family Salamandridae; genus Lissotriton; species Lissotriton vulgaris. The sequence continues at coordinate 277,250,664 of NC_141687.1, read as the reverse complement.
TACAGTGTTTTCTGTCACAGTTCCAGGGCACTTTCCCTAAGTGTCAGTCATGCAAAGGCACGCAGTGTGCCGTCATCTACTTCTCCTCCTGGTCTGCAGTCATCTTGTTAAGGGGTGATTTCACTGACCTGTGGTGTCCTCTTCAGTCTATTTTTCTGCAGGTGCAAGCCATCACCTTTCTTCGAGACTTTGTTGTGTGCTTCACTCAACAGCATCAGCTGGTGTCAAAGACCCTGTGACAATGGATGATGGGCCTTCAGCGTTGCTCTTGGGAATGGTCTGGTCTGTCTTTTCCTTTTCTGGTGTGTTACGTAGCTTCTCTGGGGACAGATGTTCTCCAATTTCTGGTATCTCTGTCTCAGGCATTGTGGGTGCAGCTCTGCATCTTGTCCCATGAATCCATTCAGGGTGTATGTTCACCTTCACCGCTGTCTGCGTCGCCAGGAGAACAAGGTGTGGTCGAATCTGCCTAGAACTAAAAGAAACATACTTAATTTTTCTCACCATGACCATGTCTCCAGCTTTAAAAAGGGTGTGTGGGCTCTGAAAAGGGATGGGGCAAAACTCCTTTCACCTGGAGATGGTGAAGCTTCAAGACCACTAACAACTGTACCGCGTAGTCTGAAATGTGTCCATCAGTCCACAGCAGTGCTGCTTGGGATGCTTAGAGAGGCAACCTGGCCCTCACTGACATAGGCCACACCATCAGTATGTCATGGGGGGGACAGAAGAGTTGTTCTAGATGGCGCCGCCATTATGGCATGCAATACTAAAGGCAGAACATCAGACTATTTAAGACCTGTTGAATCAGTTGTCTTTACTAATCTATTCTTTATTGTGGAGTTCATCCACTCCACCTGGCCTGAACTTTGGGGTTAGTAACGGTCATGCAATTTCCACTCTATTCCCTAACAGTCACACATCTTTTGCACAACTGCAGCCACAAACTCACTTCCTCTGTTGCTATTTATGCCCTGGGGGACCACAAACCTGGGTATGATATCCTTCATCAGGCATAACAACAGCTCCACCCATTTTTTAAACCGATCCAGACATCCCAGCCAATATTTCAACGCATTCAGTGGGGGCACATAAGCAAAATCTATCTGTAGGTAGTAAAGGGACCCTGTGGTACCGGCAAGTTGTTATGTGTAGCAGGGGACTGACCTTTAGGATATTGGGCATAGACAAAGCACTTGGGGCAGAATTGTCCAGTGAAAGTGGTTATCCCCGGTACATACTACCCCTGTCTAATTAGCGCATTCATCTCCCCTTGTGCCATGTGAGTGGTCCATGCTCAAGCCTTGTAAAGGGTAAGGAACATCCTGGTGGGGCCACAGGCCTCCCTTCCCAGTGGACCCACAATCCTTCATCATTCTGCTCACAGAGTAGTATGCCACAGGTCTTTTTCTAGAGTTATGCTGCTGTGTCAACGCGCCATCTGCAATGACATTTTTATCTGACACAGATAGAAGGGCAGTTTGTAACTAGGTAGCCCCAATGCTGGTGCAGTACACAATGTCTCTTTCAGTTTCTTGAGTCCGTACAATGTTGTTGGGTGTATTTTGTAGTGTACATTGACTTAAGATGGCATTATAGGACCTGTACTCAGGTATCCACTGGCAGCAGTAGTTCCTCATCTCCAGGAAGGACATCCTTCCTTTCTTGGTAGACAGGGGCTGCATGCTCTGAAACATTGTTATTCTGTCAGGTGAAATGCGGCAAGTACCTTTGGATACAACATAACCCAGGTAAGTCACCTGTTTTTGGCTGTACTGAAATTTTGACAATGAGGCTTTTTGTGCTCTCCCCTAGAGGTGGTTTAGCAGAGCTACAGTGTCTTTTTCACAGGCCTCAAGTGATGGAAGTCACCAGCGCACTACAAGACAACGCTACCTCCTTCCAGGTTTAGGCTTTCCAAGTCTCTCTTTACTCCCTGCCCATAGAGCATGGGACTCTCAGGGAAGCCTTGAGATAATCATGTGAAAATGTACTGTATATCTTGTTTTAGCATGATTGCAAAGAGGCACTCACTCTCTGGATGGACTCTAATGCTGAAAAACGCAGAGGAGAGATCAGTGACCAAAACGTACTCTGTCCTACAGGTATGGAAGATAATTTGGTTTTGGTATCAGGCATAACAGGTACTAAGGGAACCACAATGTTGTTTATCTGGTGTAAATCCTATATGAACCTATAATATCCTGTATTGCCTTTGGGCAGTGGAATACTAGGACTACTACAGGGGCTAGTGGTCTTTTTAAATGATACCCTGTTGTCACAGAGACTTAATCACAGGTTTTACTCCCTCCTCTGCCTGAGCTGACAGTCTGTATTGACCCACATAAGGTAGTTCTGCATTTTTCGTAAGTGTGACTTTAAGGTGAGGGCATACTTTCAACAATCCTGCCTCATTTTTATGTTTTGATCAAACCTCTGAGTTCACTTTCTCAAGAACTTTGGGCCTGATTTATATCTCGGCAGACAGGTTACCACATCACAATGGTGACTGATATCTCATCCACCAAAATATATATCCCAATAGCGCATTGCTGGTACTACACCCCAGCGGAGAGTTTAGCCTTACACAGAGAGGAGACGGCGGGACTACGCAAGTACCCCATAGCGCAAGACTGGGACAACACCCTGGCTGCATATCATCAAGTGTGCCTGCAAAGGGGTGTTATTTAGACTCTGCTACCCTATTGGATGCTGACCCGGCTGTGTCCCCCCCCCCTCTCCCCCTCTTCGCCCTCCCCTCCAGTCTCCTCCCCTCTGCCTGCGTGTCTCTCTCCCCTGTTGGCCCCGGATTGAGTCCCTGGATTGGCTTTCCTGTCCTCTCCCCCCCCCCATGCGCGTAGCGCCTGCTGCTTTATGTGTGCTGCATTGTGCAGCACACATAAAAACTGCAAAATGCCACACATGATTATTTATGTGCAGGAAGGTGTCCCTTCCGGTACATAAACAATCATTTTGAAAATGTTGAGTTGCAACTTCTGTGCTACACAAAGCCTCGAGTTCGTGCTGCACCAGCCTGAGACAACTGTTCATTGTTGCGTGCTTCTGGACCTGCATTAAGCCCCTGGTTGGGCCAGTCTGCTGGAACTGTTTCTGTTGCCCTCCTACCTACCAGTAGGTTACATCTGCAGTGCCCACTCATCTCGTCTGCACCTCCACAGCCTTATAATAGTGCAGCAATCACCTCTCATCGATAACACATCTGTCGAAGTGTCTGTGTCCCTTTGTCAGTTTGACCTGCTATCTCTCCTGCTGCCCTCATTCTCTGGCTTTTGGTGGGATACATCATATAAACATTTAATTTAATGTTAAAGTTCTAAAAATAAAAATGTATATAATTTTATTTAAAACCATTTTTAATAAACATGTTTGAATGTAAAAATGAATGTAACACTAATTTGTATTAACATTTAATTTCATTATTCTAATTAATTCCATGCACCACATTAATAATCATTATTACTTAAATCTTTTTTTTTACTATAGATGGGTATTTTTAGTTCTAATGTAGACTTCAGAAAAATAATTGTAATTTAATGTAATATGCTAAAAATTATTTCATTGTGAATTTAATGTACATTAATAGTGCGGTAGTATTTTTTGTTCTGCAGTTAAAATATATGTAAATTAATTTACATGAATATTTAACACAAAAATATTTGTACAATTTCTTTAAAGTTTACTTTTTCTATTTTCCCCTGTACCTTACAAGAGAGAGTTATCCTCCACCGGGGTGGATATTTCTCAATGATAAGGAATACCGGATATTTAACAACTTAATTAAGCTTTAAAAATGATAGTAACATTAACTTTATATTAAATGTTAATGTAAATTAGTGTATATATTTATTTGGAATGTAGAACAAAATAATAAAAAGATACAATACTATTCACTTGATTTTGAATAAAATATTCAATTCATTTAAATAGACGAAATCAAATGAACAATATTTTTTAAAGATTTAATTTAAATCCTCACCAAAATTCCAGTGTTTATATTTATTTATTATGTTTTTCAAAATGTAAAAGGTATGTATAAAATTGAATTAAATTGATTTGATTATTATTTGTAAATATAAAGTGGCATTTATTTTTAAATGAAAACATTTTATAAAACTTTTTATCATTAATAATTACCAATTTTTATTTAGATTTACATGTTTTAACTTCAAATTATTTTTATTTATATATTTAAAAAGTAAAAATAAGTTTAATGTAACATTATTTCCTACAGGACAGTAGCGGCTCCTTAAGGGAGTGCTGTGGGGCCGGGGAGGGGCAGGTGGGGTGTAGTAAACTCTGGCATACGGGCGATCAGAGTTAGGTAAAGAAATAAATAAATAAAACGAATTAAATTTTTCGCATGCTGCAACGCCAAATAGTTCTGTTGAGTAAACTATTTATGATCCATTCTTCTGTAATTTACTCTTAGTAGATGAGTCTCCTGCAGATGTATCACCTTGGCGATGGAATCTTTTAAAATCTGTGAAAACATAAATCTTGTATTTCTGTTTCGTTAACGTACGTGTCCTTTTGCACCTGGATATCACAATGTGAACTGATATATTTTATAATCAAATGAATGTGGCATTTTTATTAATTTGAAGTGACTTTAGAATTAAGGCCCTCTTACGAGTTTGCTGGTCTGATCGCCGTAGGACTGGGTCTGCCCCACCAGCAGCCCATAGCTCTAGCGGTCAACAGACCTCCGTATTATGAGTTGAACACTGGACTGGTGGTGTGGAGGTGGGGTTTTTGCAGTGATGGTGACCATTTTTACCAAATAGATCGATGCCTTTGAGTGCATTCCAACTGCATACGTGGCGAATGCATATATATGTGGGAAAATACCATATACCCATTACCGGGGTTTGGTTCATATATGGGCCGTCCTGGCAATGAGTATATGGTAAAGGACTCAATTGTAGATCGTTGCAGACAGGGTCGTAATCCTCTGGGTGAAGATCCTGCTGTGAAGGGTGGACCTGGAGAAAGGGATCCAAGTCGATCTCTGCCTGGAAGAACAAGAAAGGGGTGAGTAGAACCCCAAGTCCTTTGTCACCACCACCTTGAAGCAGATGGTCAGGCTGCCGTGGTAAGCTTGTTGAACAGGCAACTCCCTCTGGTAGCTGCCTTTCCCCGATTGCCAACGTAGTGGTCTGCGTTCTTCTGTTGATCTCGGCGGTCCAGTTGTAGTCTTCGCAAAGCCAATCTGCCCAACTCTTATTCGTCGGTCGGACCACTGAGCACTCCACGCTAGGACCGCCTTACCGATACGGCGGTCCATGGGACCGCCAAATTTGTACTATGGCCCTTCGTGTGCAGATTAAGCTTCATGACTTCAGGTGACCTGTAAACCATCTTATTTAGGGTAGTACATTTGCAAACAATTTGCATCTTGTATTAATACAAAGCTTGCTTTCCATAATGCTGACCAGCAGCGTGATTTTAAGAAAATTAAGTCAGCAGTGTATTTATGTATTGTAATTGTATCTCTGCTTCAAGTACACCTCACATTTTCTCTGCCAGGGGATCGCCCCACCTGCTCGTTAGATACATTTCACTGAAAGCAACAAGATTCTGTCACATTTGCGCTCCTTGTACTTGTACAGGAAAAAGTTTGTATAACTATAAACCATTCAATTTTACATGCATTTTAGCACTGTATGCTCTAGCTGGCTGTTTTGGGCGAATGCTCTTGTTGGTTGAAATGACAATGGGTTTAATGTTAAAATAACAAAGAGCACAGCAAATAATCAAGAGACAATTTGGATTTTCCACAGCTAGGGTGGGTAGAATATCATGATTTTATTAAAGACACTGAGGCTGATATTATGCATATCTCTTCAATTGCCAACTCACAGCATCAACTTCAAAACAATATCAAGAACTTAGAATAGGAATGAATAGGTGTTCTAAAGGCTACTTAGTTCCCTGTGAGGCAGCATCTTCCTTCTTTGTTGCTGCTCACAGCTACAGATAAGTCACACTTTTTTTTCTTCATTTGGCCATGAACGATACCCTGATTGTACTTGTATGAGGTACTGATGCGATAGGTGTGTGAGGAAACTAGATTGATTGGCGATTTAACACTTGAGCTTTTGAAAATTTATTTTTGTGTTTTCCTTTGGGACCATTGGGTGTTTCTTTGATGTGCCACCGGTCCTATATGCACACTTGTTTTGATCTTTTAAACCGCTGTCTACCGACCGGGTTGATATTAACATGTGGTGCTGCATTGTTCGCTAGATATTTTGATTTTGAGCTGCTTGCTGCTTCTGACACCAAGCGGTGCCAACGGCTGTCGCAAGCGCGAGCAGGGTTGAGACCACAGTGTCAGCTCGAGCGGTCTCGACCCAGCGGTTACTGTTGACGCAGACTAGTTCGTGATTGAGTCAAGCGCTGGTAACAAGACACGCAACTCGGCCTGAATGTGCCGATGAACGCGAGGATTGCTGACTCCATAGCCGCAAATACCTTGTGCGCTAACAACACTTTCTGAACCTGCCACAAAGTATTGGACAAGTTGTTGTTGGGTATGATATAGGCGAATAAAAAGGCTTGTTCACCTCGCATTGCGATCAACACTATCAAGTTTTTGTTCATGTGAAACTCTCCCACTTGTGACTTTGTATCCTCTTGAGCCACCGTAATAGCGTCATGTGACACTTTGGCCATCTTGGATCGGGCAAATTCAATGATTTCAAGTCTTTATTCTGGCAGACATATTTTGGGCTGTCTGAGGAGCGTCAGAATAATTTTTTCTCCTCAGAGTCAGTTACCTTCGTCTCAGAGAGCGAGTTGGTTGTTGTGATTTAAGGGAAATTACAATTTGTATCTTTTGACTGTTTTTGGCAGGGTAAAGAAGGTTTAATCTGTTGTTGGTAGTGTATTTAAAGCAAATAAGAATGGTATTGTTTGTTGGATAAAATATTTACTAGAATGGAGAAGGAAAGAACTCTTGAAGGAGATGTTGAGGGAAAAGTTCAAGACTGTGTCAATAAGGCAGTCTCTGTGTTAGCAACGCAGTTAGGTCCGGAGTTGGACGACTGTACAGATAGGTTGGGAGGTAGGTTCTCAAGGAAAGTAGACGAGGAACAGTTTTGGTCTGTGGAAGATGTGGCTACGGTTAGCGGTGGTGTTATAAAAGCAACACAAAAAAGAAAACACATGTCTAAGGACAAACTCAGCAAGTAAAAAGGGGCCTTTAATCAGAAAGGCAAAAATAGGGTACCCTTGAAGGAGGTATATGGAAAGGCTATAAAGGCCACAAAATAGGATCACAGAGCGATTGTCTGTGATGAGTCCTCTAGCAGTGGGGATGTTGTTATCTCCTACTCTTCCGAATATGCGTCCTCGGAGGATGAGGGCATTGAAACTAAAAGGATTAAAAAAGAGAGGAGAGAAAAAGAGGGTATAGAACAAGTCAAAGACCCACTGGGTGAATTTATGTTCCACCCAAATACAAATCAGCATCATCTATCTCCCCAATATTGAACATCTGGCTGAGTATGTTGAATTCTGGAAAAGAAGGGAAATGCCCAAGGAGGTCCGCACTAGAATCCGTTCTGAATGTCCAAGACCTTCCTTAGCTGATAAAGTGCAATATACTCCAGAATTGGATGATGAGATGTTGAATTTTCTAAACAAGTTGAGAAAAGACCCTAGACGGGGGCTGGATAAAGGATCAAAAGGCTGTCAGGATCGCCTTCTAGATGTTTTTGGCCCTCTAACAAAAATGTTTTATATTTGTGAGAAAGCTTACCTTCAGGAGAGATCTGGGGATGTTTTAGAGTTGAGACAATGGGTGCAGAGGGCAGTTTGTTTATTAGGAAATGCAAACGCCTCTCTCTGCTAAGAACGTAGGAAAAGTCTTTTTATGAAGATTGACCCTAAGCTGGCTGAATTATCAGGGAAAGAGTCAGGGCAAGAGGCAAAGGGACTCCTCTTGGGAGGAATTTGTGAAAGAAATGACCCGATACACAGGGGCATTTAATTTAAAACAGAAGGTTCAAAAATATATTAAAAAGGTTTTTGGAACGGCTGGGAGAATGCGGGGTCGATTCCCCAGCCGAGGTTTTGGAGTAACGCGAAATTCCTTCTCGCGTGGTTATAGATCCGGAGGTCTACAGTCGTCAGGGGGCAACTCGCCTAGCTACCATAAACAAAGACAAAAAGGAAGAGGACGTTTCAGGGGAGATAGAAGACCAAGACAAGGTATGTTTGGCAAGCGGCCTTTCGTCTATTCAGGTAAAATTGAGCGGCAGACTCGCCCATTTTCTAAGGGGTGGAAGGAGATAACCTCCAACCTTCGGGTGTTACAGACGGTAAGTGGGTACAAAATAGATTTTGTGGATACTCCAGTTCAGTTAAGAAGGCCAACCCCTTTGAGTTTCTCAAAGTCAGAAGAGGAAATGGTAGAAAAAGAGGTTCAAGACTTAGCAGAGAAAGGAGCGATAATGAAGTCAGACGATTCATCTGCAGGGTTTGTAAGCAATTTATTTCTAGTAGAAAAGAAAGACAATGGTATGAGACCTGTGATAAATCTCAAAGAATTAAATAAATGGGTAGAATGCAACCACTTCAAAATGGAAGGGAGTCACATGCTGAGGGACCTCCTAAGAAAAGGAGATTGGTTAACCCGTTTGAATGTAAAAGTCGCATACCTAACGGTTCCTGTTTGTCAGAACCAGAGGGGTCTCTTGATGTTCCAATGGAAAGGAATCATGTGGAGATTCAAAAGCCTTCCCTTTCAGTTTAACCTTGGCTCCCTGGTTCTTTACAAATTTGATGAGACCGATTGTAGCTTGGTTATGCACAAGGGGGGGTGAGACTAATAGCCTACTTAGACGACATTCTCATTATGGCCGAAAGCAAGGAGCCCACGATCATACGACTCTGGCAGTTCCCTTGATACAAGACTTGGGCCTTGTAGTGAACAAGAAAAAGTCTTGTTTAGATCCAAGTCAGGAGACAGTGTTTTTAGATTTTCAGATTTGGGCCTTGGATTGTGTACTGAAGTTGCCCATGGAGAAGGTGAGGAAGATCCGCTGGGAGGTGCGTAGAGCCTCAATAAGCTAGTGGTTAACTCTGAGACAGATAGCGAGGGTCTCCTCTCTGCCTCCATTCAGGCAGTGTTCCCAGCTCCCCTACATTATTGGACCCTACAGAGGTTGAAGACGATCTATTTAAACAGAGGGATGGAATATTCAGACAAAGTTCAGATAGACTCAGAAACAAAGAAGGAATTAAGATGGTGGCAGGCGAATCTGGAGGCTTGGAATGGAAGGGCTATTTTTGGACAGACTCCAAACTTGGTCATAGAGTCGGATGCCAGCCTTCAAAGTTGGGAGCCAGTTGCGGTTCTGTGACAACAGGGGGGAAATGGACAAGTCAGGAAAGGGAGATGCACATCAACTACCTAGAGTTGTTGGCAGGCTCTTTTGCAGTGAAAGGTTTTGTCAAGGATCATGTGAGGGGCTGTGTCCTCTTGAGAATAGACAAAATGTTGGCAGTAAGATATGTAAACAAACTGGGAGGTCCACGTTTAAAAGCCCTAGCAGACTTAGCAAAAGATTTTTGGCATTTCTATCTGGGAAGGAATATTATGATTCAGGCACAGTACTTACCAAGTGTAAGCAACACTGTGGCGGACTCGAATTCCAGGCAGTTGAGGGATTTCAGCGATTGGGTGTTGAACAAGGAAGTGTTCTCCATGATAAATTCCTTTTGGGGGCCGATGGAGATAGACCTGTTTGCCAACAAGCTGAATGATCAACTTCCCAGGTTCTTCAGTTGGAGACCGGGCCCAGAGGCAGTGACAGTGGATCCCTTTTTTGCAACACTGGGGGAATTTAAAATGTTATGCTTTCCTGCCTTTTGCATTAATACAAAGGGTTCTTCCAAAAGTAAGAAGGAAAGCAGCAGTGATTGTATTGGTAACTGATTTACGGACTGCCCAAGTTTGGTATCCGGATGCGATGGAAATGTTGATTTCCTACCTTCTTCTTCTTCCGAACCTCCCAAAATTATTAACCGATGCGTCAGGCAAGAAGCACAAGTTAGTTCTGCAGGGACATTTAAGGTTGATGGCGCGTATGATTTCGGGAGAGTCTGGCAGGTCTCAGGATTATTACTGGAGGCTTCAAAACTCATTGGTCTCCAGGAACATCTAAGGCGTACAAACTGGCCTGGGGGCGATGGTTTTGTTGGTTTACTTCGAGGGATTTGGATCCCATATCATCTTCTCTGGTAGAAGTGTAGATTTTTTTGACAGAGATCTTCCTCAAGGGTAGGTCTTATAGAACTATTGATGGAGCGAGGTGGTAAACGCAAAATTTTGTTTACCCCTCGTGAAGTTAATGTTCCATAACGTTAACATTTACTAATGGTGTGACGTGTTTAAATAACCAACCTTAGAGTAATATGCATTCATAAACACGTGGGAAGTACGATACGATACGAAAATGCTTTATTCAATTTTTGTTTTAAAATCATAAAAGCGTACCTAAAAACAGTCTTAAAATAAGTACATACATTCAATAACAACATAACTTCAAGTAAAAAAGACATATCCCCAGCCTCAAAGTTCCATAGTGTGACATGTTATTCAAGCGGTTTATCCCTATCAGCTGTAAAAATACACAAAATTGTCCCTTTAGGGAGCACTCAAAAGTTGCGATAATTGTACAAAGGATCAAATCTATTGGGAACGGAGAAACTAATACCACTGGGTACGTGGACCCCCCCCCTCCCAGTGGGTGGTGGTGCTCTACTGTTGGTCTTAACAGGGGGATATTTGGCGTGCATGGATAAAAGTCAAGTAAATCCAAAGTGCGTATTGGGCCATCTCCTTCTTGGGGCAGGCAGGTTCTTAAGTAAGGGACGATGTTCCGGTTCCTGAATTTAACCAGTACCAAGTCCCCAGGAATGTTTTTTGGTAGTGAGCCCAGCCAGCCCACCCTTCTCACACTCAGGATTCCGCCATCTTGATCCGGTGGTAGGGGTCTGTTTTTTCCCAACCAGAATATGACTTTGTTCAATAGGTCCTGCTGCCTTTCGGCTTATCCCATCGCAAGTGCTGGTACTCCTGAAAGGACGGACACATATGGCGCAGCTTCTGGGGGAAGGTGTATGTATGGTGGTTTGCGTGCTGTTTTAACCCCTGAGGGCCTTGATAAAGCAGATTTAAAGGGGGCTTTGGAAGCGGTTGGATCTGGGATTTTAGGTGGTTGTAATGTGGCTTGAAAGTTTTTGTGATTGGGAGTTGACTTGGCTGTTGGCAAGGTAGTAAAGGACTGGGAACGGTTCGATATTACTGAATAGTTGATAGGTGTCAGGATGGCTGTGATTGTGTTCTCTAGACCCGAGAGCCTTTCCCCTATGGAGTTAATTTTTTCTACTAGTGGGGAAATGATGGTTTTAACAAGTTGCTCGATCTGAATCAATAGAGACAACTGGGGGTAGAGTATTGAATCATCCAGTTTGTCTACAGTCTCCGTGATGATAGGGGGATTATTAGCCGGTGATGTAAGGCTTACGGATGGTTTATGGAGTTTAGATTGATTCCCTTCGGCATTGTCCTCATCATGCTTTCTTTTAATGGGTAATGGCTGGGGGAGGACTGAGTCTTGGGTGTTGTCTTTCTTAAAGAAAAAGGGAGATTCCCGTATACTGCCTTTGGTACTTGAAGTGCTGGTGCCTTTGGCAAGAGAAGGTGATTCCACTGTGACGTACTTAGTATTGCATAGACTGTTTAGTTCATCCCACAGGGACAGATTTTGCAATTTTGGGAAAGTTTGTGGGGGGGATTGCGTACTGATTGGAGAGTAACAAGGACAATTTTTTTCTATGTCAAGGACAGTAGGCAATGTGCTTGTGCTAATCGTGTGATGCTTTTGTACCACTTGTCCTGGGCCCCTCTGCGTAGCTAAGCTTGTTCCCCCCTTGCATGGCATGTTTAGAGTAGGATTAGTTGAACTACAGAGATAGTCAAATAGTATGTGGATACACTCTACCTCCTCTCGCAGTAGAATCAAGGGAGGGGGCCTGTCCTGTCCCCTTCGGTCCACGGAGGGCCACAGAGGGCCCGCCCTTTGCCCGGGCTTCGCCCGGCACGTCCCGCGCGCGTCCTCGTGGGCCGAGAGGCGTTCCTCTCTTTTCTGGCGCCTCCGGGCGCAGAGGTGGCGTCAGGGACGCGACTCAGCCGCCGGGGCACCTGGGAGGTGTAGTCTTTGACCCTCCGGTGGCTGCAAGCAAGGTTGCGATGTGGGAGCGACAGCCGTTCCCCTCATGGCGTCTCCCTGGTGCTGGTGGGGCTAGAAACAGCAGCCGTAACCCTCACGGCAGGTGAGCAAATGATTTCGGCGTCCCACAGAGCGCTCGGTGCTCCTCTCTTTTTTGGCGCCTCCGGGCGCAGAGGTGGCATCAGGGACGCGACTCAGCCGCCGGGGCACCTGGGAGGTGTAGTCTTCGACCCCCCAGTGGCTGTAAGCAAGGTTGCGATGTGGGAGCGACAGCCGTTCCCCTCATGGCGTCTCCCTGGTGCTGGTGGGGCTAGAAACAGCAGCCGTTCCCCTCACGGCAGGTGAGCAAATGATTTCGGCGTCCCGTGGGAAGTACTAATCTTGCTTGCATGGAGTGAAATAATTAATTAATTAATATATGTTGTCATTGTGATGTGAATTAATGCACAGCTTAATTATAAACAAAATGCAATTTAAATGTGCTTATTGTAAACGTTTTGTGCTAAAAGGTCGATGGTTATGTAAGTAAAAACCGCATTTATGTGGCTTATTTGCTAGGTAACAACTAATAGGGAAATATTAGAATGGTGGGAGGTAAACAGAAGGGTTTAATTACTATAATTAACATGAATTTGTGTTTGTTTCTATGATAGTTCCAAATGTGACCCGTGAGGCCTAGTAAGAAAATGGCCGTTCTGAGCCACTGCGAGCGAGTACTGGTCTACGCATGCGCCTCAAAGATGCCTGCCAGCGCAAGTGAGCTGACTGTGCTTGATGGGGAGTTCAAAGCCACCTTGCCCCGGAACCGAGGATGGGTGCCAAGCATGAACGATGTAATGCCCAAAGCCTGGGAAAGCAGATGTATGTTACGAATGCAGAATGCGCCTAGGCCACGAACTGTCTTAAACAAAGAACCTTTATTTTTCTGCTGATTCATTGGGAAAAACAATGCTGTAATGATGAGGAAGCGCTCATCTACCCCAAATTTGTCCAATCAGGTTTCGAATTGGTGATGTTAGTTACTTTTTAGATATATTAAGTTAGGGATTTAGTGTATAAAACCCCCTGATTTTGCTTAGAAGGGGTCGCTTTTTCGATTTCCTCTGGAGATGCTGCCGGACTGAAGATCGATTACTTGGAATGTAAGGACTTTAACTTCTGACTGATTATTTTTCTTTGCAGGTCTGTTAGGATAAGATGAGGGTGTTAGCTAGGGATGTTAGGAGAGAATGAACTTGGAACTATCTGTTCGTTGATAACTTTTGCTAAACTTCTAAATAAATGTCTATTTCTGAGCTTTTAAAATAAATGATCATTTTTGAAAATAAAATTAAAGATTCTTATTGAATAAAGAAATAAATAAGTGCCTAAATGTCGGACATACTAAAGTTTGCTTTGAATAACAATTAGATAAATGAAGAATATAAAAGCGGGTCTTTGATTCTTCCTACGCCTAATTTTCGTTCTAGCAGATCCATTGCCATTATGGTGGTGTGTCTAAATAAAATGGTGTTTAAATTGAAACCATGGTAAACTGTGTTATATTGCAGGTGTAATATAAAAATAGTTAAATAGGTTTAGACACTCCGCCAAATGTTATAGTGAGAGTCCTGAGTTGATGGTCAAATATCTGAGCTAAATTAAATGAACAGAGTAAGTATGCAGTGCAATGGGCCCCACTGTTGAATGTTATGGGTGTTACTGCGGTTCTGGAGAAATGGCCATTGGTGATTTGGAATTTATTACTGGAGTCCCGCTGTAGCAGCTATTACTTGTTTAAAATGTACAGATTTATGAACTAACATCTGTTGAGTTCGTATTACGTTATATGTAGTTTATCTAGGACCCCGATCAATATTGTGACCTCATGCCCCTATCTAGGACCCCATATACACCATTTCAAATGCAAAATGTATTTTGGGGTGGGTAGGAATACACATGCATCTTATTGCTTAAGTTTTTAGTAATTGATGGACATAAAACCGTGGAGTGGGTGATGTGTTTTATCTAGGACCCCGATCAATATTGTGACCTCATGCCCCTATACGGCTATAATCAATACATATCCCTATAATGGCATAATAATCAGAGCCATATTTCAGTAACTCGCCTCTGCAGTCCGTGACACAGCAGAAGCCACTTCCTTAGATTCCTAGATAGCACACCGAGTTCTTTCGACATACCAAACCCCCAGCAACCTGGGAAAGCCCTGCTTGCTTTGTTTTGATTAGTAATAGAACTCCTGCGAGCACTGTAAGAACGACCAGTTCTTAGTGACATCTTTATTGACGTCTTATGTCCAAAAACTTACGTCAAACTCGGCACCTTTCAGGTATAAATATACCAACGTTGCCTTAAGCAAACACACGGTGGTGGTGAATACTGGAGCAGAACAGCTGTCCCCTTGCAGAGAGCCCAGCAGATGCGAGAAGCCCACGGACGCTACCCCTCCTCCTTGATGCGCTGAGAAAGACGCTGTCTTTTCTCCTGCCGAGAAAACCCACCTCCGGCGTTTCCAGCCTACCCTTGCGGGTGACTGGGATATCTGGTCCTGAGAGGAGATACCAGACCTCCAACATTCTATTCCAGAGGTATGGTGCTGACTAAACCCTTAGAGAGAATTCTTGGAGCAAACTCTTGGCAAAACCAACTTAACTTAAATTGCTACTTACTCCCTCCCATGTATTAGGCTTAGGTCAGGTACACCGGGGTAGGCGTAGTTAGAAGCACCAGTTGAGGTCGTTAGCCAATGTATATATGAATGTATATATTTTATCCATTTTAACCATCTTATGGCTAAGAAACCATATCAATGCTTTTACAGTATTATTTCGTAATACTCCTTATACTGTCCACACTTTTTATAATAACAAGTCTTGCAATTGTGGCAATTCATTTCTCTTGCATGAGAAGGAAGACTGCTCAATAAATAATATCTTTTATTGAAAACGCCCGTCTCTCTATTCTCTGCATCCTGGTGAAAGTAAATCTGCACAACTGACTGAGTGAAATAGCTGTCTATTGTTTCACACGACTCTAGAGATTGACTCTTATTCTGAGGAGCAAAGTTGTCATGTTTATGCGGTTGTCAGAAGCTGAATCCCTTCTTGTCTGAGCCAGGGAAGCTGATCACTTCCTATTCAGTCAAGAAAGTTTCCAGTGACCTCTGAGCTAGCTGGCGCAAACCTAAACTAAGTCTAACATAGTCAGTAGAGACCTAGAAGACCGCAGTCCTACGTCTACACTGCTGTTTATGTTATTCCAATGTGCAGGGCCTATAGGGAAAATAGGAACTACACTACATGGCGCCCAACGTTTTGTAAGGCGACAAAACTAACGCAAGACGTTAGAGTAACTCAGTCGTGCTTTTTCACACAGACCCTTTCTCGCGTAAATACTCCAATAGACGTCTGGAGTGGGCGAAAGGTTAAAATCCGCCGGAACTTAGTAGGAAAAGATTCCTATGTAGAGTTTCTGGTTTAGTCAACGTTGAAGGATACAGTGTTCCAAAATATTGTGCACCTAATCTTTGTTTCCTTGGAAACCTGCTCTGCAAACCTTCATTAATACAATGTCAGAAAATGGCAACAACAATGGAACCAATGAAGTCGCAGTAGACGCGAATCAACTGGGTCCCGATGTTACAGGGATTAATGAACTAGATGCGATTATCATCCCGGCAAACATAAGAAAAACTATAACATTAAAACTTATAGAAAACGGACTGACATCACAAGGTGGTACAGTCATTTTCGTGATAGAGGCACACAAATATTGGCAGACAGAGGTATTCTATTCATGGATAAACTTTCCAGCGGCAAACGCTACAACACACGAGTTCCACTATTACAAAATAGAGGAACCACCGGATGAATATACTCCTTTCGAGGCGATTGAAATCCCATTAAAATACCAAGAGCACCTGCTCTGGTTTAAAGGCGCCCTAAAACATAATGATCACATCACCAGGCTCGGTCCACTAGGTAGACCAGGAGCAACGTGGCCGGTTCTAGCCAGCTACATACCACATCCAGACATTGATAAAATGTCAAGAGAAGAACTTTTAGCACAGCTAAAATTATTAATTAAAATACACAGACAGTTAGTCCAATATGTAATGCGGACTGCAACAGTCCAAACAGCTGTTAATATTCCACAGCTAACCCCTCAACAGGGGAACACAAATAAAATTACACCACAAAACATACAATCATGTCTTGGAAAAACTCCCACAAAACGGGAACAAATTCCTTTCTGGTTAGCACAGAAAATTACTCAAATAGAGGCAGTATTCCCGAATACTTCCCCTATTGAGAAACACAGAATTCTGACTATCTGCCTTCCAATGGGGGTCGCACCACATGTGGAGGACTGTGACACTTGGGGTACAGTCTTTGCTTCCATTTACACAAAAACACATGGTGTTCCGTCCATGGCGGTAATTTCAGAGTTGCTAAAACAAATTCAGAATGAATACGGTCCAGAACCTGCTTTAACTCTTGGTATGAAATTACTGAAAGACGTCAAGCAGGTCTCGGCTATATTATTAGCCAACATAAAAGGAGAAGTAGCATCTGTGACGATCCGCCAGAAATTGAAAGAAACAGATATAACAGATCAAACAATTGAGCCTGCCAGAATAATAGAAAAATGCTATGAAGAATTAGGTAGAGATAGTTTGGGTGGGAAACCAGTAAAACCCCAACTACTCGAAAATCCTGAAAAATTATTTATTAAAAATAATCTAAACACTCCTAAAAAGAGCTGGGATGGAAATAAACAATCCACTCCCAAAGAAGGCAGTGAAGCAAGAAATGAAAGCAACATCACCCAGGTACGACCTTCTGTGAGCATTGCTGATCCTGAAATCGATGATAGCAATCATTCTCACAACTGCCAAGTTACTGCATTATCGAACTTGGTCGAACTGTCACCTGAATATGTAGACCAATTCTTTGAGAGCCTGTCTGAAATGATGTTCTCCCCTGAACAGAAACAATAACTTTTGGAAAACAATCCGGCACACAGCGTTCCCATGAACTCTGAATTCGGCCTTCAGCTTTGATAAACAAAAGCTACTGAAAGGTGTTTGGAACTCTTTTTCCCTGCTCACCATGAAATTATTTTTTTTCTCCCTAAAAAAATTCCAAAATATTTACCTTTTTCTGGCACATGTACTTTGCTTACAGTAGAACTATTCATAAAGAACAGAGCTTCTATTTTTAGTAGATCTAGAGACAAAATATTACCTCAGCCTCTAGCACATTTTACAGCAATTGTATTTATATGTGATGAAATAGTCTCGCCCTTCTTTTCTGTATTAAGAGACATTTCATGTGTAATTCTTCGCAAAATAGTTCAACTGAATATATATGCAAACATGTTTTTGAATGATTACTCTGCTTGATAACGTACAGTACCTATTATCATTTTCATGTATTTCATATACACCATTTCAAATGCAAAATGTATTTTGGGGTGGGTAGGAATACACATGCATCTTATTGCTTAAGTTTTTAGTAATTGATGGACATAAAACCGTGGAGTGGGTGATGTGTTTTATCTAGGACCCCGATCAATATTGTGACCTCATGCCCCTATACGGCTATAATCAATACATATCCCTATAATGGCATAATAATCAGAGCCATATTTCAGTAACTCGCCTCTGCAGTCCGTGACACAGCAGAAGCCACTTCCTTAGATTCCTAGATAGCACACCGAGTTCTTTCGACATACCAAACCCCCAGCAACCTGGGAAAGCCCTGCTTGCTTTGTTTTGATTAGTAATAGAACTCCTGCGAGCACTGTAAGAACGACCAGTTCTTAGTGACATCTTTATTGACGTCTTATGTCCAAAAACTTACGTCAAACTCGGCACCTTTCAGGTATAAGTATACCAACGTTGCCTTAAGCAAACACACGGTGGTGGTGAATACTGGAGCAGAACAGCTGTCCCCTTGCAGAGAGCCCAGCAGCTGCGAGAAGCCCACGGACGCTGCCCCTCCTCCTTGACGCGCTGAGAAAGACGCTGTCTTTTCTCCTGCTGAGAAAATCCAGCTCCGGCGTTTCCAGCCTACCCTTGCGGGTGACTGGGATATCGGGTCCTGAGAGGAGATACCAGACCTCCAACATTCTATTCCAGAGGTATGGTGCTGACTAAACCCTTAGAGAGAATTCTTGAAGCAAACTCTTGGCAAAACCAACTTAACTTAAATTGCTACTTACTCCCTCCCATGTATTAGGCTTAGGTCAGGTACACCGGGGTAGGCGTAGTTAGAAGCACCAGTTGAGGTCGTTAGCGAATGTATATATGAATGTATATATTTTATCCATTTTAACCATCTTATGGCTAAGAAACCATATCAATGCTTTTACAATATTATTTCGTAATACTCCTTATACTGTACGCACTTTTTATAATAACAAGTCTTGCAATTGTGGCAATTCATTTCTCTTGCATGAGAAGGAAGACTGCTCAATAAATAATATCTTTTATTGAAAACGCCCGTCTCTCTATTCTCTGCATCCTGGGGAAAGTAAATCTGCACAACTGACTGAGTGAAATAGCTGTCTATTGTTTCACACGACTCTAGAGATTGACTCTTATTCTGAGGAGCAAAGTTGTCATGTTTATGCTGTTGTCGGAAGCTGAATCCCTTCTTGTCTGAGCCAGGGAAGCTGATCACTTCCTATTCAGTCAAGAAAGTTTCCAGTGACCTCTGAGCTAGCTGGCGCAAACCTAAATTAAGTCTAATATAGTCAGTAGAGACCTAGAAGACCGCAGTCCTACGTCTACACTGCTGTTTATGTTATTCCAATACGCAGGGCCTATAGGGAAAATAGGAACTACACTACAACTGAGGTTCTGGAGTAATGGCCATTGGTGATTTGGAATTTATTTCTGGAGTCCCGCTGTAGCAGTTATTATTTGGTAGCAGAGTAGCGGTTGCTAAGGAAATTAGCTAGGATTATGTATAAAGTACTATATAGAGTTTAAAATGTACAGATTTATAAACTAACATCTGTTGAGTTCGTATTACGTTATATGTAGTTTAGAAAAGCTTCCAAGTGATTGCGTGAAGCTAGTGCCTCTGTCTGCAGGCAGAGGAAGTGTGGAAAATAAAGTTGCACAGTGCATTAGTCTGTTTCAAAGAAGTAGTATTGTCATATACTGCGGTGGTATCGTCGTATATCACTGTTTAGGGACATTAGGTGGGAAAGGATAGGGATCATTGCGTATCCTGACTAAAACTTATCACTGAGGAGAGTAGTAAGACTCAACCTGAGCTTGATAGAAGGGTAAAGGAGTGGCGTCTACTTTACTAATGATAGAGGAATTCTGTGGTGGGTTAGTTAGAAGCGCTGCCTACTGGCGATACAGAGTTTATGTATATATGAATAGGGTTTTCTGTATGAAAGTGTGTAAAAGTAATTGCAATACGCGTTCAAGTGAAACTCTGGGGTTGTCTCCAAGGAGGCGAAAGAGATCTCTGTATGTGCTTTCCTAGAGAAACGAGTTCGTTATTGCCTGATAGAAGGGTAAGGCCAGTAGTGTTGCTTTAGCGGCAAGTCTAAAATTCTGAGTAGATAAGCGTTGTCTACTCCGGTTACAGAATACTTGTGTGATTGAAAATGCTATCACTTTATTAGCGAAACAGGCAAATGATATTGTTTTCTGTAAGTTACTAACTGATTTAGTAAAATATCTTGTAAATACGGCTTCTTGAAAAAACCCTGTAAAGGAGGAGTCAATCGGCGCTGCAGAAGCCGAAGTGCTGGTGACGTCAAAAGTGCCGCGCTGGGATTGGTTCACGTGACCAAGTCAGAGTAGGAGCTGATAGGTTCATCACGAAAAAGCAGCAAAGCGATTGGTTAAGCACTTAGAAAAACGTATCGTGTTCTAATTGGTGCGTTAGTGTAAACCGCGCTGTGATAGGTTGGTGTACGGAACAGCAAACAGGGAAGTGCGCGATCTTTTGTAAGACAGAGAATTATCGGAGACATGTCTTATTATTATGAAGAAGAGAAGAAGGAACCGTCATGGTTTAAGAAAATAAAGAATGCTTTTTCAAAAGACAAAGAAATTGTGACTAGAGAGGGAAAATTACTTCCTCCAGCGAAAACGCCAGATTCTTATATGTTATCAAAATATGGTTACCATACATGCGTTTGGTTGGAAAACTGGGCAAGATATACTCAGGATGATGGTGTGTTAGCTTTTCCTGAGGAAGGATCGCTTGATGCGACACTTTTGATAAATTTGAGAGACAAAATGATGAAGCTTGAGCCGAGACCTAGACCGACACAATTTGAGGCTTTAGTTGAATGGGAAGATGAGATGCATGAGCAGGAGAGTGAAAGACTTTGCAGACATATCAGACCGAGAGGTAGAGGTCGAAATTTATGGGGTGAAACTCATGAAAGCAGGATGCGTAGATGGAGAGACTGTAATATGTTGGATGGTATGTATCCAGTCAGATTAGTGGATGAATATGAGAGTCGGAAATGTACAGAAAAGAAAAAGAATATAGAGACAGTGAATCAGAGTCATGGTGACAGTGAATCAGAAGATGCTGTATTAGAAGAAATATTAAATAGGAGCCCGCCACCATATCAGCCAAGTTCTTTATGGACTACTCCGAATGCTCCAGCAATGGATGAAAGTAATGATGAAACTCCAAGACCATATTCGAGTCTAAAAGATGTGCCAGACAGAGTAGAGGTTAGATATGTTCCAAATACACTTGTTGCGGAAGCTAGAATTACAGGTACTCCTGTATCAAGGAATGATTCACACAGAAGTGTGCAAAGTAGTGAAAATAGAAATGATGTGCAACCAAATATTTCTGATTATGAACGTTCTACACATGAATTAATTCAGAATCTTACTAAAAACATGGAAGCAGTAACTGTCCCTGTAACGATAGGACCGGTAATACCAGTATTTGAAAATCAGAAAATAAAAGAACCAAGCTTGACAATTCCGTTACAACAAAGTTTGCAAAAAGCAAGAGAGAATATTTATCCTGATTTGTCAGAAATAAAGCGAATTGTTAATGTGAATCCACCCAAATTGACTTTCAACCAGAGTTCATTGTACAGATACCCAACGGGTGCAGAATCTGACTCTGCAACCCCGGAGAAAAGTCTAGATAAAATAGATTTAATACAAACTCCTCTAGGACCGTCAAATAGGGAGTTGAGTGACTGGATTAAAACTTTGAAATTAAAAGAGAGTGAGCCGAAAATATTGGATGTGGCGAAACTAAAAGTGGATATGGAAGAATTAATAATTGGAACAATTGGTACAGAAAGACTGAAAACGTATCAGGATGATGAACTTATGTTTATGTGTAAAAGCATTACATAGAGAGCTAAATCAGTGAATGATCAATTGGAGGAATTAGCAAATGAATTGGGAGTGGAATTTTCAAAATTCGAATCATTACAGAAATCATACAGAGTGGATTTTGCAGAAAGGGACATTGAAAACATGAATACTGCAGGGAGGTTGTTGCAGATAAAATAGCTAATTGTGCTGTTGCGAAGATGGGGAGATGTAAGTAAATGGAGACATAAGTGGGCACAGAAGAAGGAAGAAAATAGTGACAAATCCACATTAGCTTTTCCGGTCAGGGAAAAAGAGGCAGTAGCAGCTGAGTTTCCTATGAGAGAGATACCTGGAGGAGGATATGTACATGTTCCTTGGAGCAGACAGGATATATTGTCATTTACTAAGGATTTCCCAAGATTGAGATAGAAACCAGTAGATTGGTATCGTCAAGTAGACAGATTTGTGAAAGTGTCAAATGTTTTGTGGATTGATCTAGATGGGTTGTTTGACATAGTGGTGCCAGCAGATTTATGGTCAGAATGCAAAATAGCTATAGACTGGCCAAGGGAAGAATTTGCCAGAGACAAAATTACAGGAGCTCCATCACCCGACGTGATGCGAAAATATGAACAGAGTAAGTATGCAGTGCAATGGGCCCCACTGTTGAATGTTATGTGTGTTTCTGAGGTTCTGGAGAAATGGCCATTGGTGACTTGGAATTTATTTCTGGAGTCCCGCTGTAGCACTATTAATGTTGGGAGATCAGCAATTTCAGCAGGACACAAGTTGATTGATAGCTTATGGTTGGATCAGCGTTATGTTGTGAAAAGACTTTTAAGAAGTATAAGAATTAAGGTACTCCCGGGTCCTAGGTATTTATCCCTGTGGGATGTGGATCTTGTTTTTAGGGAGCTAGCTAGTTGGTCTGAGAATGAATTCTTGAGCCTTAAGCAACTCTCTTTGAAGTTGGTTATGTTGTTGTGTCTTGTATCCTTTAGAAGGGCATCAGACATTAGGGCTCCTGATATTTCAGGTCGTAGGTTTGTACTGTAAGGGGTGTGCTTTTACATCACTAGGAGAACTAAAACTATGTCTAGAACAATTTTTTACCTACAGTTAGATGAATGTAGAAAGCTGTGTGTTGTAAGATGCATTCGTGAGTATGAGAGAAGAACTGAGTGTGAGAAGCGGATCAAATCCTCAATTGTTAATTTCTTATAGACACCCACATAAGGCTGTGTCCACCCCGATTTTATCTTGTTGGGTCAAAGAAGTTATGGGGAAGGCAGGTATAGATTTGAGTCAATTTACGGCTCATTCCACGAGAGGTGCGATGGCGTCAATAGCTCTTCTTCTATGAGTTGGGCTAAATGGGATTGTGGCCGCAGCGGATTGGTCATCAGATTCAGTTTTCAAGAAATTCTATTTTAAACCTATGGATTCTTCAGTAAGGAATATGTTGGCAAGGCTTTAAACTTGCTTAATATTGGCCTCCGTGCCTTGCCATAAAATTCAGATTTTCCACAGCTAGGGTGGGTAGAAAATCATGATTTTATTAAAGACACGGAGGCTGATATTACCCCTTCCTGGCTTCCAGCCCTATGATTTGTCTATATCTTTTCTTTTCAGGGGGAGACTATAAGAAGTAATCGAGGAGGAATGAGGAATATTCTCAGAGCTTGTCGTTTTATAGGATGCCTTGTTGGATTTTGTTTTATCTTCATGTTTTGATATATTGAAGTTGTTCGCACCAATAAAGAAGGAAGACGGCTGCCTCACAGGGAACTAAGTAGCCTTTAGAACACTTATTCATTCCTATTCTAAGTTCTTTACATTGTTATGTAGTTGCTGCTGTGAGTTGGCAATTAAAGAGATATGCATAAAATCAGCCTCCGTGTCTTTAATACAATCATGATTTTCTACCCCCGCCCCTCTTTGCGGAAAATCTGAATTGTCTCTTGATTATTTGAGGTGCTCCTTGCTATTTTTGCATTAAACCCATGTTATATTTTTGGCTTCCCTACATGATATGTTTTATTTTATCAGAGGAATGAGAGTTCATACTGTTATAAGTTTAGGGACAGGATATCAACCATTGTCCTGTGTGAAGTTGAGCAAATAATCAAATTAACTTGATAGGTCCGCCACTAGTCACTCCTACCTGCTCATTCCACAAATATCTCACCACTTTTTATACTCTTTGCAAATCCATACACCTTCTACATCATGAAGGCATTATTATGTTACTGACATTTTTCTGTGCCATCATTCATTCTTTCTTTTCAGCTACCTTATCACTTCCATTAGACTTATTGGTAAAAAATAGAATATTTGAAACCCAATTATGTGTATCCTGGCACACTTCTACACATCTCGAATACAATAAAACATGGATTTATGGTCAGTCCATGTTGGACATTGCTAATGTTCAATACCTAGGAACCGATTTAGATTTTGTGGATGGAGGAAAGCAAGCAGGGTAGTGGAGGACTTCAGGCCACCACACTGCCTTTATCCCGTCCATCAAATGTAGTGTTCACCACTGCCCAAGCTCTATGGGTTCTTATAATCCACTTCATAGCAGTTATTACAAATCCATTAAAAAGTTCGATGTGCATCCATCATTGGTGGCAGTTGCCTGCACTAAACGTTTTAACCTGTTTCTCTGAAAACAAACTCTCAAAGCCGGAGTTTGTTTTTGCAAAGTAAAAAGAATAGGAGTTTAAAAAATGTTTTTTACCAGCCCTCACCATCAGGATTCTAAAAGCGGTGAGGGACATAAAAAAAGCCATCTGACCACCCAGTCTAAATAGGGCGGATGGTCAAATGCCTTATCTTCCAAAAGCCCATACTTCCTTGGGCCATTGGAGGAAGGTTACACCGATGGAGTAAGCTTCACTCCTTCAGCATAAACCTGGTGGTCTGTCTGAATCAAAACGTGGTGGGTGGACTGAGAGTTTGGTGTACAGGGTATTCCATTGCGATAGAGTACCTGATCTACCAAATTCTAAATCAAGCTCCTTATTATTCTTAGGGCATGACAAACTGGATCTTTCACAAAGATCATTAAATGTCTTTTGGTACTGACATTATAATCCAGTTTTACTATTGTGTAACTTTTTTCTTTCTATTAATACAATCATGGAAGTATCCACTTGTCAGGAGTGTATTTATATGCAATCTAGATTTATATCTAATCTGTACTAGGAATGCTCATGGTAACCCTGTGCAACCTCTTGAGCGTGAATGCAAGCACTTAACTGTAAACAAGCACTTTGCATAAGTCTCTTGGGCAAAGAGGGACAAGGAAGGGAGAAACACTGGAGCAACCCTCCAGACTGCAGAGGATACCACCACTCTCTCAGTCATCATCCATTTCCTATGGTGAGCCACAATACTTATTAGACATAATACATTATGCTATTTGTAGCACTCACCACTTTAGGTTGCAGGTGAATCGTCTCCCACAGCATGTGTAAACACCTGTGCTTTACTCAGAGTAGAATGCGAAGAAAGTATGTCAAATTTTTGGGACATCGACTAGTAGTGGTTAGTTACTGGAGTGTAGTTGCAGAAAAAAAGCAGGTAGTCACCAATAGCGAACAGAAGGAACAGCAAGCAACATACATATGACTACAGAGGGGGGAGTGGGTGTGAACTGGTACAACAGCAGAGAAACTCAACAAAACATACAGTTGTGATGTGAAGAGTTCTGAGTAGCATGGAGTTATATACTATCACTTCCCACCTGAAACTGGAAGAACTACCCTCCGCCATATTGGATTGGGATGGATACATACCCAAGGTTGGTCGTAGGTACCATGATGGAATGGGAAGGACCCTGACCTTCTGCTGGCACTTTTCAATGGCTTTTATATAGTTTTATGGGTATACAAATTTTCCATGTCCTTATAGTACATCTCTTGTATGTGTTTGACACATTGTTTCTTTGATGATGGAGATTGTGATACTCCCTTATAACCCTGATGCCAATAAAAAGGGTTGCCCTTTGCAGGAGTGATGTACCCAGACCATAATTGTGTAATCTGGTTCTCCCAGGAACTGGTCATCACTTTGCTGAAGGGAATACTTTTTGTGGGGTATACTTACTCAAGCTCAATGACCATGATTGGGCAGTACTCTAATGTGCTTCTGACACTTGGCTCTACCCTATTGTAGTCGTGTGTAAGCTGTTCATTTGCTTTACCCAGCTGTCAGCAGTTGTCTGCTCTACTTCCTTCACCTTTTGAAGGTCCAGAGCCTGTAAGGCTGCAGTGTCACTAAAGCTTGGTTTGGCCTTGGGGTTGTCTCAAAACTCATGTGGCGCTAATGAGTAAAGGTTTTGTGAGAGTCTCTTTGTCTGACTTCTGCCTGATGTACTGTTCCAACCCCCACTCAAAAAAGGCAAATTTGACTCTTTGTCTCACATGGTAAATCCAGATCCTGTCACATAATTTTGCAAAGTTTACCTGACCAATGTGTTTTGTCAATGATATTATTTACAATGACAATAATTAACTTATGATAATTACTGGCAATGCTTCAAGCGGTTGAGTGCATTCACACCTTTCTTAAGACACGGAATTGCCAGCAGTAACCTTGTCACTACTCTTATTTCTAATTTTCACTGGCAAAATTCAAAATATAATGGTAGTCCTTTGTGGTAATGTTATTACTGCCTCTGGACACTACCACTTCTTTTACTAGTAACATCTTAATGTACGTGTATAGGTCCTTTTCTTGAACAAGCGCAAGCTAGAAGCCTTTGGGAATTGTAGAGGCTGGTATGGCGACTGGGCCCATTTATATTAGGGTGTTCTTAGTCTCTTACCTTATATGCATACATGTGTAGAAGTGGACCCTATTCACCTTAGTTCCTGTGCTGTAGTTAATGCGATTAATGCTTTTCACCAAAAGAGGACCTCAAAGAGGCAGCAAACTTCCACACTTAGGGCCAGATGTAGGTAGCCCTTTACTGATCGGAATCGGCCGAAAATACCGATTTTCGGCCGTTTCCGACCGGTAAAGGGCTATGGAGATGTAGGGGCACCAAAAATTGACATATTCGGTAATTTTACCGAATCGGTAAAAAATACCGACTTTTTCCCTACATGTCATTTACCGATTTTTGAATACCGAATCGGTATTTAAAAATCGGTAAATGACATTTACCTACATCTGGCCCTATAATGTATCAAATTACTCAGAGTTGTGCTCTGTATAAACCCGTCTCTGCTTGGCAGCATTTTCAAGGGCTCAGGGGCAATGCATACAAAAAATACTCAAACCACCAGCTACAACCCTATCATCCATCCTGCTTCCTTTTTCCGAATTTGACATTTCTACCTGCGGGTTGCATTAAGAAATAGATTCGGAGGTGAAAACTGATACATGTCTGAATACCACTTCCTTCCTAAAGTGTTATCTATCTCCTTTCGGGTCATGTTCTATATCCTGCCTAGGGGCAGCATTATGACACCGTATTTTGCACCCTGAGGTGTGGACAATTATGGCCTGACTAGTCATTTGGACAGTATGACTTCCTTAATGAAAAGTTACTTATTTATGGTTACTTAACCCTAATAAGACCGATAGGGGACACTGCTCCACCAGACTACAAGTTTCCAGGAGTCTCCTTGGCCCAGAATTATGAGATGCACTAACTCCAGACCTGAATATTCCAGGTCCCAAGACACATGGACAGTACTTGCCAGTGGAGCTGCAAGAAGCTGCTGTGCCCGCCGTCGAACCAGGCACTTACTGAATCATGGGTAGCAGAAAAAGCCCCCCTCCCCCCTTCCCAGCCCCTCAAAACCTCCATGCCCAGCTGAAGCCTTTTATTTTCCCAGGGAGATCGTAAAGCATGCAGAAATGGATATGGTATTCCCGGGTGTGTGTCCTATTCCCCGTTTTGTGGGAAATAACTTAAAATCCCCAGAACTAGGTGCAGGGATACCGGAAGTCCAGAATCTAGCTTCCGGCCGGAAACAGAGATTCTGGCGCTCCGGTATACCCACACCTTGATCTGGGGAGATTGGAATGAGAGCGTGAGTACTTTGATACACAGTAAGGATGCAGAATGCCCTTCAACAAAGCTGGATTTAAAGAGTCAGAGCGAACAAAATGAGTAGTGCGTCTTTGTAGAGGTGATATTCTATTTCTGGTTAACCCTGAAAGCCCATAGTGCCCCCCTCTTACCCCCAATGGCCATGAATGGACACAAAGTTACTCAAGTGTTGGAACATTCATAAATGTACATGCTTCAATCCTTCCCCGTCATCAAGATGGAAGTCTCCCGGTAGCTTAAAAGAGCAAAGTACTGATAGTTATAGACCGGTACTTAATTAGTAAAAGAATAGGTTCTGGGGCTCCCATTTTTTTCAGAAGCCCGCTGCTTCTGAATGCCTGGGTTATTTCTGTAGTGGTCGATGTATACTTGCAGCACACTAGTTATTTTATATTATATACGCGGCATCCGATGATGATATAACCAGGGGCCAACCTTTTTATTGTCTATGTTTTGGGAAAAATGAAACGCAATTCAGAAGTGCTGGAAGTCAAGCCTTTGACATGCAGACTGCATACAAATTGCAGCAGCGAAGCCTTAACTCTCTGAGCTACCCCACACTTTAGATGGAACACTCTATATCAGTCATTCCAGTGGCGTATTAAGGGTGACATGAGCCTAATGCAATCATGGCAAGTGCTCCTCCTCGTCCCTTTTAGGAAGTAAAAGCTGTCATAATATACCAAATGATTCATCCAATGAGTAATATCTTTCATTTTATTTTCAGAACGGGACCACACCCAGCTGGAGAAAAAAACTGTAAAAAAAGTGCTGATGCTGAGCACCAGCTACCACTGGTTCAATTTAATCATCAGACCTATTTGCTTTTTTTACTATTGTTCTTCTTTTTGGGGGGGGGGGGAGGTCCAGCCAGCAAATTGCTGCTGGCTCTTGTGCTTTAGAACAAAAATAACCCTTGCGCTCATTTTCGTATGTTTTTATTAACCAGTCCAACGTGCATTGGTAAATAAAGAAATGCTGCCAATGTCACATGCATGTGTCATGATGATGCATGCACACAAAATGGCGTGGACACCACGGCTGTGTTATCATGCGTTTTATTTTCTTTGGTTCAAACTGTACATTATCGTCAATGCCATCATTGGCACAGCCTGTGGACTTCAAAGGCGAGACTTATTGGTTTTGCTTATGCTTGTTTTTGTTTACTTACTATTTGCTTGCTGTCCCGGGCCCTGGCATCTGTATAGCCCGCCGCTGTCACATATAGGACCTCTCCGAGGGATTTGTAATCCAGACATGTGTGAAAGGAAGGGGTACATGCGTTGAGTACATTGTAAATGTTATGTTAAGTATGTCCTACTTTGGACGTGTTTGTTGTATCTGTGCTCGTTGGTGGTTCTGTGACTTTCATATGTGTCTTCCATTTGCGCTCGCCAACTTACCTCAACTCTTTGGTGACTGTGCTAATCTCCAAATGAAGAAGTTTGTGAGTGGCTTTCTTGAGCTCACACAGCATGCCAACAGGAAAGGGGGGGTTGGGGGTGGCTTAAATTAATCCAGTCCTGACATGGAGATTTATCTCACATCTTTATATGGTTAACTCTTTTCTTCAACCGCTGTGTGTTTTTTCCTTCGCATGGGAACCTCTTTGATCGGATTTACTGGCACGTCCCAGAGAGGATCTCTCTCCTCATGTTATCTAGACAAATTAAAGGTGAACTTATCAACCCTGTTTGCAACACACGACAAGTTAGGGTTCTTTCCACAGAGACAACGCTGGCAGATCCGGGCCGTCACTTGCAGGCAGCAGTGCGCATGCTCTGCTTGAGTCATTCATTCGTGTAATTACCGTCCCTCTGTCATGGTAACTCAAACACATTGTACATGACCTGAATGTAATTGTTTAGAGTTAAAGTTAAAATGGCCCAAGAGCCGCCGGATCAAAAATTGAAGGACTCATTTCGATAGTTTTGGGCAGCAGGCCCGCTGAAGCTGTGGAGAGCGAGAGCGACAATCACACAGTATGGTGTGTTACATACTAACATGGGACAGGCCCGTCGCACTTCCCCATTTTCCTGCCTATACCAGTCTCACGCCATCATTTGTTTCTTGAGTCTGCCCATGACCTTCATCATAGGTCTGATTAAACTGAGTTGTATCTCATTGATTGAAAGACCTTTTGTCATTAGTAAATTAGGAATAGTACTTTTACCTGTGCCAGGTGTATTTACCACCCTCGGGCAGACGGGATGCAGAGGCAATGAAGGGGGACTTGAGTGGTGCAATGCAGCACTGGGGCCTGCTACATGTGTGCAACTGTCCATGTTATCCCGAGCGCGCACGGGTTCGAACAGTTCTGTGGCACCGATGGTGGACTGGGCACTTACCGGGCGCTAGCAAAGTTTCTTCGAACTCCACATTCCGCACCGGAGTAAATACTACAGCAGCGTCGCCAAACAATACCTGATTCAAATGCAGATTGTTGGCACTATATCTACTTTACTTATAAAGTGCCACAGTGAAGAAAAGAGTAAAAGAAGACTCGCACAACCACGTTTCGTTTAAGCGTCCCCTACTGCCAGTGATGGTGACTGTTTAGAGTAGTTATATACTCACTTTCTCTTGACGGGGCAGAGTTAGCTCACTCCTGATTTCGCACCAAAGAGGGAGGGTCTCTTTTCCACGGGAGCAAAACAGCCCTACTGTTTTAATGTGTGTGTAATAAGGACATTAAATACCCCGACACCTGTTATGTGGTCAGCATATTCCTCCTATTTATGCAACACATCCTCGGCGCTGTCATCTTTGAACGGTGCCCTTGATTCTGATCTTATCAAGGCCCATAATCCTGCACTTCAGGTTTCATGTGGCATGCACGTATGCCCGGCTGGCATCATCCCTTATGAAAACACCCAAAGAACATTATACATGTGAAATACTAATTATTGCTTTGTGTGATCCTGATCCCCACAGGTGTTCTTCAACAACATCAAGTGTGAGTTATCATGCTGCAAAACATTTTGACTTCTGGATATTGATTACAACCTTATCGTCAAGATAGTTATATACAGGTAAGTATAGATTTACTAATCATACCTCCACACATATGTACCTTGGCAACATAAACATCTTTGAGGTATGTGGAGCAGCTCAATTTTAGCTCCACCCTCACACATCACAATAGTGCACTATATACATGAACTTAGCACCATATATTCTGTGCATTTTAATCCTATTAATGTGAAGTAAAGTATTCAAATATATTACTGAAATGCTTTCACTCTAGAACACATTGGATCAGCGACGGCTCGTGGAGGGAGTTACGGTGGGGCAGGAGGGTGGGGAGGGGGAGGGGCAGGGTGGGTGTATGGTCCTGATGAAAAGCTTGGGGAGCTTGAAACATGTTGACCACAGAACACTGATCTAGCCCAAATTTAAGGTTAGAATACAGTGTTACCCCATTTTAACATACCAAACTAGGAGCAGAATAAATTGTTGAGGCCCACTAGCACGGTATTTTTAATCACACACCCACTCCACCACCACAACACTTTACACCACACATAGTCGTTTCACAAAATAGTGCTCCTGCGTAGTTCGCTAGTCGCAGCACGCCCCTTTTCGTAGAGAACTGGGATGGCCCCAATGATGAAGCATGTCACCATGGGGAAACCCCGGTGAGTGAGGGGACTCTAGAAATAAATTTTTCTTTCTCATTTTGGTACACCCTGACAAAATTGCCAGTAACTACACACACCAACTAGGTCTCTGAACCCTTCAAAGTGGGTTCCTGATTTTCTGATACTGACTGGAGGCCGACCTAGTCTGGTTTAACCTCCTTCTCCCCGCTATTCCTTGTTTGCATGTGGGTGGAGGCCATTTTGAGGCCTGGTCTAGGCAGGGCCTGGCCATGTGGGTGGGGATCAAGGGGCCATTTTGTAGCCATGCAGTGTGCTTCCTGCCATAGGCCTGCAACCAGTCTGCCCTGCTTTCATCCATTGTGCCCAGGGGTACTCAGTGGTGCATGGACCAAGGCTTTCTGTGGGGGTCTCTTGAATTTAAACATCATTTGGGGCATGAATGGCATTGGATTGTGGTGATTTTTGCGTTTTTCTCGATTTTTTGGGGTGGTGTTGGGGCCTGGCCATGTGGGTGGGGACATTTTGAGGCCTGGTCCAGGCAGGGCCTGGCCATGTGGGTGAGGGTCAAGGGGCCATTTTGAAGCCAGGCAGTGTGCTTTGTGCCATAGGCCTGCACCCAGTCTGCCCTGCTTTCATCCATTATGCCCAGGGGTACTCAGTGTGGTGCATGGGCCAAGGCTGTCTGTGGGGTCTCTTGAATTTAAACATCATTTGGGGCATGAATGGCATTGGATTTCGGTGATTTTTGTGTGTTTTTCTATTTTTTGGGGTGGTGTTGGGGCCTGGCCATGTGGGTGGGGACATTTTGAGGCCTGGTCCAGGCTGGGCCTGGCCATGTGGGTGGGGGTCAATAGGCCATTTTGTAGCCAGGCAGTGTGCTTTGTGCCATAGGCCTGCACCCAGTCTGCCCTACTTTCATCCATTATGCCCAGGGGTACTCAGTGGTGCATAAAACAACTCTCTCTGTGTGGTCTCTCTTCTATTAATGTAAAACATCAATTTTTGATTAGAAATAATTTTTGGTCTTTCCATTTATGGGTGTGTTGTAATAATAATAAATGCCCAGTTCCAAATATTAATTGAAGCACGACATATGCAACATTTATTTAACTGATGTTCCTTTGGCTTCCTTTGATTTTAGGAGCACAAAGAGAACCAAGAATCATCCTCAGCATTCATCATTAGTGCCAGGAAGGAGTCCTGCTGTGGTGTGTGCAGCACCCGTCACGTGTGGCCACAGACAACTCTGCAACTTGTGCAACTGCGGCCTGCTGTTCTGACATCTGAAGAAAATGGGCCCAAAGAAAGGTGGCTGTAGCTCCTCTACCAAGAAAGTTGCCAGTGCCACTGCCAGTAAGAAGGAGCAGAAGAAGCAAGTGGCGCCATTTACCAAGGAGACTGGTGTGCCCACAGACACTGGGGGGAAAAAAAACTACGCCTGCAGCAGCGATGTCCGCCGGGGACCAAGCTGGGAGCAGCACCTCAGCTTCATTGGTCTCAGTGCCACCACACCAAGTTAGGCCCAAGGCCATGAGTGCCGCAGAGGCAGCTACTTTAATTGCTCAATCACCATCGACCAGTGATGTTGGCGTTGACTCATCGCAAGAAAGTAGCATGCAATAAACGAAGGGTGTAACTCATCTGACGAGTGTTCAACCACAGCTGCAACCGACAACCACAGGTGCAACAAGGAGAGGCGCAAGGAGAGGCGCAAGGAAAGGCGCAAGGAGAGGCGCAAGGAGAGGCGCAAGGAGAGGCGCAAGGAGAGGCACAAGGAGAGGAGCAAGGAGAGGCGCAAGGAGAGGCGCAAGGAAAGGCTCAAGGAGAGGCGCAAGTAGAGGCGCATGGAGAAGCGCATGGAGAGGCACAACTGCCCACAATGCTTGTTCCTCCAGAAGTAGGGGCACATCAGGAAATCGAGATTCAAGCGGAGGTATCATCCGAGCAAGCCATACCTCCTGATGATCCATTGTCTTCCAGATCCCCAGCAAGAAAAAGGTCCAGGAGGGCTAGTACTAGTTTTTCTTCAAGCCCCCTTCCTTCTGATGATTTAGATCTTGATTGGAACCCACCAATGCAGTCTGAGAGGGAGGCATGCCATGAGCCAACCAAGGTAGCTAAGCCTAAAAGGAAGGTTCCTGCAAGGCTTTCACTTATGGGTGATGACGACGAACAAGGAGTAGAAGTGGTGTATTCTGCTGCTGATGAACAGTCTGATGATGACGACCCAGTCATCACAGTCGTCACTCTAGCCCCAGCGGGCATGCAGCAGACAGACATTTTGACCCTATCCCGAATTGCTGCTGAACAGGATGTGGACGGCGTGGCACTGGTACCACCACCAACACAGGTAACTACTACACCAACACGACCTACAGCTTCCATATTTTCTCATCAGAAGGGCAAGCAGGGACCTCCATCCAGCTTGACCTCCATTACCTCAAGTAGTGGTGCTGTAAGTGTACAAATTCAGCCACGCCCATCCTCAACTTCATCTGAAGATCGAATTGGAAAACGAAATAACAAAGATTTGGTATGTTTATCTTAATTCATTAATCATTAGAAAAGTTTGATATGTTTGTTAGTTACAGCTTGTATTGATTAGATATCATCCAGATTTGTGGAGAGGATTGGTCCCACAGTATGTGAAATGCAAAAAGGTGTAGCATGACATTAGTACGGTTTTTGGGTCATACAGATGTTTAGAAGGAATACTAATTACTGGACATTTTTTGATGACATTGAAAATTATTATTGGGCCTTTCAGTATGTATCTTGAGGTGTGTATGTTTTTTACATGTTGTTTTATGTGATATTTTATATGTTTGTTATACACTATGTCCTTGTATGTTTTAAACTTGCAGCCCTGAAGAAGTTCTGATTTACAGAACGAAACGCGTCGGCAGTGGCACATAATTCTAAGAAAATAAGAAAATAAAAGAGTTTAAGCGAGAACCACAACTGATCTTCTGTGATATGGGCTCTGTATGAAATGACCTGATCATATAATAATTTTTTTGCGAGTGGTGCTATTCCAAAATTTTGAAATACTTATTATTTACTCTGTTTGGAAGGGTGGTGCCCTTGGACAGGGGGCACATTTCAGCTGGCATGCAGAACTCATTTCTGAATCAAGACACAAATTGGTTTAAATATTGTTTGGGGTTGGTGCTGACCTTTTGTCCACTGTACATCGTATGAGAAAATGGCAGTAATATAGTTAGGGCCATGAATGATGGTGGCTATTTCAGAGTGCCGTGTTTGGTGCACAGTATTAACATTGTTGTTCAAGATTTCTTGAAAAAAGATAACACAGTCAGCAAGTTACTGACCACCTGCCAAAGAATCTGCACACATTTCAGCCATTCTTTTAAGGCCCGAAGCAGCTGAGGAACATTCAACGTGAACGTAGAGTGCCAGTCAGAGGACTCATCCAGTAGGTGGTAACATGTTGGAACTCAACCTTCTACATGCTGGAGCATCTGTCTGAGCAGTGCATGGTAATCAATGAGTATGTCTTTCAACGGGGTTCTACTATGAAAGACATGAGGCTAGATTTGGAGGAATGGGACCTAGTTAAAAGCCTGACAGACATGCTTCGTCCTTTTGAGGTCTTCACGAGTGAAGTCAGCAGGGAGGACTGTACTTTGGGCAAAGCTATCCCATTGTTGTGCATGCTAGAGCACCAACTGAAGGCGATGTCTTCAATGTTCAAAGATGATACTGACAATCAAGACTCATATCCATTGGCGGAGAGCTTATTAACCCGCCTAGTTGACAATGAAAGGCTTAAAAAAATACATACAGAACAACATTACATTTGTGCCACTATTCTGGATCCACGGTACAAAAAGGCACTGGCCAGCAAAGCGTTCATTCCTTTTACTGAAGCAGATGTTTCAAAGTACAGACATTGGCTAGCTGTGTCAGCCACTCAGTTCGAAAAAGAGCATCAGGAAATTGAAGGAACCGGCACAAGTACTACTGAATCAGCAGGCCATCCGGCGTCAAGGTCCACTTCTGTGTCCAAAGGCAGTCACTTTCCCTCAGAGCCATTACCGACACCAGCAACTATATCATCATCATCACCTGCACCAGGCCCAGCCATAATATTGTCGGAAGCGGATTGGATAACTCATCAAGGGTTTTCTTTTCGTTCCAGTGTTGATGCAAAGCCTAAGGCAACAGATGGTACGCAAAGTGGACAAACCCTGGAGGACCTTGAGTGGATGTTGCAGGCCTATCTGGATGACTCAGCAGAGGTCTTGATTGATCACAACCCATTGCGGTATTGGTATGGGAAAAGGAGTCTATGGCCACTGATCACCAAGCTGGCTCAAAATTATTTGTCTTGCCCACTCGCAAGCATGCCTTCTGAACGTGTTTTCAGTGCTGCTGGTGCCATTGTAACTTCAAAAAGGACCCGTCTCTCGGCCAAAAATGTGGAGAGGTTAAAAATGATCAAGATGAATCAGCACTTCATACCACCAGATTACAAAATACGTGAATCCACGCAGGAAGAAGAGGACACCGACTTAGGTGACGGAAGTTCTTCTCTGTTAGCTGTCCTACTCCTGTCTCAATTCACAGAGTTTGAGGACGAGCTCCACTTCCCTGACACCTAGGCCTGAAACTGACTTCCTTTTTTTCCGTCCTGACTCCTTATTCACTTTTACTCCTGTGTGTCTTTCTTTGTTTTGCAACTTTTACCACAACAAAACTCTAATCACAACAAATCCAACAGCAGCACTGTCTTCGTCTTATTTCCTTATTGAAGGTGCCGCTGTCTGCAATCCTGAAGTTCACAAGTTCACAACTCAGTCATGCTCCTCTGTCCTCCTCCTCCAGACTCCTCCTATCCATTTCCCTCAAGGCAGATGGCTGGATTACGCAGAATGAAGAAACTGTCGCTTCGTAGACGAGTCCCCTCAAAAGAAGTGGGACTGGAATTACTGACTACATGCTGATTGCTGACAGTTACTTCTGAAATTGACACGAGAGGTAGCCCTGTGGGCCTCCACTTTAAAAATGTCCTTGGACTCACTGTGTGTGTAGACTGCAACTGCATGAACAACATTGAGTTTGCCAATATGCCATGATGATGATGAGTCTTGATAATCAAAGTTACATAATATCTTTTTTCTTTACAGTCAATCACTGGGATGGATGGATAATCATCGTCGGTTTACAGAAGAACTATGGCCATTTTGTGAGTGGAAAACAGGTAAACCAGTCAACAACAGCTACAGCAGAACTACATGTCTGTCTAGTCGCGGTATGGAGTGGTCGAGCCATTGTAGTGTTGTTATGCCAGAGTCCAGACAGCAGTTCATGTAAAATTGCGGCTATGTGGCTTGCTGCATACAATTAGATATGCTTTGTCTGTCTGTGTCAAAGAGGTATGCTACATCGGGTTGCTTCATTCACTCAGTGGTGCCTGCCTTGACCGTCTGCATGGCCCTGGCCTGCTGTGTGCTAAATACTATCCTTGAAAAGGAGACTCAGAGTACGCACTTTAGAAATGATGCTTGTATGTAATACTGTTGC
This sequence comes from Lissotriton vulgaris, assembly GCF_964263255.1. Taxonomy (NCBI): domain Eukaryota; kingdom Metazoa; phylum Chordata; class Amphibia; order Caudata; family Salamandridae; genus Lissotriton; species Lissotriton vulgaris. The sequence continues at coordinate 277,213,848 of NC_141687.1, read as the reverse complement.
CTCTGAAACTGAAAGTGTTATTTTTGCACTACACAAAGTACCTTATATTTTTTTCTCCGTGGTGTTTTAATATCACTTCCTGTTTTTCCATCAACAATTACAGGCCGGCTTTTACCCTGTGTGATGGGAAAAACGATTAACTCAGGCTTACCATTAGCGATCCGCAATTCTGCATCAGCCAGGCAGGCAGTGGACAGTGTGTCGGTCACCAAGATTGATCGACGGAGCGTCAGATGGAATGGAGGAGTACCGCGAATAAAAGGAATGGCTGGATGCATGCAACTTCCCAAATTGAACAGGACAGTTACAACATACAGTTACAGTATTCTCTTCACTTCTCCTTATGTGTTAATGTTATTGTTGTGAACTTTTATGAGTGTGACTCTGTGCGTTTGTTTGTTCTCTGCTTCAAATTCATCCCTCCAGCTATTTGGTAAGCTTCTTTGCTATTTTTAAAACTAATTTAATGTACTAATAAGTGTTTATTCTCTCTGAGGGGAGATAGGCAAGTGAAGTTGCGTAATAACTGCAGCCCTGTACTGTCACATTGTTTCTTCATAGTTAGTAAGTTGTAGTAAGTACTACTTTTCAGTAACCTAGCCATCCATTTAGCAAACAACTTCATGCATGCAGTAGTACATGCACTTTCTTTATGTCCCTTAAAAGATTTATGGATATCTTCGTATCCAAAGATTTGTTTTTCTTCATTTGTTGTTTGTCCATGCTGTTTTTTTTTTCCTCTCTCCACTAAACATTCCCAAAAACCCCCATTCCCATCCAATTTTCAAACCCTAAGCCTCTTCCCCCGGGCTGTGTGGTTTTCATTGAGGTGTGACTAAATGACAACAATAATTCCACACACTTTCTGGGGAGGATAAGGTGCAAGCAACCTCCTCAAATCAATTTTAAGGCAGCTAGATGAATCCTAGGATATTGTAATTCTGCTTAAAAAAACACCAATGAGTATTTTAAAATCAATTCTGAATTTCATGCCCACCCGATTGGATCCATCGTCAACAGCATCCTGCTATATGTGAAGAAATGGTACGCTGCTGTGCCAGTGTTCTTGTTGTAGCCATAGTCATCCATGCAAATATTTTTTTCCCATACCTATCTTCAGCATTGCTTAGGCTACAAATATACTGTTCTTTCTAATACTCCTCTCAGGCCACTCAATGTCTCATTTCCTTTTTTTTCATATGCTGCTACTGGTAGTGTGGTACCACTCCTACTACCATACCACCACAACAATGGAATTCATGTCTTGGGTGGATTTCATGGGCAACCGTAATCGATATTTGCCATGCAGATAGCGCTGTGCCTAGCTCTATTCTCAAACACGAATCACAGGTAAGATAAGCATTTTGGGGAGGTAGAATAATGGGCTAGGACTCAGAGGAGAGGAGAGACTGACAGTAGTACATTTTTGGACGTTTTAGATGATTCATGCTGGTAAGTTTGAGGGAAACCAAACGTACAGTAACCCCCGCCCACCACCCCACAAAATATGAACGTGTACACTATGTTGAGGTATGTAAAATAAATAATTATATTTCCCCTAACAAAAATAAACTATTCAAAAGACCCAACCTACCCCCCTCCCTAACCCCAACCAATGTCCATAGGAATGCCCCTCAAGTCCCTCTGAATGCCCAACGCCCAATTCCCCTCCCCCCAACAGTCTTTAAAAAAGGGGCAAGGGACAGTCACATCCGGCGGTATCCTGTGGACAGGTGGTCCCGCATCTCTTTATGGAGGTCCTGGAGCTGGCGCTTCAGCTTCTCAACCGCACGCCCCAAGTACTCCACTCTCCGGCGGAGATGGCGCTGACCTGCCATCCAGGCTCTGGGGGGCAGCTGATGTTTTTTTTGCTGCCCTGCGGCGGCAGGGGGAGGCTGTTGGACCACGGCGCCGTACCACTGGAGGCTGCTGGCTGGTGGACCCAGGGGCACTGGAGGAGGATGCAGCTGTTGCCGCCTCCTCCTCCTGCTCCCGAGCCACCAGCTGCCGATATTCGGCACAAATGGCCTCCATCTTCCGGGCCCTGACCCGGACAGCCATCTCCTTCCTGGTGAGTTTTTGTGGAGCATCTATATGAAGAAAGAAAGAAAGAAAGAAAAATACTGTAACCAATACTCTTTAACATTAACACAAAATAATTCAACAGAAAGTTGTCTCACAGTAACACTAGCAACTTGCAAGCACAGTATAACATTTTTGTATGGATCTTTCCGCCGTCTTTGTAGGCCTGTAACATTAGTGGAGTTTCAGGAATTCTACTAGCAGCACTATGGACTCACTACATAGACAGAGAGTACACCAGTCTTCTTCTTTTTTTCTCTTGTTTTGCGAAAAAAATTACTTGTACGTGAACTTGTGGTAGCCGGCATAATGCCAGCTCAGTCAGCTTGCATCCAAGAAAAACAGACACAAGCCATGATGACACAGACTCGCATTACTTTAAGCAGTACATGCAGGTGGGGAATGGGGATAGGGAAGCTCTTACTATTCTATACGGGTGGGACTGGCCATACTCGGTTACATCAAGGGCTACTGCTCAATGTAATTTATATTTTGCACGCCCCCCCCCCCCCCCCCGGACCTTGACTACTACAAAAGGAAAATGAACATTATTTATTTCTGATCATGTATCCAGCCGATAACATGATCTTTGCTTATATAATGGATGACTTTAGGTGCTTTGTTTTGATAGATTGAGTGAATAACAGCGATAGGCCACCCATGATTGACACAGCTGAAAGAAAATTATTAGCATGGTACCCATAATTGCTGGAGGAAGGGACTTGACTTGATATAATGTGAACCATACAATACATACACACTATATGCTGTGCTTGCAAAGTAAACTATTGTACTGTTAGTCAAGGGAGTATTTCTGAACAATCACAACTTCTAGTATTTGGTTTCCTCTGCTTTGCTACTCTGGCACGGACATGCTGTTCAAAGTAACACTCTTCATCCACTGAGCGTCTGCTCTACATACACCACTGCTATCTATGAGGAAGAAGATACCATCCAGGCTTCCAAAGTAAACGTCTATCATTCTTCTTAATGTCTCAACTGGACCAACTTTACTTTTTCTCAACAACCAACTAACACCCTTTTTATTTTATTTGGTAAACCACCGTCTTGACTTACATTTGAGTTTCACCCAAATGATATATTGCAATGCACACCACACATGCATTTTCTGATTCACCCACACAGGCAGTCATATTTTCTTTCTCCTCCAACCATCCTTGCTTCAAGCAGCCATTCATCCGATTCCTTCCTATCAGCCACCTCTGCATGCATTCAAAAACACGTATCATTCTTTACAGTCATAAATGTTACCACTCGCTCGTCCTTCCTCACACCCTTCTTTCCCTTTTAGTTCATCACATCCCTCAAGTTCATCTGATCTGACTTGGCTTCACAATAAAAGTTTCACAGCTGAGTTGAAGTCAACTAGAGGGGGCCATTGCTTACTCAAGAACTACCGCCGCTAATGCTATTGCTAAGTCAAGGGTGACTGTCTCCTCCGTGATTGGCAAAAATGTAGTTCTAAATTAGTAACTGTTCTTAACAGTACAGTGTACTTGTATTAGTCTACTGTCTACTGTACAGTATATCATACACCCCTTTGCGGGCCTAGTCTAAAATGTCAATAAGTAAAGAGTGTAATAACTTACCACGTCCGCCCCTGCTGAGCCATCCCCCACAGCAGCTCCTCCTGGTGGCACTTGTGGCGCCGCCACATCAGCCCCTGGATTGGACGCCTCCACGCTGCTGGACCCGGCACTGGTGGAGGTAGGTGCCGCATCCGATGTTGTGACGCCTAGAAAAAACATGTCATATTTTTAGATGCCATACACCACCCCCTATTTCGTCTCGTAATTGTAGAAACTGTTAATACGTAAACAATTTTTAATTATTGGGACTGAAAAAAAGTGACGGTTTTGGGGAGGGTGTTAACTTTTTATATACTTAGCCATAACATGCAACACTTTTTGGCACAACTGATGAATGCTTGCTTTTTAAGGTGCAGCATTTTTCTAATTACAGACAGAAGATTCCATTGCCCTCTGCCAGCAAGAGATTTTCAATTTTCACCATCTCCTCCTCATAACCACCAGTACTTGTAGTTCAAACAAGGTGAGGGCTCCCGCACAATTATTATAATAATTAGATGTGTTAAGTTGAAGTATATTCTAGGGAAGGGTGTTTAAACTTTAACGTCATTTATCTCCACTGCTCGCTGGGAATACGGCACTATTAAAAATAAAGAAATTGTCTTTTTATTTGTTATTTGCAAATAAAACTTTAAAACTAAAAAACACTGTGTGGTTTTTGTTCACGATTGAATGAGCGGAAGGGTTTGCAGTTGCACTACTGCACTTTGCAAGCATGCTTCCATGACTCTGATAGGTCAGGAATCGGTAGTCTCCTTCTGTTCTTCTGGGTCGTATAATCATTGGTCAGACACACTAGATAGTCAGTCAGAGGATTGGGGGTTCAACTCCTGTTCTAACTGAGGTATGTGGAAAGTCGAACTGCACCTATCATCAACAATGTCCTATGTCTCTTGTCCATACTTCTGTATGTGCAGAATAGTCCCTGAAACACTAGCGGTATGGTATGTGCTTCTATAAAATCAATAAGCCAACTACTAGCTTATTCTTGGTGGACATTGACATTTTGTTGTTGGGAATTGTCAAAGCACTAACATTAAAAAGACTGGAATAGACAGCAAGGGCAACCCAGAGGACTGCACTCAGTGCCTAGAGCTATTGCTGGATCAGAGTTTTGTTTAACACCGTTTGCCGACTGGGAATGCTCAGCTATCTACACAGACCGACTCATAATAATAGTAAATAGTAGTAGCACAGCGAGTGGCAGTAGAGGCAGGATAAGAATGTAGAAACAGTCTACAAGAAGATCACAGACTATTTTGTAAAAAATAGAATTAGGAAACAGTTTGGAATGAATAGGTGCTGTAAAAGTTAGGGAAGTATAATTATTAATATTAACAACAGAACAACTTACTGGGGCCAGCAGAAGAGACCTCTGAGGACCGATCCTGCCCACCTTGTTCCGCCAGCGTCTCTGTTGTCGTCTTGCCCCTGGGAGGTGCTGCTGATGATCATGAAATAAACACAAACATGGATGATTGTTTTTTTGAAATATTTGATTTCTTTGACCACAATCTAAAATTATCTCGGGGAAACAAATTACCAACAATTGCACTACATGTATTGACCTATCTGATCTGGTCAACTAGGAGGATAGTACAGTATTGCTGGATTTGCAGACCGTCCACTTGGAAAGTTATGTAAATCACTAACTAAACCAACCACAAAAAGGTTCTACTTCGACTGCCAGTACTCAGCAGCACACGACGTGACAGACACAGTCCGTCATCATGATTGCAGACCACTAAAACTTTTCCTACTACTAAATAACAAGTCATAATATACTCAACCTATCAATCCACCACTATCTCTTCTTAGTGGCAGCAGGAGTACAAAGGAAGGACTAGACTTGAGTCTCTAGTCTCTCTAGTATTACGCAGTTCGGTAAAGTACTCACTCATACATAATTACTCAGGCCAAATGAGCACAAAATTGAAAACAAGTAAGCAAAGTAGCACCACCAGTGAGCAGGTGAGCACCTGCAATCACAGAAGCTTTTGAAACATAATTTACCTGCCATGTAATTGGCAGCATGCTTGCTCTTCGGAAAAAACAAATTGCAATATTATAACACAGAGCAGGAGAAAAAAAAGTAGTGATTAAATACTAGCTACTGCTACTCACCAAGGGATCTCGACTCCAAGCAGGTCGAGCAGTTCTTGCTCCCAGTCCAGGATGTCGGACCAACGGTGCGTCGCCTGGTTGTAGGTGCGCCGGACCCCAGACTCCCAACAAATGGCCCGGCACACCTTCCTCCATAGCTGGCGACGCTCCCGGAGCCCAAACCCGGCACCGGGCCTGCCGCCTGCCGCAACGGTCTTGGGGAGGTGGCGCTGGATGTAGAAAATCAGTGCGGTCACCTCCACCGCGCTGAAGATCTCCCGGGCTACTACTGCCTCCCCCCGTAAGCGCCCACAAGGGATCAGGGTACGGGGTGCGGGACCCTTCCCCTTGATGTTCTTCCCGGCTCCCTTTGCCTTGGTCCTGGACAGGAAAGGAAAATAAAATAGGAAAGAAAGAATAGGGAAAAGGTCAATAAAAGAAAAGAGTTAAAAAAAAGTCGTTTTAAGTAACCAAAAGTAGAAAAAACCAAAATATAGATGTAAAAAAAAAGAGATAGATAATGAGTAAAAAAAATTAAAACAAAGTTCAGAGAAACAAAGGATTGCAGAGATTAAAAGAGGATGGAAAAAGCATGCCCAGAACCATAGCAGTGAATGGAAAACAAGATGGCCGCGCCCATTGCGACCACTTGGGTAAGTTCGGGCAATATTTCCCCCGCGAGCACGCAAAAATGCATGCGACCACGCAATTGCGCCCAGCGCACAATGTGAGCATGCAACTAGCGCCCGGAAACGGAAATACGCAATGCAAACAAGATGGCCGCGCCCATGTACAACCCCCTGGGTAACTTAGTGGTCGGTGCGCTGAAAATACACCCAGCGAACACGCAAAGCGCCCCGCGAACACGCAAAACTAAAAAAATTTGCGGATTTTGCGGACCGCAAATTCGCTTTCGCACGAATTCACGTACCGCAAATTCGCTAATTTCGCCCATACTTAGGTGGGAGCACCATGGTATTTAAAACAAGCAGTACAAGTTCAGTACATAACAAGAAATAGAGAAAGCTAGTTACGTTGTTAACCAATGCACATTGTTTTAATAGAACCAAACTTCAGCCAATCATTGGCAATACTCTGGACCACTTCTCCAATGCAGAATCACTATACCTCAGATTTCTAACCACATGTTATGTGTGAGGGAGTCTCCCTGAGCTCTCTGCTCAGTTGTTACAGTTGGAGAATGTTTGACCCTTTTTCCATTTCAAGGAAGATAACATTGGACTTTTACAGCTCTAAGGTACTGTGTTTTAACTTCAATTATGTTAGAGGGATCTAAGAAAAGGCTATGTGGAAAGACAAGATGATTTTCTGAGGATTCCCATAAGGACAGCCTATACTGTTTGCATCCTAACCATTAACCAAAGGATTGTTAACACTGTAGAACCTCTTCTGCCAACACTCTTATGGATAGAGAAGCCAGGTTAATGCTTTGGCTCCAGAAGAAATAAAAACAGATCAGAATCTGGTTTGGATGAGGAGGTGGGTCCAAGTTGTTCTCTACCTGAACAAAAGCTCAAAAATGAGGGCTCTACCTCATTTGTAAAAGACCCTAAAAACAGAAGACTGTTAAAAAATCATCAAAACCTGAAAAACCTCTGAAGACTCTTCTTCAGGCTCTGTTCACAAAAAATTGTCAATTTCATCTTCTTCGCTCCCTCTCACTCCTCATAAAAATGTTGTCAATGAAAATGAGACCGTTAGCAGACCCGTCATTGAGGGCAGTAGCGTTGACGAGAACTTATTGACGGCTATCCCCATAACAAAGGTGATGATGGTCATTCTGACCATGACAACAGCTTCGCTAACGAAGGGCTTGATGGCCACCACCACCTTGTTGACGACCATGTCGACGGCTGTTCCTTTGACGGCCTCGTTGGCGACCATTCAGTTGACGAAGGGTTTCAAATCACCGTCTGCGAGACCAGTATTGATGACCGTAGCTATTAGGAAGACAATCGGTCATCGACGAGCCTGTAACGTGACACGAAAAGCAAATTTTGTAGCTGAGAATGTCTCTGCTAAGCTTAGACTAGATCTGACGTCACCGAGTAAGGTAGTCCCGCTGCCTCTGGACCACATTCTTGACACAGAGGAATTAGGAGACAATGAGTTTTTCTGTCCTAATTACAGTATTTCACAACTAAGGGTAACGTTTCAGGACACAGATGAATAGGAGGATCCTAACAAGGACAATTCCAGTTACATGGAAGGGAGCCATTCCTTCATGGCTCGGCAACATCCCATAGCCCATCAAAACATCTCTTTCCAACAGCACTATGCTTACGAAAGCCCTATGAAAAAAAGGCTCAAGGGGAGATACCATTGCAGTGCCCATTTCTTTGGTCACTGATCTAAGACACATGCTAAATGATTATTATAAGCGCTTTCCTGAAACGCATGCTCCAGTTCCTCTCACTCCAGGTAGCATGGAGGCACCTGCTACAGTACCTGTGCCTACAAGTTGTACACCTTTGCATACGCGAGAGGTCAGATCTTCACTTCCTACCACCACCATCAGAGATGATTATATAGACAGCGATCCAGATGTTGAGCCCCCCAGCTGAATCTTTTTAGATGTCAGGCCCGCCACCACCTGGCAGGAATTTCTGGAATCTGGGGCACTACATAGTCAACCGCCACCCGTATATCCCGGGCCATATCTTGCAAATGATATTCCACACAATAAGAGTGTTTAGTAAACTGCAAGTTTGTGAGTGGGTGTGGTTAAATAGCAGGCTTATTACACAGGTCTTTGATCTGCATGGTACACGTTCTTTGTAGCAGGTACATTAACCCTCTGCAATGTGTGTGTGGCAGGACCGCCCATCTGAGTGCACAGTGTGAGAGTAGGGTAAGAGGAGTGAATGCAGGGTGAGTGAGGTGACCATATGAATTTGGGTGCAGGTGTAAGTGCAGAGTGGGACAAATGAATGTATGGTTAGTAATGGGCATATTTGAGTGAGATTGCAGATTGAGCAGTGAGGGGGACAGGTGAGTGAAGTGTCACATGAGCGCAGGCTGAGTAGTGTGCTTGTGAGACTGCAGGGTGAACAGGGCAAGTGCATTGTGAGTGTAGAGTGATCACTGTGAGTACAGGGTGAGTGGGTGACTGGTCTGAGTGCATGGGGATCAGTGTGAGGGCATTGTGATTGCTGTAAATGCAGGGTGAGCATGAAAGTGAAGGGGAGAATGAGGAGTGAGTTGTCTGAATGCTGGGTGCATTCCCAGACACTTGAAGTAACCCAGCATGTTATTGACAGTGGCATAGAGTTTCAGATACAAGTTAAACTATTGCTATTATAGCATTAACCAGGGATTAAGGGTGGAGGAAATAAATAATGAGCTGATCTTGCAACAAACCTCCAGTTTTATGATTAGGGTTGCCAGTTCATTATTTTGATGTCCCAGGTGGTACAAAAATAAGCAGTCACTAACGCTGTATTTTTAGCACTTATCTGTGCATACTTCGAACAGCAAAAATAAATAGAAAGCACTTTAATTGTGTTCTAGGACTGACTGAATGATCCATGACTGATAATTAAAGGGAACAAAGACAGAAAAGTCACATTACAAATAAATACATACTTCTTTATTTATAACCGTCAAAAGAAGTTATTTGCAGGCTATTTAAACAACACATGACACTTTCAGTTTTAGCAGTTTATAATTTTAGGAGTACCATAGTTTTACCAGCAAAGAAATTGTAGATAAGGAAACATTAAATATAGCGCAATCTGAGATAGAAATGATTCTACTACTAACATGCCACAAATGGAGCAAACTGATTTGCCTCAAAGAGTTCCCATCTCTATATTTCGAAAACTGAGAGACATTTATTTTATCGAATTAATATGTTAACACGGCAAAAATAAAACAGAATCAGTCTGTGCCATGTCTGCCCTGGTGAAAATCATATTTAACCTAGTCCACACAACACAACCTCTAAAACTGAAGCAGGTGTGTTTGCCATGCTCTTTGAGCAGCGCCGGTACTGAAGATGTTGTTGGCCCCCTGGTTAGGTAAGGGAGAGCTGCCCACACCGCTCCCAGGCTGCATCACCTGGACAGGTGGGTACTGTCCGAAGCAGTATAAATGAATAATTCATGCTCTCCGAGCACCTCTCATACCTCACTAGCGCTGTGTCAGGGTGCACAGGCCTGCTCCTGTGTGCTGTTTCTTGCTTGCCTTTGCCATGGCGGACGTGGGTCTGTGGCATGCAGTAGCCCCGGTGTCAGGGGGTTGAGGAGTGAAGTCCCACCTGTAACGTAAATATGATTAATGTGGAAACTTCCCACCCAGACTTCCATCGGCGAACGCCTCCGTAGCCCTTTATCAGTCACCTCATTATCAGTTATGACGCACACGTGGTTTTATGTGAAGCTGTGGGGCGTATGTATCGGTATGACTGTCTCATGCGAGGGTAAAGTAACAGAATTTCAGCTGTAGCAATTAACAAATTAACCCCTGTTAGCTCCTGCAATGACAAAAAAGCATGGGCATGTTGTGCCCCATCAATTCCCATCCCTTCCCCTCCAACCCTCTGTTACTGCTGAACCCCGCCAAATGCCTCCCTCCTCCCCCCGCCCCGTACTTTGAAAACTGGGCAGCACAAAATGGCCCAGCAAAGCCCTCTTTCCTGTTGATGTAGATTTTTGCAAAGTCCTTGACAGCGAGGCGGCAGTAATACTCAGGAAAGCCTCTGCAGGAAACAAGGAAAGAAAGGCAGCACGGACTAGACTGTAGCTTCTGTATGCACGCACATTTCGTGGCACTTCCTGACATCTCTGCTTCTGTCCACCTCATTGATGACGTTCCTACATGCCCCTGAGTTCTCCAATCATACATCCCCATTTGAAATGGGTGAAGACTTGCGACATGGGTCAGTGAAAGACAAAGGAAGGTAAGATTTTAGTGTGGAGTGCGTGCCCTCCTGAGATGGAGTCGCAGCGCAGCATACTCTAGACAATCAGCTCAATGATGACCTCTAGCTGGAGGTAAGCCCTGGATCCTCCAGGACAACAATGATGTTTCTCCGGCACTAGTCACCTCGGACCACCACAGTCAACCTTTCCGCTTTTTGCAACCAATGGGAGAGCATCACCCCGGACAAATGGGTGTTGGACATCATACATCTGGGTCATACCCCGGAATGTGTTCAAAAGACTCCCTGTCAACCTGCTCCGAAGAGAGCAACTCGATCTCCCAAATAGGAGATTTCTGTGCTTCTCTTGAAGGGAGCTGTAGAGTACGTTTTTCTTCCGGCAGCGCAGCAAAGGTTTCTATTCCAACTTCTTCCTCATAAAGAAAAACCTGGGAGACAGATCATGGATCTTAGGCAGCTGAACAATTACAAAAGAAGCAACCCTTTTGAATGCTATCCTTGCAAGACATACTGCTGAGGGTATAGGGAGAAACTGTCCATCTTTAATCAGATCCTCAAAAAGAATATTGAGTCTTTGATTATGCCCTGTAACTCAGTTTTAGTCCAGTATATTGCTGACCTGCTAGTTGCGCCAGATACAGCGCCGACCTTCAACAACCGTTCCTCTCTCGCTGCGGAACTCTAAATGGTTGCTGTTGCTACCTCTGCACTCCAATCCTCGAGTTTAAGGCACTCCTCCACCCACAGGCTCCCGGCTGTGCCTCCTCCCTGGTGGTGAATTCTGTTACAGTTTTTCTCTGCTTTCCTGTTTTTTAAATTTCTTCGATATTTCTCTTCATACTGTGCCCTTTCTATGGCTTTTTCTTTGCCTTTTTCCATGCCATTCTGTGCCTCTTAATTTCCTGAACCTGCCCAGCCCCTGTGGCCTGCCCTTTCCAGCTCCACTTCTGGCCTCCCAGCTGACCAGCTCCGCCCACCTCCCAACCACTACTGAATGGCAGCTGCTGTGCTGGCGTGCCACTGCCAAAGGCACAACAAAGACAATCCTGTCTGCGCCCATTTGTGCCTGGACCGTACCCAGCACCACGGACCCTGGACCCCACATCTTTCACTGCTACGACACCAGCATCCTCCATGCCCTCAATGCTAGATGCTCAACTGCCTGCCACCCTGTATCCCCAAATGGCAGCCAAGGACCTTTTCCCTGCCGCAACTGCACCCACTCCTGCCTTCCCACACCAGACGTACCAACCGCTCTTCCCTCAAAAAGAGGACTCGACCACCTCAGCTGCATCCTACTCAACAAACGGTCCCTCAACAAAAACACTGTGGAAATCTGGGAACTGCTCAACTCCATCTCCCCAACGTTGCTTTTTTTTCACAGAAACTTGGATGAACCCCACCTCCACATCAGATATCTCCACCGACATCCCTGATGATTACAAAATCATCCACAAAGACCTCGCCAACTGATCTGGAAAAGGCATCGCTATCATACCAAAAAAAGAACTCTGCCTCACAACTAGCTCCAATGGCCATTCACCCGACATGGGGCACCTCTACTTCTGGATCCAGACCAACCCAAACTCCCCCCTTCATGGCACACTCATCTACAGACCTCCCGGAACCTGCCAATCTTTTAGCAAATCCATAGCTGACTTCATCACACACCACGCCTCGCCTGAACAGACTACATCCTCCTCGGTGACCTCAATTTCACCTGTAAAACCTCAGCGACCCCAACACCTCAGCCCTACTAGAGAACCTTACCACCATCAGACTCAAACAACTAGTCACCTCCCCAATGCACTCAACAGGACACATGCTCAACTTTATCTTCTCTGCAAACAACAACATCTCCGTCAGTCACCCCCCCAAACTCCAGGACTGACCACCGCTGCGTCCACTTCTCCTTCACCAAACTCCCCCAACACAACTGCGCCCACCTCTAACCGCGCAGAAGCTAGAACAAAGTTTGCAAAGACCAACTCGCCTCCGCAAGACACCACCGTCGGCCTCCGCGGACACCAATATATCAGCACGCAACCTTCACTTATGGATGTCCGACTGTGCCAACACACTGGCGCCAGTCAGTAAACCCTCTGGCAAACAGCCCTGCCAACTGGTTCTCCCCAGCCCTCCAAAAGTCCAGGCACACTTACCAACGACTCAAGAGAAGATGAAGGACCAGCATGACCCCAGCAAACTATGCAGTCTTCACAACCGCAGTCCACACGCGCCACCACCACATCAGAGCCACAAAGAAAACTGTCATTCAGGAATGTGCAAACGCACACGACAGCAAAGAACTCATCACCGTGATCAAAGAATTTGCCAAACCCAGCATAGATGCCACTGACACCCCCCTCTGCGACAACCTTGCCAAAGTCTTAATCTGCAAGAACATAGACATCTACAACAGCTCTGCAATGCAGAACCACCCACCCCACCCACAACCACCGCACCCAAATGCCCCAGATCCCAGCGGCCCTGTTATAGTGGACGACCCTCACCACCGATGACATCTTACGGATCATGAAGACCATCAACTTTGGAGCCCCCTCTGATCCCTGTCCCCAACGCATCTTCAACCGAGTCAGCGCCACCATCGCCTCCGAACTCTGTTGCAACATTAACTGCTCTATTGAATCCACCACCTTCCCTGAAGACTGGAAACACGCAGAGATCAACGCCCTACTGAAAAAAACCTCACCCCGACCTAACAGATCTCAAGAATTACAAACCCATCTCTCTGCTCCTCTTTCCAACCAAAGTCATTGAGAAGGCCTTCAACGCCCAACTCACCAAATTCATTGAAATAGACTAAATCTTGAACAACCCCAAATCAGGCTTCAGAAACAACTGAGCGCCAAGACTGCACTCCGCACAACAACAGACTACATCTGCAATCTCCTCGGCCGAGGTGAAACGGCAGTCCTCGTCCCCCTAGATCTCTCTGTAGCTTTCGACATGTCTCATCCACACCCTCCACGCAAGACTCCACGATCCCGGCATCCGTGGCTAAGCTTTAGAGTGGATTCTGTCCTTCCTCACCAGCCAAACCCAGAGAGTATGGCTCCCACAGTTCTCAGAAACTACAGAGATCAGCTGCAGAGTTTTTCATGGCTCTTACCCTTAGCCCCACCCTATTCAACATCTACATGGCCCCACTGGCCGCCATCGTTAAGAACCATGGACTAAACATAGTCTCATATGCGGATGACACCCAGCTGATACTCTTCCCTCACTGATGAACCTACAGCCCCAAAGAACAGTTTCTACAATGGGATGAAGACAGTCACCACTTGGATGAAGGAAAGCTGCCTCAAACTTAACTCTGACATATCCGAAGTCCTTATCCTGGGAACCACTACCTCCACATGGGACAACTCCTGGTGGCCCACAGCGCTCGGCACCCCCCACACCCACCAGCTGCGCATGTAACCTCAGCATCCTCCTTGACTCCTCGCTCTGTACCGCCAAATCAACGACGTCTCATCCTCATGCTTCCACATGCTCCCCCTGATTTGATAGATTTTTCTGTGGTTCCCCACCGAGCCCAGAAGAACGGTCACCCAGGCGCTCGTCAACAGCAAACTCAGCCACAGCAACACACATTACGCTACGCTGGCACCACCTAGAAGCACCAAAAGAAATTGCAAAGAATCCAGAACACTGCCGCAACGCTTATCTTGGACATCCCCCGCCGCAGCCCCACGCTGATCACCTGAGAAACCTCCACTGGCTCCTGATCAACAAAAGAATCTCCTTTAAGCTCCTCACACATTCCTACAAGGCCCTCAACAACATCGTACCTGCATTTCTCAACCACTGCCTCTCCTTCTGCCCTCCCACCAAACACCTCCGCTACGCAAACCTGGCCCTGGCCCCTATCCCACAGATCTGCAAGACCACGGCTATAGGAAAATCCTTCTCCTACTTCACTGCAAAGACTTGGAACTCTCTTCTTCTATATCTCAGGCAATCACCCTCACTGCCTCAATTCAGGAAAGACCTCAAGACCTGGCTCTTTGTCTGAACTGCAGAACCCACCCCCTGTGGCTTGAGACGGGTGATTAGCCGCGCTCAATAAGAACCCTGATTGATTGATGGAGATACCCAGGTAAGTTTGTAAACAAAACACTATTTGCCCTGTTAAACCACCTGGCTGAGAATGGAGATAGTGTCCTCAAGTAAGTTATAATATTGACAACAGGAAGTCATATATCACATTGAGAAGGGAGTGAGGAAGGAGTCACAAGAAAGAAGTACTGCAATTATGAAAATGAATCCACCAACTGCTTAGAAAGAATCAGTGTGTTTTTGGGAATGGTGGGTTTCTGTCGCCAGTGGATCCCCAACTTTTCCTTAGGGTCTAAACCTTTACAGAGGCTGACACACAGGGATGTGTCTGATCCAGTACCTTGTTTGGTTGCCTTTCTAGAGCTAAGAGAAAATCTCTGTCATGCTCTGGCACTGGGAATGCCTGATTACAATAAGCGTTTCATCTCTTTTGCAGTGTGAGGACGGGCTGTGCTCTCTCAGTGCTTACATGGTAATGCTCAAAACACAATCACATGTTTTTCTGCTATTCTTGATCTCATAGCTGCAGCGCTGCCTGGGTGCCTCAAATCTTTGGCAGCGAGAGGCGTCAGCAAAGAGCGGTGTTGAAGTATTGTGATTGGTCATCCTCATAATGTTTTTGAACCCCTTTCTGTAAAGATATTGTTGACCCATACCCAACACTTAACAAACAGAAGCTTGACCTTTCATTCAGAAGCATTCTCAAACATCCCTTAAATGGCACGTGATTCTGAATCAATCACCAATAAATAAATAAATAATCTTTTAAGGAAACAATCAGCCACCATGTCATGCAGCAGAAGGATACCCCCATAATTGAAGGAAAGCACATTCAGATGTCTGCTTTCCTTACAAAACTGGTTGGCCATGCTATTCAGCTGTAAAAGAGCCAATACTCCCTTGAAGGTAATAGAAAGAGCAAAATTACTAGTTACTGCATTTCTCCAAAGAAATTACCCTCAGGACCAGACCATAACTGGACCTGCTAAGAAGAAACATTGACGCCCTAATTAAGAACATCTGTCAAACTATAGGTGTGTGTATCTTTGCACAATTTTTGGGGGAAATTTAATGAAACTTTTGTTATATTATACAAGATTGCGCTTTTAGTGCGAAATTGTATTTCCTACATGAGTTCTTTTTATCATGCAAGAGCATGCTTTTTTTAGAAATTATATTTTTATTGTTTTTTTTTTACTGTACTGCACAATTCGGTTTTATATATTTATATGGATTCACTGAAAACCCAAAGTTTACAGGAAAGTTATAGTAAGGTGAAAATTGTACACGCACAAAAATGATTTTTTCTTTCTAAAACGCTAACCATAATTTCTACAACAAAATTAAACTCCTTATTTTGTTCCTCTCTAAATAAAATGTTTTATTTTTACCAGTTTGATTCAATCAAGATGGCTTCATGTGTGCCACACTTTTCACACTTTTGTTATAAATAAGACAGTTAGCGCTGTAGCTCTTCTTTAGAACACTCTGGGAGGCTGTAGTAGAACACAAGGGAATCAACTGACAGGATGCTCCTGTTGGACGAACATGTTTTACTGAAAATGTCAGACTTCATTCTCATGGCAGAGAAAGATAGTGTGAATTTACAGAAAATATGCCCTAATTTTAGCTTCTGGAACACCTTCGATAATCTGTATGGGAAAATAATGAGAAAACAGTTTTCTCTCAAATATGATTCATGGAATCTCAGCAGAAGGCTTTTTCACAGTGTAAAATCACCTTAGCACCAAATTATTTATGTTGTAATTAAGATCTATTACCACCCTTTATACCTTCTCCTTTTTGTTACCCTCAAACGCTGTCATTCACTACAATGCATTTCATTGGGGTGCTGTTATGGGTATTGGTCCCAAGATGGCTGCCATCACTTTCTTGTGGAAATGGTGACAGCCAATCAGATCTCACCATGAGATCTGATCTTAAGCTACGCCCAGGTATGCAAATTTAGATTTCCTTTACTATCTCGAAAACTACTGAACGGATTTACACCAAATAACAAAAGTGTGATCTGCGTAACAAAATCTACCTTCCTGCCAAATATGGTATAATTCAGTCGAGCGATTTGAGCTGTGGCTTGTCTAAAGACTCTATGAAATTAACATGACAAACACACTTATTTTGACCATCCCCTTTCCTCAATCTCTGCTTGACAGATCACCCCAAAACTTTGCATGGACAACAAGAATCACCAGCACACTTTCTGGAAAAATTTCAGAAAGATTGGTTAAACGGCATCAAAAATATTGGCCGGTTAAAAAACACTTCTCCTATAAAAACATGGTCCTAACTATATTTCTCTACGGGCAACCGCCAGTAGGTAAAATATATATAAATATATATTACATATATTATACACACACATATTTCTATATATCTATCTAGCTATCTTTCTATAAATAGATAGATAGCTAGATAGATAGATAGATAGATAGATAGATAGATAGATAGATAGATAGATAGATAGATAGATAGATAGATAGATAGATAGATAGATAGTTCAACATGTAACCCAATCCTGGTTGCAAAAACTGAAGCGCTATCACGGGAGCTGAATGAACTGTCTATTTATTGACACAATGTTCGCAATGGACAGACGCATTTCAGCATGGTCGCCTTTCTCAATACATGCATTTCTCCCACTCCCGAATGGGAGGCAGACTTCACGCCCCCCAGTGCTTCAATATATCTCGACGAGCAACCCTTCTCAGCCAGGTTGCAAAGAAAATAGCACGTAGCGGTCCATGGTTTGGTCACTCCAGATGCCTAGTGAGACTGACGAGTTGAGGTGTTTATAGCCCAAAAGTTCTGATATTCTATCAGCCACCCATTTCCAGTAGGCCCCCATTTTTGGACATTCCCACAGTGTATGCATCAGTGTGCCCTTCAGTCGACAGCCCTTCAGACATTGTTCATCTGTGGCACGACTCATACAGAACAAGAAGATCAATTGAATCAAATGGAATCTAGTCCAAATCAGGATCTCTTTGGGATACACATTTGATGGCCCCCAGTCATTGTTTTCCAGTCTACCCAAATCTCTTTCCCATCTCTCTCTCAAAGGTTCAGGCCGTTACTCACGAGCATAGAGATGAGTTTGGACACTGCATGCTTTGTTAGGGAGGCACCAAGTACCCTGTATTCCAGTGGGAACTCCTCTTCCACCTATCCCTGAAGGGCCTCACATATGCCTAATATGCATCGTATCTGTTGGTATCTCAAAAATGGACTCCCTGCCAATTCATATTCAGCTTGCATATCAGAAAACGGCATCACTGCACCTTCCTTTCATTCTTCACCCAGTTTGAAGATACCCAATAGGTCCCATTTTTGATGTCCACCTATCTTGCGCAGACCACAGAGAAGGTCCGAGTCCCACAGTAGGGTCTCCAATGTCAATGTGCCTCACCAACATAGTGTACACATCATCCTCTTCCATATATTGACCACCGGCTCCATTGGAAAGAGGAGAGGGTTAGCCCTTCGCCACAGTAGCCGGACAGAGGTATCCCTCTGGGGGCCATGGCAGTGCGGTCCACCCTCAAGCAGGATTCCTGTTGGGATGAAAAGGCTCAGTCATTAATAGTCAACAGTTGTGAGGCCCAATAATAGAGCCAGAGATTTGGGAGGGCAATGCCCCCCTCCATCTGAGTCTTGTCAGTAGCAAGAGGGCAATTCCACTCTGTGGAGGTAAGTATACCCAGGACCGGGGAGGGAATATTTTGCAGAATGTACATAACGTTTGGTGAATAGATCATCTTATAAAGGGATGCTTGGCCTATGAGTGATAGCGGATGTTTCCTCCATCTCTCCACAACGCTACGATACACCTCCAGGATTTTCATCAGATTTTCTAAAGATATAAGTCCCGGGCTGGTGTCACAAAAATACCTACGCTTTGGAACTTCCTGGCAGCCCATCAGAAGGGGTAATCTTGGGCCCAGTTTGAGTCCCCCACTCCCACAGAGAATTCCATTGACATATGCCAGTTAATGCAGCTTCCCGCATTGATCCAGAAATCTCCAGGATGTATTTCTATTTCTATTTGGGGGTTTTATAAAGCGCATGGTGACGCAACAACGGCGTGTCCCCGCGCTGAGGACTTGTGCAGAATTGTCAGCAGAGAATGCGGGTTGCCAGCAAGCTAGAGAAGGATTTCATCAGCATGTAGTGAGGTGACATCCTCCCATCCTGAGTCACATCAGAGGCCCTGTATTTGTGCGTTCATTCGGATGCACAGTGGCAAAAAGTAGGAGGGATCATGGGCAGCCCTGACGGGTGTCCCTGGACAGTCCAAAGAGAAGTCCCTGTTAACCTTGACTCTTGCCAGAAGATCTTTATATAGTAGGCTAGCCCAGGATAAAGAATATGGTTCAAAGCCCATCTTGCTAATGATGGCTATCATAAGTGGCCACTCAAAAGAGCCGAAGGCCTTCTCGGCATCCAAGACCAGAATGACCCCCGACTTTCTATGTCCCCTAGCCAAGCATCCCATCAATCTCCACAGATTTTGCCTATGGTCCTGTATCGCATAAATACGGATTGATCCAGGTTAACAAGGGAATTAACCACTCGTATGAGGTGGTTTGCCAGAATCTTGCCTAGGATTTTTGTTTCAGTGTTAAGCAACGAGATTGGCCAATCTTATGTTTGTTTCCTGTCCTTATGGATCAGGGCAATCGTGGTTTCATGAAGGTTGCCTGGCAGGGTGTCAATCTCTCGCCCATGTTAAACATAGAAAGCATGGGTTTTACAGCTTTGGGCATGACACTTTAAAAAAAATTCATGGGAAACCGTTAGGGTCAAACGTTTTGCCATTGTTCAATTGGGTGATATCTGCAGCCACCTTGCACTCAGTGATCTCCCCGTCCAGAATCTCAATCTAGTCAGAGTCTTGATGGGGTGCTGGAAGGTCTTCAACAAAAGCCTCCAGGGCCATACTTCACTCTTCGTAGGCCAACCATAGTATAGTGCCATCCCTAGCCCGGGAGCATGCAACAGACCACACCACACATAAAGCTCTTATTTGCACGTCTTTATTTTTCAGCATGCATCATTAGCTGAACGCACTTTATTAACCACACCCATCAAATTATGTAATACTTGTAAGAAATCTGCCAAGGACCACCAGAGACCTGATACATGTAAACACAGGACACAACATCTCCCCTTTTGCTAAATAAAAAGTACAAACAAATGTATATACCTATGCAAATTATTACTCTTCCATGAGTCATTGAGTTTCTCACACCAGACTTCCAGATTTTGTTGTACGAGATAGAGAAGGGGCTCCTTCATCTGGCCTCTCTGAAGAAGAGTTGGATGCTTGACTTGGACACTCAGCTGGACTTGCCGCACTCACAAGATCTGGAGCTGACGAATATCGAGGCAAAGGCTTTAAGTGTGGCGAGTCTCTGGTTATGGTCATTGGGCAGTTACAATATGTCCTTTGCTCGCCACAACTCTTTGCAGTTCAGTATCAAACTGAGTGTCTGTATGATGTGTCTGCTTTTGTTTGACAAGAGCTTGGTCTCCTTTCTCAAATACTGTGTCTTGATCGCATTGACTCTTATCGGTGTAAACCTTCATTCTGTATTTGTGAGCGGTCATCTAGTCAGGGTCCATTTAATGGCCGGTAGTCCATTGTGGTATCTGTGTTCCAAGTGCTCTCTCGAACAGCAAGGTGGCAGGGCTTTCTCCTGTCGTGGAATGAGGAGTGGCACGATAGGCACAAAGGGCAGGGTTTAAAGTGAACTTGAGGTCAATCCCTTCCAGCGCGGCCGGTTGACCCACCCTTTTCAAAGTAGTCATAAATTGTTCAACAACGAGATTTGTCTGTGGTCAGAGAGGTGTACTTTTCTGATGTATAATGTCCAAATGTTTAAGAAAGTCTTTGAACTCTCTACTGTTGAAGAGTGGACCATTCTCCGATTTGAGAAGAGAAGGAACATCCCATGTTGTAAAATTTCTATCCTGCCTTTCACTGACTCTGTCATGTGCGGTTGATGATTAGTCTTTAACTAAAGAAAAATGTGAGCGCTCATTGACAACTACCATGAGATGATGTCTGTTGTTGAGGAGTCATCCGCAATCCTCTCCCAAGCTTGCATAGACATCAGACATGGTTAACGTGTGCTGGTGTCATTTTGGGCTACAGGCAGTCTCACAGATGACAAGCTTTAAGCTCCCTTTCAACTCGCTCGTCAAAACGCAGGATCCACACCTGATCCCTGAGGGCTCTTTTAGTTGTAGCAATCCCACAATGTCCTTTATGTGCTAGTTCAATAACTTGTTGCCTCAGGCTTTCCACTGAAAGCCTGAGGCAGCAAGTTATTGCACCTCTTAGTAAGACACCATCATGCGTAACAGAAAGTTCTTTACAAACATTTTTGAATTTCTGGTATTCAACATCATCTGTAAGAGTGGAGTATGTTGCCTCCATGATTGGGATTGTGTTGTAATGATTTCCTTGAGCCTAAGCATGTCTTTGCCAGTATTAGTAGCTGTCAGAGCCTGTTCAATAGAAAGAGCTGCAGGCACGCTTGACTTTTTTATGAAGTTAATATAGGCCTCAGCCGCTTTGTATGTAGTGCTATGATGCAGTATAGGCAATTGCGAAAAATAGTCTGCGGGGTTTTGATCTTTCCCTTGTTTGTGCAAAATAGTGTAATCATACTCCTGTAGACACACCCCCCACCTCTCAATCCGATGGGGCATCTTGGCTTTCAGATGTCCAAAGATGGTGAACAACGTTTGATGATCTGTGACAAGGGTGACATTTTTCCGTACTGAAACACATCAAGTGTTCACACACCCACCCTACAGGTGAGCTTTCTTTCTCTGGTTGAGAATAAGCACATTCAGTCTGAGATAGACCACAATGTATCTAAGCATCAGGCTGTCTATTGTGTTTGGCAAGGATTGCTCCCAGCCTCACCGTGCTTGCATCCACCACAATCTTGGTATGTACTTTTGCATCAAAATAAGCCATTTCAGTTGCATTTTCAATTGTGTGCTTCATTTTCTGGAAACTTCAGTTACATTCAGATGACCATTCAAAGGGAACATCTTGCTTTGATAGTTCTCTTAGAGGGGCACTCACAGTGGCAAAATCACAAATATATCTAAAGCAATACCTCGCCTTGACTAAGAAGGATCACAGCATGGTCACATCTTCTGGAGGGACAGTAGATGACAGTGCTTGTGCCTTTTCAGCGCCAGGAGTTATTTCCTATTCAGAGAAAATATGCCCAAAGAAAGTTGTAGGGCATTATTCACTCTGAGCATGATTTTAGGACAATGTTCAAAGGAACTTTGTTGCTTCATGTGATTGTTTTCAGACATATATCTTTCCTCGCAAGTGGCCATCCTACATGCACATGTTGATCTGTGTCAGATATCGCCACCGCACATTCATTTTTCTCATCTTGACCCGATGATGACATCAATGAAATGTTGGACGATGAATTTAATAATGATTGACTTTATTTTGTTTCCACTTGCCTTGGTCGCTGTTGCAGTTTGTCTTTCTAGGAGTGGCAGAGTGCTTCCGGAACTTTCTGGCGTCCATCTTCTTATCTCTTCATGATGCACTCAATTTCTCTTTTGCTTTGCAAACCATTATTGCAAAAAACACAGTTGATGGACAGAATGTAGAACAATGTCATACATTCACCCCAGTACAAGGAGCTTGGGCCTAAATCCATCGTTTTTTTGCACTCCACACCACCCTGGGTTAGACACTGGCTATATGCAAATCAGCCCTGTCCCTGTTCCTCATGGGAACAGTCCAGTCCGAACTACCAAGCCATCTCTTTCCCAGACCGGAATCAAGCATCCAAGGACCGGTTTCTGGCTATTAGCCTTCATCAGCCTGGATAGCTTGACTCCAGTGGTGTGGAGAGCCTGGGACTCACGTCTGAGTATACCCAGCACACTCGGGGTGAAAATTGCAAAAAACACAGTTGATGGACAGAATATAGAACAATGTCATACATTCACCCCAGTACAAGGATCTGGGCCTAAATCCATCGTTTTTTTGCACTCCACACCACCCTGGGTTAGACACTGGCTATATGCAAATCAGCTCTGACCCTGTGCCTCATGGGAACAGTCCAGTCCGAACTACCAAGCCATGTCTTTCCCAGACCGGAATCAAGCATCCAAGGACCAGTTTCTGGCTATAGGGGTATTGCCACAGTCATGGTGGCATCAGTAAGGCCTGACTCCCCTGTGGAGTCGCGCTAGAGTCTTAGGCCCACCCTAGGGAATGACTTGTTTAGTGCGCTAAGGCCGGCAAGAAAAACTGGTGAATCCTGGGTTTTTTCTCTATGAAGGAGTACACTACCTAGAGAAGCACGGGACCAGCATGTACACCACTTAG
Source organism: Lissotriton vulgaris (assembly GCF_964263255.1). NCBI lineage: Eukaryota > Metazoa > Chordata > Amphibia > Caudata > Salamandridae > Lissotriton > Lissotriton vulgaris. The sequence continues at coordinate 277,190,666 of NC_141687.1, read as the reverse complement.
AGACCACCAAAATATTACAGCAACAGAACCCTTTCCACAATCAGATAGCTATCTGGAAACGGTACATCGATGATGTCCTTGTCATATGGAAAGGTAACAAGGAGTCAGTTGAGGATTTCGTGATATGGTTAATCGAACAAGATGTGTTCTTAAAATTCACTCACACAGCCTCTAACAAAAACCTGGTATTCCTAGACCTAAATATCTACCCAGAAAGGGGGGAGATTAAAGACCAACACCCATTTCAAACCCACAGCAAAGAATTGCCTCCTTTTGTACAACAGTTTCCATCCGAGGCATTTGCGAGACAATCTCCCTTATGGGCAATTTCTTCGTCTTCGAAGAAACTGTTCTGATATCTCAAAATTAAAAAAAACAAGCATCAGACCTAAAAGTGAAACTGCTAAAAAGAAACTACCCCAAAAAGATTGTGCAGAAGGGTCTAAAAAGAGCAAGAAATAACAACAGGGAAGCTCTACTAGAAGGCCATGCACCAAAGGAACCAGAAAAACGCCCTATCTGTGTCACAACCTACAACACTAACTCTAACAGAATTTCCAAAATAGTCAACAAGCACTGGAAAATCTTAAATTGTGGCAAGCTGGTTTTCCCAAAAGCTATGTTCTCACATAAAAGGGGACGGAATTTAAGGGATATGTTGGTCCACATGCGACCTAAGACCATCCAAGAACAAAACGCCTGAATCACAGGCATACAACCTATCCAGGGACATCACCCTTGTGGCATTTGCAGTACTTGTGAATTGACAAAGAAAAGCAAAACAATTAGATTCACAATTGGCTCAACATGGGAGCAGAGGACCTTCACAACTGCACTAACGTCATCTACATGATCACGTGCCCATGTGGTAAAGAGTATATTGGAATGACATCCAGACCCGTTACAGTACGGATCGGGAAGCACAAGAGCAATATACGATGTAAAAAAATCACGACAAAAATGGCTGACCACTATTTGACTATGGGACATGGCATCAAAGATTTGCAGTGGACTGTGATCGAGCAGATCCAAAACAAGAGGGGCCTACTCGAAAAAGAACAGCGTTGGGTGTTTCGCCTAGGAACACATGTAACAGGGCTCAACAATGACATCCCTTGGGCTCAACTAACCTAGCACTCCACACAGAAACACACAAAAATCTAGTGTCTGATGTCACAATAAGGGTTCATAAATATATACAGCATCAGGCTGCCAAATGTGTGTATAGCGGTTATCCTCATTGACGGCATCCCTTGGGATCAACTAACCTAGCACTCCACACAGAAACATAGTGTCTGATGTCACAATAAGGTTTCATAAATATATGACAGCAGCAGGCTGCCTGAATGTGTGTATAGCGGTTATCTACGTTGATGTATGCGCTCGCACTAGCCATGCAGATGAAATATCACTCTACCTTAGAGTTCGTAATTACCAGGTTTCTATTCGCCCAAGCTTTAGGTTTATAAATCACAACGGGATCACCATAGAGCTAAAAACACTTTGGTTCAACAGGTCTCCTTGGTCTATGGGGATAGAAACTGAAGGCGCTACTTATATATAAGTCCTGATGAAGAAGCCTTGAAGCTTTGAAACATGTTGACTTTCCCAGGAGAATCAGCACATTACTAGCATGATGTCTCCGAACCACCTTTTTGACAGTACCACCCTATGACCAAATAAAGTTTCTTTAGTCCATAAGACCAGGTACCTTTTAATATCACACTTTTCATCCACCCCTGACCCTTTCCACTCACTTCAAATACACCTCACATAGCACTACAAAATTAAGTGCTCCAGCGTAGTCGCCAGTTGTAGCACGCCCTGTCCCGCAGCGGGGCGGGAAGACCCTGATGATGAAGCATGACACCAAGGGCCCTTTTGGTGTGTGAGGGGTATTTCAACAAACACAGTGCATGCCTTGACTTCTAGACATACACGCCCCCCCAAAAAACTTCTCTGAGGTAGATCCTTTTGTTTCTTAAAAGAATCCTGGGTACACACTGGGAGTGAGGCAGTATATCCCCCTTGAGAGGGTCTGGGGGAACCGAGGGTTGCCATGCTGCCAAAGAAACAGGGTGGAAAACTGAGGAACTTCTCCTGATTCACTGTTGAGATCGTGCAGGGTGGGTCCCTTGTATGGGGCCGTGGTGGGGGCAGCTTGGCTGAGGTGATGCTGGGCTTTGGTATGGGGGCTCTCTGAGTTTCCCAACTCCCACAGAATGCTATCTGTATAAACAAAACCTGCCTGGACTGGTTTACCCCGTTCTCATACTGCCTGGGGAGCGGCAGCTAGTGTTACACTCTTGCCCCTCTTGAAACTTGATCCGGGACATTGCACCACCACGTGCTGGCCAGACTGAACTGGGGCATACAGGGCAGGGATCAAGTGATAGGAGCATGGCCCGCAACAAAGAACCTAAACCCCCCATCAGAGGCTGCTACATGAAGTTAGTATCGCTTCTGACGGATGACACTCCACTCACGATGCCTGATAATGCTGCCCTTCTACTAGCTATCCAGTCCTCCCGAGAGGCTCTAGAAGGAAGGGAAGGTGAGGTGCACTCATCAGTCTCCATCCTGTGTAAGGATCTCCGCAACGTGGCAGAGAGGGTCACCTCAGCAATAACTAGGATCTCTGAGCAGGAGGACACTGTCCAGGACATCTGCAAAGATGTTGCAGAGGCACGAGCCACTACCAGGGACATAGTGTGGAGACTGAAGGATGCTGAAAACAACACCCTTCAAAACAATCTCAGAATTTGGGGGTTCCCAAAAGGCCTGAGGGCCCGAATGTGGCACAATTCCTTGAAGAGCAGTTGCGATGCGTCCTGCCTCCGGACAAACTCTCCTCATGTTTTATTATTGAGCGGGCGCACTGTGCTTTGGGGGACAGACCTCCACCAGGGCCCCCCACTTCGAGGCAGATAACAGCGCACTTCCTGAACTTCCAGGACAGGGACATGATCCTCACTGAAGTACACAAGATGAGAGAGGTACACCATGACAACTCCAAGATTCAGGGAGGCAGTCATTAAAAAGAGGAGGCTGGGCAATCTGGAGGGGGATGTATGCATGGATACACAGGTGACGACCAGGAGACTGAATTGGAGACCCTTTAGATGGTGGCCATTGCCAACCTAGAACATGAACCCGACTCGAGGTCCCCCCTTCGGATGCCACAGCAACCGGACTGACAGCTGCATCATAATCGTGGGACTGATGACAAGACCCGGGACCTTGTAGTGAGAGTCTCCTTCCCCCAACATGGACAATTTAGAGAGTCAAAGCAGACAATTTTCAATTGAAAGCACATAACCATAGTGCACAGGGGTGGTTGTTGGGTTGTGTGATATTATGCTAAAGGTTTGAATTGGTGTGGGGTTGGGGGCCTGAAGACCTCTCAGAATCCCCTTTTGAGTAGCTCTTCATTATGTTATGGGAATGCAGGGGCCATTGGTGGAGGGGTGGCCGGACACAAGTTAAGTGGTTGGAAGTTGTTACAGTCCAGGGAGGAAAGACACAGACACATTGGCTGACGCCTGGCCTAGATGGAGCTACACTCACCACACCAATCCGCTGCTAATACTTTTGGCAGTCATCACATCCCCTGCACTCTCTGCCCCTATTCCCAGAGTCAGGATGGCTTACCAGTCCTATCCTTGTACGTTAACGACCTGGGAGACAAGGTCAAGAGAGGCTTAGTGAACCAATATATTAAACGACTATAACGGGATGTGGTACTCTTGCAGGAGAACCATCTCAAGGGGACACCGTGCATATTCCTAGGAAGAGGAGCTTACACCACATTAGCACATTCAGGGTACACAACAGGGCCTAGGGGAGTGGTCTATCTGTTCAGGAAGAATCCACCCTTTCGAGTAACGAAGCAGTGTACAGACTCATCCGGTGGATATGTGGGTGTGAAAGAGTTTTGGGGACGAAGCTGATGTTACACTGCTCAGTGTGTGTGCACCTTCCTGACTACAGGCCCCTGCACTGGAGTAGCTAGCTGATATTTTGCTGGAGGTGGACTCCTCACTTCACGTTGTGGGGGTGGAGTTTAACAATGTTACGGTAACAAAGCAGGATAGGACAGAAACAACAAGTTCGTTCGGCTGCACAGCCCAACCCGCTTACATGCTTTTCTGCTTCTCTGGGCTTCTCAGAACTCTGGAGGTGCAAATACAATTTTGATAAAAGGTAATCCTATTTCCCTGGGTCCCACAGACTGTTTTTCAGCCTAGATTACATCTTCGCCTCGGCCGAGGAGGTGGGAATCATAGAACAGGCAGAGTACCTGGCTCAGATCGCTCCCCCTGCTGGTGAAGATGGGTAGACGGTGTGGTAGGGGAACAGGCTGGAAACTTAGGGCTAGATGTAGGTAATCTCATTTTACCGATTCCTAAATACCAAATTTTACCTATTCGGTATTTAGGAATCGGTAAATAAGATGTAGCTAATAAATTGGTAAAATTTACTGATTCGGCAATATTTCTTGTTACCGATTCAGTAATACCGATTCGGTAATAAGAAATACCTTCCCAAGGCCTATAGGAATGAATGGGAAGCCATTCACTATTACCGATTCGGTATTTACTGAATCGGTAATAGCGGGAGCATATTCAAGGGTGGCAGGGTGTCACATTGACACCCTGTTGCACCCCTGAATCATGCATGTGTGCACATGTGGCGCACATACATGCCCTAAGGGCATGTATGTCTGCCACATGGCACCTTAAAAAAAGCAAATTATTGCTTTTTTAAAGGTATTGGGTATTTACCACCAACTTGTAGTTGGTGGTAAATAACGAATCCTTAAAGCAAAAATGCACTCACTTGAGCGCTACCTACATAGGTAATAAGGATTCGGTAATTTACCAATTCCTTAAAATAAGGAATCTGTATTTTACTGATTCCTTAAAATAAGGAATCAGTAAATTACTGCATCCTTATTTCCAGCCTTCTACATTAGAAAGGGCTAAATACCGGTCGTTAACAGGAAAATCACTGATTTTCAGCCGTTACCGACTGGTATTTAGCTACCTACATCTGGCCCTAAATGCGAGGTACTTGCGAGACCAAGAGGTGGCAGTTGAACTGAGGGTGGACTCTGAGCTCTACTTTCAAATCTGTAAAAGGTCCTGTAGAAGCGCAGTTAGCTCGCTATCTGTATTAAGTTGTGGCATGCCACAGGAGGGGATAAAAACAAGGTGTTGCCTCACATTGACCTGTTTGCATTTAAATCTGTAGGCGGTATGCATATGAGACCGCATGTAGAAGCCTGTAACTGAGCTTAATGTTTAGACCGAATATTTTACTTAATTTATATATATTTGTCAGCACAATTTTTTTTGTTATGGACAAAAGATGGCAACTTTGCCGGCACTTTACGTCAACATAAAGCTCCTATATTTGCATTGAAAAAGAAAAAATAAAGAAACTTCATTCTCAGTGCTGGTGTAGACAAGGTGAGAATAATCTGAAATGATCTTGTGATAATGGAATAGCATGAAATGAACTATTACTTTTAGTATGTGCATGACTAGTATTGTATAACTGAAGGTATCATATGATTTGTATCAAGTCATTATTATTACTTTTTACTATTCTGATCTCCCAAAACAAGCCTTTCTAAACTCTCCGTCTGACTCTTTCCCCGCCACCTCCCTTTTACTTATCCCCCTTCACCTCCCAAGCCTCCTCCTACTGCTATGAGCTCCAAAACAAAAAACAAAAAAACAAAAATGTTATATCCTTCCCTTCTATCCTGCCACTATTCCTATCAATCCAAATAACAGACTAACATGTCCATCACTCAAATTAATTTCATATTCCACTATACGAATTCACCACTAATCCTTTATGGGTTCCGGAGTGCGGTGCCACTCACCAAAAAAACACTTCTACACCCCATCAAGGGTAGCAAGCGCTATATAATTGCAAACCTTTTTCCCTCTTCTATCCCTCCACTATCCTTCTCAATACAAATAACTGACTAACATATCCACCACTCAAATTACTTTCATATTTTCGCCATTCTAATTCACCACTACTCCTTTATGGGTTTTGGAGTAACAGGCTATTTGTAGAAAAAGCTATTCGACTCCTCGTCAGGGGTAGTAGGCAATATATAAATGCAATTACAATACAATACAATACTTAAAAGAAAAATCAAAACTCAGTCTCGTTCAAAACGGTGCTTTGGGAGGCATATAAAATGGTTCTCAGGGACAGTGCCCAGAACATTATTTATCAAAAGAAGAGGAGGGCGGTGGGAACCCTGGAGTGGCTTGAAGGTCAGCGGCTGGAACTCGAGGGAAGCCTTGGACCAGATCCAGACCCCCTTAGCCTTAGGAAGCTAGATCTCCTGAGAGATGAATGCCAAACTCTGGCACTTAAGGGAGCAAATAACTAAATGTTAGCTGCATTACACAAACTATATGGTGCCAGCGACTAGGCCGGAAAGCTCCTAGCATGGTTGGGAAAGAGACATGAGCAAGGTGGGTGCACCAAGTAGTTGGTCTGGGGGGAGAGTGTGCTAATGCCGACAAAGCCATAGCCAAGCATTTGTTTGCTACTACGAGGAATTCTACAGGTCAGGTAACTGCAAGAGTTGTCCCAAATTGAACATTATCTGGAGACTGTAACCGCCCCGTATTGGATGCAGGGGCTTGCGCCTCGCTTGAAGCCAAAATCACACTGGCAGAAGTTCAAGCTGTCACAGCGAAGCTTAACCCTAACAAAATCCTGGACCAAATGGAATTCCTGCGTAGTTCTATAAATGCTATATAGTCTGTTAGGACCCCACCTCTTAAACATGCTCTTGGAAGTTGGCAAACAAGGCACTCTCCCACCAGATCTCTGGTGTGCAGTCATAGTAGTAATCCGCAAAGACGGTAGGCCGAAGGAGTGTTGCTACTCATACCGTCTGATTTTGTTACTTAACACTGAGGTAAAAACCCTGACCACAATATTGGCCACCAGACTCTTACAGATTATCACACCCCCATTCATAGGGACAGTCAGGCTACATGCCCAGTAGGTCAACACAATACAATCTCAGACGCACGCATAAATGGCCGAACAAGATAAGAGGTTGGCCAGAATCCCATGTCTTTCTAGCACTGGATGCAGAATAGACGCTATATGCAGTGTACTGACCCATTCTTGAACACACACTGGTTGTTTGGGTTCGGTCCCCACTATAGGAAATGGGTTATTATGTCAGGCCCCAGTGGGTGCAGTCAGGGTAAATGGAGTGCTGTTCTTGGAGTTCCCCATTGTTAGAGGCACAAGGCAGGGTTGCCCTTTGCCCCATCTCCTATTCACCCTCACTATGGAATCACTAGCATGTTCAGTTCGTGACCAACCAGGAATTCATGGTTTTAAGCTTGCGGGAGGGACCTCAGTAGAAGAAAAGATTTCTCCGTACGGGAATGATATTCTTCTTTACATCACAGATCATTCCATATCCCTCCCTTTAACCTTCCAGCTGTTCGAGGACAATGGGAGTTACTCTGGTTACCACATCAACTAGTACAAATCGGTGCTCTAACTCCAACAGGATGGGAAAGATGTGCCCACACTCTAGTTGCCTGACGCATACAGCGCTTGGATTTAAATATTTAGGTATATTCATGACACTAGGGAAGGGACTCTGCTTTGAGTGAAATCTTGGGAGGGTGGTGTGAGCCTGCCGAGAAGAAATGGAGAGGTGGCAGGAGCTGCCCCTCCTGATAATCAGGATAGCAGCCCTGTTTAGAATGATCTCACTACCCAAACGCATTATATTTTTGCAGGACACATACTATTGGATCTTCTCAGGCATCATCGCCACGATTGAGGGTGACATGCAGACTTTGTTATGGAATGTTAAACACCCGCCCAGAATTACCCTACAACATACCCAGTACAATGGACATTGACATACTGCGTGCACAGCTCTTTTTTCTGCGGTCTCAGCCTTGTTGAGTCCAAGAGAGACATAGCTCATACTGGGGGGTGTAGGAATGCTCAACACTTCAGGAATGGAGACAGGGTATTGACATGTACATGGTGGCTGAAGAAGCTACATACATCAGCAGGGGCTCCCCTGAAAATTCCGTCAGGTGTGGGGTAAATGAATGCAATACTACTCATTGGAAAAAACTGGAAGACAGTGGGGGAAAGGGTCAGGGTGTGCCCTGATGAGTGCTGGTATTCTATGGCATGGTAAATTGATGTCCACAACTTGCAGTTTATTTCTGATATTGGATCTGTACAGGCCAATGGATGTCTCGGGATGGGGTGGGAGGATGGGGAGATAGTTGTTTATGGTTGTTGTTCCTACTATGTGGTCACTGGGGTTGGACTCCAAATTTACTTTAATGGTGCTTTTATTCGCTATTGCTACAATGTTTTTAGAATAAAAGAAAAATATATATTAAAGAAAAATAAGAGTGTACCTTTCATAGTCGACATACGGCATTGGTTTGAACTTGGTCCCTAACATCTTCTTGATTTGATGGTATGATATTTCAACAGCTTGTGATATCTTCTTTATCCCCTTTATTACTTTGTCACCTGCAAGGGTCTTTAAGTATTTAATGATCTTTTTGTCATCTGTTTCTTCTATAGCATCTATGAAGTCATCGAACATTTCAATCCAGGCAGTCAATCTGGTACCAATATTCTGCTTTTTGGCGATATGGAATGGAGCTGGTGGTTTCAGGAACACAGTGGCATTGTATTTTGTGCTGTTTCCTACTAATGTTGAGAGTATGTGCTACACAGGCAGCGTTTGATCTTCAGTATCACTTGGTCCAGTGGCACCTCTCACTAGTGCTTGGGTCGTCGATTCCAAGCTGAGGTCAGTGGGCACCATCTTCCTTCTTCATGTTGAGTAACGATTTCACTTCTTGCATCTGTTCTTCACAGTTCTCTACATTATGCATTATACCTGGCTGTCGTTACCTTTAGCGCTTCTTCGTACCTGGTTGTCACTGTCTTTAGCGTGTCTGCTTTGTATTGATGCCGGCGTTTTGTTATGCTGTATCTCTTCTTTTGGCCTTACCAGTAGATTTTTGGCAGGCTCACTCTGTAGGGCCTTTACCATCTTCAAAGGCCTCTCAAAAGCTGGAGTTGAGCTGTGACTTCACATGCGCCTACTGTAGACCACTTCTTGAGGCGCATGTGGCACACACAAGCAGTTTGCTGGACCACAGCAAACTCTCAGGGAGAACAGTCTGGTAATGGTGGGGGTGCACATATTCCTTATCTCATCACCAGTTGTAGTGTCTTCCCCAGCCCGGGAGCCCATGCCACACAAGAAGCTGTGGTTTGCACGTCTTTATTCTTCAGCATGCAATCATTAACTGAACACACTGCATCACAAACTTTATTAACCACACCCAGTCACACCCATCAGATTACGTAATACTTGTAAGGAGTCTGCTGAGAACAACTAGAGAACTCATACACAGGACACAACACAGCCACCAGAAACGTTCATTAATCAATATATATCAGACTGTATTCCCATCTGTTAGTTTGCTTCATTACCCCACTTGAAATGTGAAAATTGCTAATAATATGAGTACACTTTTCTTTAGTCAACTTCAGTAAAAAAAGGTTATATGGGCTTCCTGGTTAGGAGCGTCAAACAGTACATGAACTCAGTGTGCATGGGGAATGCTCTCCATCCTCCAGGAAAGTTCAATACCCACCGACAAGTAGGGTAGGGGAGGGGCATACTGTAGTCGAAACTGATATCTTATGGGCCTGATTCAGAGACCTTCCACCCTTGTAAATATATGTATGTTCCACTGATGTAGCTGTGCATAATAAAACGATGCTATATTTATGGCATGACTAGGTATGCACTAACATTCAATCTGATGAGAATTTGTATATGTAATGGAGACAGTCAACACAATCCCACATGTATTACATGCGTAAAGTATGAGATTTAGAATTACAAGCAGAAATCGGGATAACTTTCAAACTTCACATAAAGGCATGAGTAGGAACATTTGATACATTTCTTGACAGATTCAGAGTAATTGGCAACGTTGTATGTGAAGTTATAGGAAACCAAGTTTGTAGAATGGCAACTGTGATAAACTATTGCACATAAAATGACTGATCAAAATTTTCAAGATAACTTGCATTTGTGATTTGGCAGAAACAAAGTTACTGAATGTTTCTTTTTCCAAAATTTAATTTGCCGGTTTTTAAAGACTTGAATGCCATTAACCTCAAAATTGGGTTCTCTACATGCATTGCATTGATCTTGTTTCAGATTCACCACTCCTTCATAGCCTACATCTTGTCAGTGAACAACATTGCACTGTTTTTCTAAACTGCCGCTGCTTGGGAGGTTTCCTATGGTGTCCTTCCTCACCTTGTTCCCCCCATAAAATTCCTTTCTCATCCAGACTCCCTCCAAACTTCTTTTCTATTATTCCTTCTGTTGGGCTTTCAGTGGGGACCATCTTCAGGATTCCCATACCCTCTTATTCTTATTCCCACTCTGTACACCTCTACTCTTTTTTTTTTTTTAAGAGTTTTATATAGCGCAAACTAGACCCGGTAGTTATCAGGTATCCAGACTGAAAATAAAAATGACTCCAATGTACTGCCCTGTTTCTCCCAGATTGAACTCTGCTCGGTGATGGAATCCTAGTGCAGGTGGGATAACAGTTGGGGGGAATGGCGTGGCAAAATTGGGAGATTATGTGCCATTTTTTACCTAGATGCTGCAATGCAGCTACTTGTAGCAAAAATATACCCTTTTAAGAACATATATTCCTGTAGAATGCCATCACCACCATCCCAAGAGTCACATGACTAGGATGATAGCTCCACTGAAGCACCACCTATGATTGCCAGGACCTCACACCATCAGAGAGACATTATCAGAGAGAGTGAGACAGGCACTATCCCAACAACTGGTAGTAGCACGTAGTTAAACACGTAACCCACAAGTTTGGAGTAATCCATGCACACGAAACTCTAAAGGTCTACCTCCATATCTTCCTCTAAGTCCTCATTTTTAATTACCCTAGTCACATTATTGCACAGGCAATCCTGAGAGACAGTAAACTTCTTGTTTGAAGAACCAAGAATATGATCTGTAACAAAGTTGTATTTCACAGTTTTATACTCCCTCTAACTAGCCTTGACCATGCAGAATGAACATTCATCCCCCCCCTAAATGTATATCAACTAGGCCTGGGTGGAGTTCACAGAGTTCCGATGGAACTCCGCGAAGTGACAAAAATCTCTGCTGCACTCCATGTACTTCCTCAAGCAGCAGAATACGTTACGTTGTGCCGTTCGTGCTGATTTTTAGCCCTAGGTGTCTGTTCCGCGACGTGAAATCAGTGCGAATAGTACCACGCACAGTGCCAGTGGGAGATGCTCCTTTCTGCCATTCGAGTAGATGTTCTACTCTTGCAGCAGCTTCCTGAATGCGAACAAATGTTTTCTCAACGTGAGCGGTAGTGACCATCCGCAACCTCCCACATTAAGAAATCTCTCCGGGAGGTGGTCTGGATTAAGATTTTCGTTGGCGAGTGAGGAAATAACTCTGCACGCTACCTGGAGTGGGGATTGTGGAAAACTCCGCTAACTCTGCGAGCAGAGCGGAATTTCACACCTAATATCAACAGAATTGTGAGGTGCTGTTGAACAGATCCTCAAATATATGTTCTGATTATTTGAAAAACCAAGTACCTACATACATTACCTTTTTGAGTATTGCCTTTCCTGTAGCCTTAATGTATGTACCGCAAAAGCCATGACAGTTTTCCAGTTTATGGTAATAATAACAGAGACATTAAGGATTTGGTTGTAAAAGAGGACTTTCTAACAATCTCTTTTTTATTAACTTTATCATTTTTATCCAGGCCGGGGCTTTATATGCCCAGCAGATATAACATGCTCCAGGTACTCTACTCTTGGTTTACAGAAGTCACATTTGCACCTGCACAGTTCTAAATAGACATTGCACCCAACACCACATTCAGTCTGTCATCATACTGTTTCTGACTTTCTGAAAACACCAGGATATAATCCTGAAATGCTATCACACACTTTGAACAAACTTACATTTGCCACTGAAAACAGTTGCTTCTGATACCAACCCACACAGCTTTTGCTAAAACTGGAAGATGGTGTCTAGGGTGACAAATGCAGTAAGATGGCACAACCAGATTGTACGCTGATTTTAGATCTAATTTGGTGAAATACTTTGCGTGCCTAATCATTGCCAGTATGCCATCAATTGGCTGTGGTACGAAAAATCCACGAATATGGCATGATTTAAGACTTTGTTAATCAATCAAAGCTACATATCCATGCTTTTCTTACCAGCCGTGACAATGGGTGATAGCAACAATGTTTATTCATAGGTTCCCTTACACTTCCTCCACTCACATTATTTCAGAACTTTATTAAGTGGTAGCAGGATCACCAGCTAGTTAAGGTGTGTGCTTCTAAGTCTGTGAGAGGAGTGCACGTACATGCACACTCATTAGCTTGTGCTTCACTGATTGACGATCCTTCTTCATGTCAATAACGTGTTTGGATCCCTTTTTTGGGAAACGTCTTGATGCTTATCCAACAAAATATTAATGTCGCTGTCACACAAATAGTTGTTGTGGCCCTTTTCCATTAGTATCTCTTTGCAGCACAATCCTCATTCTGGGATGTGGCTTATGCTTTTTCCTCAATAGCCTATGGACACCTTGATGGAACAGTCTCAAATAGCTTGCCCTTTGTAAGATACAAACTCCTTACCATAAATACTTTAACCTTTAAAATCAACCCATGTTTTAGAATATCCAATTAGATACATTGCAAGTTAGCCACGTGCTGCAGGGCTCAAGATTTTATTCGAGTGTTTAAATGCCAAACCTGTGTAAAAGTACTGTCTTAAATAACAGTTAATCATTCTCCATAATCAATTTGCGATCTCCACAAACGGATCCTTGCATGAACTATCCACAGTAAAAACCATATTATTCAAAATCGTTTGCTGTATTATTTTTTTTTAGTCACCACACTAAACTTAGACTTCTTTGACACTGCATGACACACACAATCAAAATGATTCATGAGCCACAGTTCCTAGGGGTTGGGAATAGCTTGAAAATCTCTTCAAACTACACCTAAAACACCCACCGCCCAGTTTACCTCTCCCACCCTGTCTGCTTGGCACTTTCCAGGGATCACTGACAGAATATCGAAAGCAAAAATATAGGGCGGGCAGAATATCGAGTCAAAAATATTGATGACCAAAATATCGAGAAGGTAAGTGCAAATAGGTAAGTATAGATTTACTATTCTCAACTCCACATCTACGCACCTTGAAGATATATATATCATGAAGGTACATATATGTGGATTATAAATAGTAAAACTTTACTTATCTTAAGACACTTCCCTCTTAATATTCTTATCCTCTATATTTTTAGACAGAATATTTTGTCCCATGATATTTGTGCTTTGGATATTCGTTCAAAATACCTCCCTGCTCCACTTGTGAATTCTCAATGCTGTTCCAAATTTCCACTGGTTATAAAAGGGTGGAATTCTAGCCGGTCGATAATCTCTGCTGAATATTTTATACTAACACCTCATCTCTGAATGGCCATAGATGAGTTTCAATGAATTAATGAATGAACTAATTAATGAGGGTTTGTAGGGTGCACTGCTACTTGAAGGCGTCCTGATGCTGAGGAAAAAGAGTTGCTGGAGAGGAGATCCGAAGAGAGGGTTACAAATAGAAAAGACATGTTTTAAAGCGTGTGCCGAAAAGGTAGGGTTGTGTTGATATTGCAGTAATAGAGGAAGCACATTCTGTGATTTGGCTGCGAGGTAGGAAAAATGGTTCCCTCCCAGCTGACATATTTGGTGGTAGGAAAGCTGATCAGCTACTTGGCCTCTGATCTAAGACTGGGAAGAGGTTTAGCTAAAGAGAATTTTGCGCTGAGGTACGTAGGGCTGGAGTTGTGAAGAGCTTTGTGTACAAAACAGGGAGGTTTAAAGGAGAATTTGTTTAAAACTTTTTTATTGATTTTCAAACAAGTTACACATGTATGTCATCTACACTTGCAATAACTAGACACTGTATATTCATGATCATCACACACCATTTGATTGCAGTGGTCTTAGTAACAGCAAGTAGCAAGATACATGTTTCTTTGGTCCTATTTAACAGGGTGTAACACTCAGGCGAGTTTAGTTCCCGCAGGATCACAGATATGGTATTAACACTAATTGTGTTCAACATTTTACATCAATAAAAGGTACATCACGGTTGAAGCCCATCTTGTCTATTGTCAAGCACATCTGGATAATCCGAATGATTTCAACTGCAGTGTTGTCAATTCACTACATTAGCACAACGCTCTTACCAGGAGATCCATACATATCAGCAGTATGTATGTGCAGTACACTTCAAAATATGATATGGCCGAGATACCCGCCACCCCCTCTCAACACACTCCCCAAGGATGGGAAACCGGAAACAGTTCTGAACTTTTGGAAGACGGGAGGGAGTGACCCTCCCGGCCGTATTTATTAAAATATGAAACAAAATTAAAACATTAAAATAACAGTTTCATATTATGTACAATTTCATTACCACATTGCGATGTTTGGCTCACCTTAACATATTCTCTAATACAAAGGTTCTCCTAGCCGAACTAACATCCTACAAAAACATTAACTTGACATTTTGAAATTGTACATCCTAACGTTTAAGGGCCAACGGCAAGGTCGTAACCGGTGTCAAGATCCCTAAACCAGAAATATCCCCCTCACTTGTGAGGGGCGACCGCACAGAGGTGTACCTCAAGTGCAACTACCAATTTCCCTTGACTTGACGGGGGCCCCAATAAACTCGACGCCACTTAAAGGTCGTCCGAGGACTCGTGTGAGGTATCTAGAAGGTAGCGTAGACCCCCTCCCAAACCCCACACAACTTACCACATCTGCCGTCGCAGATATCCTGGCCCCGGGAAATTCCCCAGGAGGGGGCTGTAGCCCCTCCTACCCAGGAAGGGGCCTTGACCGCCTTTCCTTTCCTTTCGGCGTCCCATCCTTAGAAGGGACTGCCTACCCGTTGAGGGGCCAATGGCCACCTCCCTCGAGCGCTCCCATCCGTAATGGGTGACGCCCACTCATAGGGATCTACCAATTAGTGCTCACCGATCATGACCTTACCGCCACAGGCCGGATAGTTGACCGGCTATCCGGACCCCCCACACTCCTACCTAAAGGTCATGTCTTAAAGTCCCCAGCCAAGCTATCAGGTCTCCTATGAGTAACTCGTTCCCAACCCGGGACAAATGAACACCATCACCCAAATACATACTGTCCCCTATAATACAACCATGCGAAATAGAATGCAGTGTACCTGAACGGAACAATCGACTCACTTTATTATTAATCTTCCTTACTGAATGATTCAGAGCAGAAACTGAAAGAGCCCCCCGCCACACTTTTCGCGGGATCAAATGGGACCATGCGATTGTGCACCCTGGAACTCTTCTCGCTATCCAACTTACAGTGGAAAGCATTGCCTCAAGAAGTAGTCGTCTACCAGTGGACACCAAATCGTTGCCCCCGAGATGCACTATGACTATAGCCGGCGGTGACCTCGTCCGCCCTAACAAACCCTCAAAAAATGATTGAAATTGGTCAATACAGAGCCCGCCTTTTCCGTAGAAGGACACACTGTACCCGTATTCCCCAGCCACGTGAATCATGTCACCTGCTTTGAATACGTCCGCGGCCCGCCTCACGTATGAGTGGCCCACGACCCACACCTCCTTTTTCACAGCCGGTGATGTCTGACCGCTGACCCGGTGTTGGGTCGACTGCCCAGTCCGCCCCACCTCGTAGGCTTGCGCAACTGAAAAACCAAACAAAAACAAGAAGCGTGAGTACATCATTACAGCTTCACAACATGTGCAACCGCACATACCTTTTATAACAGTTCGAGGACCAACGCCCCACACGTTTAACTTGTTCGACATTCAGACCCCTGGCTGTAGCCTCAGTAGCAGCCCCTATCCGAAAGGAATGGGTCCCAAACTCGCCGGGGTTCAAGCCCGCAGCGGAAATTGACATCGCAAGCACCCGCTGAAACTGAAACCTCGTCAATGGGGTGGTGTCAGCGTGTCTCAACAAGGTCCCCCCCCATGATGCCACCCTTTGCGCTAAATATTCCTCTACGCAACTTACTGGGCACATGGAGGACCCGGGAATCCTTTGTATGATTATGCAGTCCCCCACCGCACCCTGGTCGGACTTGGACCTGACAAATGAGATGGACATTGTCTCCCCTCTGACCTGAACGTGCTCTCGGCACAGTCCCCCCGTCACATCCCGCTTGTTCCTCGCCACTAGTTCGCTTACCCGCATAGCCCCATGGAATGCTAGCGCAAAAGCGGCTCGGAATAACACTGTTTCATACTGGGATGAACACGTTGAAGGGAGTACAGATAGTAACAGGGCCAACCTATCCAGACCTATCGGGCGCCTTTCATCTACTCTGCGACCCTCAAGGCGTTGCCACCCACGTAGCGCTTTTTGTACAACGAAAGACGCTGTCGGGTCCTGGATCCCATAAGCCCTTGCCACAAAGGAAATGGCTGCCCGATGCCTCTGGGCCGTAGCCACAGATTTGCCTGCCTGATGTAAAGACAGTAAAAAATTTACCACCCACTCCTCCTGGCCCCAAAGCTCCTCTCCAGTAGTCCCCAAAAAGGCCAAATAGGAACGGAACGCCCCTTCATATGCCTTCCTTGTCCTGGGCGCTAAACTCTCTCCCACGAGGTTTCGTAGTTCGGGGCACCGAGAGACCAGAGAGCTTCGGGAAAGGGTGCCGCCACCGGGTCCGCTGTGGGCAGAAAACCCCAGAAGGCCTGCATACGGAAACGAGAAAGCGCATCAGCCGCTTGGTTCATCACCCCCGGCACGTGTCTTGCTTTAAATAGGACATTCAATTGCATACATAACAAGACAATTTCTTTGAGCAGCCTCAGGATCCATTTGCATCGTGCCGCCTGGCTATTGATACACTCAACCACGGTCATGTTATCAGACCAGAATACCACAGAGTGATCTCTCAACCCCTCCGGCCAAGTTTTCAGGGCCACCAGAATGGGGAACAGTTCAAGAAAAGCAATGTTACTCGTCAGCCCACCCTCATGCCACCATGACGGCCATTTTTGAGCTGACCATTGTGTGCCAAATATGGCGCCAAAACCAATGCTCCCTGCCGAGTCAGTCCACAGGCCCAGCTCCTCAGAGGATACCGCCGGTTTGTTCCAGACAACTCGACCATTGAAATCCGCCAGAAATGCTAACCAAATGCGCATGTCCTGGCGAACCTCGGCCGAAAGCCTCGTGCGATGGTGACCCTCCTTCAGGCCGACCATGGCCTGAGCGATCGAGCGGGAAAAGGGGCGGGCCATCGGCATTACTCTCAGGGCGAAATTCAGCTGTCCCACCAATTGTTGTAATTGCTGCAACTTAACCTTAGACAGACTAATACACGTTTCCAGGGATGCCCTGAACCTGAGCACTTTTTCTCTTGGTAAACGAAAACAACCCTCCTCCGAGTCGAGCTCGATCCCCAGAAACTCCAGGCAAGTCGAAGGACCCACTGTCTTACCAGGTGCCAATGGCACACCAAAATGATTCATTAAGGCACAAAATTCATTCAAGGCCTGACCACATTCCGGATCCCCGGCTGCCCCTAGAAACAAAAAGTCATCGAGATAATGCATAACCTGATGAAACCCCGTCTTCTTTGTGAAGACCCATTGCAGGAAACAACTGAACTGCTCAAAATAGGAACAAGATATAGAGCACCCCATTGGCATACATCTATCCATGTAATAGTGTCCCTGAAACATGAAACCAAGAAGACGCTGATCGTCTGGATGTACCGGGAGCAACCGGAACGCTGATTCGATATCAGATTTTGCCATCAGCGCACCGGGCCCTAGGCGATTCAATATGGCTACGGCCTCATCGAAAGATGCATACCGTACTGAACACACTGCCGGGTCTATCGCATCATTTACGGAAAGACCACGTGGGGCCGACAAATTATGTATCAGCCGAAACTCACCCGGGTCCTTCTTGGGGACCACCCCTAAAGGGGAACAAACAAAGTTAGCGACCGGTGGAACGTGAAACGGACCGGCGACTCGGCCTCGAGCCACCTCTTTCCCAATCTTCTCTTGTACCACGGTCGTGTGCTGCAAGACTGATATTTGGTTTTTACATTTCGCTAAACCCTGAAACTCCCCCACTGGGATGCGGAAACCATATGAAAACCCGTTCCGCAACACCCCAGCGGAAGCGTGATCCGGGTATTCGCTGAGCCAAGGAATCATTGCCATGGTATCAATCGGAGTAGGTAAAGGTGCCCCTCGGACTATTTCAGACCTGTTTGGCGCCTCCTCTACCCCCGTTATCACCCGTTTTGGCTCTGCACATGGACTCAGGATGGGACGCTTGCCCACACCCACTACATTCGTGCCTAAATTTGCATGACCCTTGGGGCCTCGTACATTTTCCCCTGTTAAAATTCCAACAACACCCCTTTTTACCTGTGGTGCCGTTCGGCCTGGAGTGGTATTCGTTACTCGCGCCTGATCGAAAGGGGGTCCCCGAATATTGGCGGGAGGACTCCCCCCCATTACTCCCCACCAATGGCAAATTCAACATACCAGTATCCGCCATTTTTGACCAAGACACAGAATCGTAACAATCCCAAGTTAAATTTTTATCATGTTCTTTCGCTTTTCTGAAAATATTATCGTAACAGAACCAATGATTGCCCCCGTGCGACACAGAATACCCCATGATCCGTGACTGATAGATCGGCAATTCAGACAGCAACTCTGGCCTACGTTCGCCCAGGATGGATGTAAAAATCCCCCATGCTTTGCCCCAATTGCCAATGTTTTCATTTACCTTGAAGGCGGCCATCTTTGCGCGCCAAACACCCGGATGCATGAGCTCCTTTTGGCTCTTAACATACTCCATCTCATAATGATCAGTAAGCAACGAGAAGATGTTTACATACTCATCTGCCCATATCTTCTCCTTAATAGCTAGAGGGACATGTTGACCCAACTTTTCCCTTCGTGACGGGGCAGACTCATCCCTCGCAATCGGCAATGGCCGCTTACCTGAACCGGAAGCTGTATCTGCGGCTGAGCCTGTCCCAGGTGGCTTTCCTCCTGCCGCGGCCGGCGCGATAACTGGCGATGCTGCCTTCGCCGCCTCCCTTGTTTCACGCAGTTGCCTCATCAAAACCCGTGCGTCATCAGCCGTGGCGCCCTCGTTATTTTCTCCCAACCACGCTGCTAATTGTGCTGCCAGCTCGGGCGGCATATCCTCGCCGGACACAGGGGTGACCACCACGGGAATCGGATTCCCCTCCGCCGGCACCGGAGTTGGCTCTTGGAGTGGGGTGCAGGGAACCGGGATGTCCCCTCCAGCTGCTCCCCTTCTGGGTCTCTTGCCTTTTCCTCCCGGAGCAGTTCCAGCCAACGGACGTTTCGGTCCCTCTTCGCCATCTTTCTCCGCCATTCGCTTCTTTAGGTCAGTCACCTCCTTCATAAGAACACGCAGCATCTGGTCGGTAGTCATTCGCTTTCCGACCTTCTTAGGCATTCTCCAACAGAGTATCTGTAAAACAAACAAGAAAGATTACCACACTCAAAATTGGCTCTTCGTTCCGTCTCGAGCTCACGTGCAGCGAGGGGGTGCAGCTTCAGAGCACAGGAACAAGAGGATGCGTTCTTGGCTTGTTGCTCCTTTTATCCATCTTCAGGGCGGGCGTAAACCCGCCCCTGCCTGCCCCTAGGGCGTGGCCGGCCGCGTCAGTGTCTAGGCCAGCCCACTCTAGGGCGGGAAAAAGCGCGCCCCGGCTACGCCGCTTCGGGCATACCAGCCGAGGCTCGCCTCCCGCCCACAAAATGGCTTCCCGGGGGGCTCGTGGTACTCAACCATACGTTCGGGGGGACCGAATGGTCGCCCCTTTCCAAAAGTCTATTACTCTGCTGCGGGATACGTCTGAGGGTGTTCTAATAAATAACATTTCAGTGGAGCCCAAATGTCCCTGGGTCTGGAGGCATTGGGGAGCAGTTCCGCATATATAGCAAGCTGCTCCTTACAATATACTAGATCGTCAATCCATACTTTGAACTTGGGCACCCTTCCCCTGCCCTAGTGGCATGCCACTCTCCTTTTGGCCATCAATAACTCAAGTGCCACGTATTTACGATGAGCCGCTTGCAGTGGTTTAACATAACCCAACAGGGCCATCAATGGTGTGGGCTCAATCTGTACATTTACCATCAGAGACAAAGCTTAAAAAACAAGTATCCAGTATATATGCACCTCCGGGCACTCCCACGCAAGATGCTGGAAGTCGGCCTCTGGGGCTCGACATCTGTCGCACCTGTCAGTATCCTTCAGTTTGTATCTATGCGTTCTGGCTGGGGTGTAATATAATCTGTGTAAAAATTTGTAGTGAATCATACGTAGTCTAATACTAGTTGACACCTGTTCAGTCTGTGATGAACAGTATTCCCACTGCTCATCCGTTATTACAAAACCCAACTCCAAATCCCAGCGTGTTCGTGCTAATGCGGACGGCTCCTCCCTCTGTGTGTGCACTGCACGGTATATTATTGATACTAGGCGGTTGGCTGTCGCACCCTGGAGAGCCAGTTGCAGGGGCACAAGTAACGGGGGCTCAGCTGGGAAGTCTGGGGTAAGAGAATGGACGCCCTGTCTGAGACGTATGTATAAAAAGGTGTCTAGTGGTGTTTGTTGCAAGCCCTGAAAAAACATGCTCAGGAGTTCGAAATTTCCCTTCATGGTACATGTCACCCCAAGTTTTAATGTGTGTTCACTCCATAAATGTATGAAAGATTGCTTCTTGAAGAAGGGGCATAGCGGGATAATACACAAGAGGCAGCAGCGGAGAATAGAGCATGGGGCATCCAGCATCCTACTTATACTAGCCCATGCTGCAATTGTACAGGTAACAGTAGTTGGCGTCTTGTCTCTGATGGGGAGTGTGTCGTACAATGCACTGTCAAAGGGAACAGGAAGTGCGAGCCAGTGCTCTGCCGCCACTTGGGGCATGTATCGCGGTTTATGTACCCAGAAGTATGCATAATGTGCCTGCGTGCTGATATAATACAATTCAAAGTTGGGTACCCCAAACCCCCCTTATGAGTAGGGCCTAATGAGAACATTCCATTGCAGTCTCGGGTGTTTTCCTCCCCATACCAATCGCGTCAGTTCCGATTTAAGCACCTTAAAAAACATAAGCTCCCAGGTGGAATGGTATATTCAGAAACAAATGGAGAAGTTGGGGTAGTATCACCATTTTAATTAGAGATACCTGTCCCGCCATGAAGAGTGGGAGTGTAATCCAACGAGAAATGTTGTTCGTTATGCACGTCAAGGATGTGTCATAATTAAGGCGCAACAATTTGTCCCTATCTCTCATGATACGGATGCCCAGATACCTCAGTTCAGCTTCACACCATTCCAATGGATAGACTAGTGGGAAGCGAATCATTGCAGTTGTGAGGGGAAAAATACAGGACTTACCCCAATTTATTTGAACACCAGAAATCCTCCCAAATACTATGAACTCCCTGAGGATAGGGTTTAGGTTGTGTCGCGGGTCTCATGCATATAGTGTGATATCATCCGCATATAGGAATATTAATATCTGACTTATTATACACCTCAATGCTTTATCCCGATGGTGCTGTCTCAACCTTGCCGCCAGCGGCTCAACGGAGAGTGCAAAAAGCAAGGGCAACAGGGGGCAGCCCTGTCTGGTACCTCTCGTGACTGGGAACGCCTGGGAGACCCTACCGTTAATAAGCACCTTAGCAACTGGTGAACATTACAACAGCTGTATCCAAGAGAGAAAAAGGGGTGGGAAGCCCATGCATGACATCACCCCAATTATTTAGTCCCACTCTATTGAATCAAATGCCTTCGTGGCATCTAAAAAGACAGCCGCCATAGGCAATTCAGAAGAGACGTCATTTAAGACTGTGAAAAGTATTCTCAAATTGTGAGAAGTTGCCCTTCTGGGAACAAAGCCTGACTGGTCGGGCAGAATCAAATTCTCCATAAGTAAACTGAGCCGTGTGGCAATGAGTTTGGCTAGTATTTTAACATCACAATTAAGGAGAGACAGAGGCCTGTAGGAGTCACACTGCTGTGGCATTTTCCCTGGTTTCAAAAGCAAGGTAATGAGTGCCTCTCTCATAGAGGGAGGGAGATGCCCCGTGTCCAATGTGTCTTTGTAGACTTCTGGTTTAAAGGAGATTCGTCTATGGTTTTGGAGGCACTGAAGAGAGAAAAGATGGCGCTCTACCTAAGTGTGTTTGCGTTTGAGTTTGGGGAAGTTCTCAAATCCAAAAGGTGCAGGTACGACCCTTAGAGTTGTTACATAGAAGTCATGAATCTCCCTTGCATTATGCTTTTTACAAAATAATCCTTGTTTCTTTAGTACTATGGCATGTGTACATTACAATGCTTCTCAAGTCTCTTCAGTACCTCCTCATAGTCATCATGTAATTCCCACTCTGGGGGTATACAAACGGGTAAATGTTCTAAAATATGTCATCCTTCCAATAATGTTCCAACATGCAACTTTTCTGCTGGTTTTATGGGAAACTATCCACGTCACCAGGGTAAATAATAAAAGCTGTAAACTTGCCCTTCGGTGCAATTGGCCCCCTCAATCACCCAGAAGCTGCAGGAAATGAGGAGGCATCACAACTGTCTCTGGTTGTCTTTGTGACCTCCTCAAGAAAAACAGAAACATGAAATGTACTTTATTCCAGCACATCCACTCCTTCTCAAGCTCTTGAAGCTGAAAATTACAGCGAGGATGAGACTTGTTTATCTAAAAGATCTCGCTACATCCCGCTACCTGTGCAGGGGGAGAGAGCCCCAGAAGGAGAGGCCTCTTGGAATGGCTCACTTTGACATATGCCTGTACCTTCGATCAACATTAGAGCTCAAATACCGTGGTGCTCACTATTAACTGGTGCACCCTTGCACAACACCTCCCATAAAGTGACTGGGTGGCTGTCCTGGCAGCCTTAGGCTTTCTTTCTATGTGCCAGGTAACATCATCCACCCATGATCGGCCATCTTCACGTGTGCCCAGTTCAAGACTCTCAGTGTTTCAACAGCATGAGCCGGGCATATCATGGGGTGAAGGAAAAACTGCTGGTGTGGGTCAGAAAAGGCACATAGTAAGAGGATTGCCCTTGAACCCTCTGCTCCAGGTGATTGTTACAACTGATGCCAGCAGCCTGTGATATGGGGCTATTGGGATCCCAGCCAGCACAGACGTACCGGTCTCATGGGGAAAGAGTGAGATCTTCCGTTTGGTGGCAGTGGCGGGGGTTTTAAGGGCACTCTAGGTTTACTTGCCCCAGTAACAGCCATTCAGGCACAGCTCAGGGGAAACTGGTTCTAGGGCAATGGTGGACTTCACTCGGGGTACATGAGTGGATAGAGGAACATGTACTGTCACTAGGAGCAATCCATATACAAAAGTGAGGAATGCTCTAGCGGGCACAGCCAGGTGCAGTCAATGGCGTAGGATAACACAATTGCTGATCAAGTGTAGATCTCAAGGTGATAAACTATGCATCCTGATGATAAACCAAACATCCTGGTAACAGAGCCCATAAAATTAATGGCTGAAATGCCATGGCCTTATGTCAAGTGTTAGCCTTTATTATGTTTGTGTGCGTTTCAGAAGAAAGAATTAAGCCAAGATTTACTGTTGTTTTGGTCGAGCTCTCATACAATGCTTAGTGACACTTAGGGCCAGATATATTAATATTTCATGCAACTCAATGAGCAAGACAACTTGCAGCAGTGCGGGAAGGGGAGGGGGCAGGAATGCCCCATATTTACCAATATATGCCGCATTCCTGCTCTTTGCCTGCGCTGGCGCCCAATTTGCTGCCTAGCCCCAACGCAGGTACCCTTACGCCATGGAGTAAGGGTGGATACATTGCACGCATGATTGATTTTGTCCATGAAGGAATACATTCATGCACAAAAAAACTATCCTTAGATGCTTTTTCCTCTTAGTGTGCTGCACTATGCAGCACACTTAGAAAGAGGAAACAGCAAGGAGCAATAAAGATGTTTCTCCTCATTGTGCCTCCCCTGGGAAGGCGTAGCATTTTGACACATTCCCAGGTTTACCAGTTTTGATATATCTGGAAATGCACCAAAAACCATGGGTGGATGCATGGGAACACCTATGCTCCACCCACGGAACGCCTTCCTAAAGCAGAGCAATGCAATGCAGCAATGTGCTCTTCCTTGCGTTACTCCACATTTACCAAGCAACGCAGGGCCACGCAAAGTGACTTTGCGTTGTGTGGTAAATCTGACTTAACTATTGCATTTCCCCTGCGACATCATGCGTGGCGCAAGGGAAAAGCATTACATGACAAATCTGGCCCTAAGTGACACAAACAGTAGAATTGTTTACCTGTCACTTGTAGAAGCATTCTTAAGCCATAAATGGACGAAACACTGCACAAAGGTCCAGATTTAATGAATGGTAATAGATCTTAGTGCATCAACTAAAGTCGAGAGGGAGCGTGAAAGGAGATAGCAGAATAACGGCATATCTACTAAGATGTGACGCTGTGTTTCTCTCCCCCATTCGCTGGCACATGTTTGGCTACCATACACCAATGCACACATCCTTACGTTATAGTGCAAAGGTGCGTGCGATCTACAAGGAATAGTTTTTGTATTGGAAGGGGACTCTTCCAGTGCCAAAACTCTTCTTCAACACTTTTCCTGCTTTGTACGTGTGCCGTCCAATGCGCCACGCATGGACCGTTGGCAAAATTAGGCGAAATTAAAACATTTCTACTCGTTATGTAATTTTGGTGCAAATCCATATAAAAATTGGATATAGAGACTTGCATCAAAACCCAAGGGCGATTGCATGGGAATGTCTATGCACCACCCATGGAACGCCGCCTTGACACAATGTAATGCAAAGTAGCTTATTGTGCAACTTTGCCTCATTTTGGGAAACCATCTAACACAAATCCTGATTTGTGTTGAATAGTAAAGCCCAACATAACACTTTTCGTTGAGTTTGCATTAAAAAAGTAACACAGATCTGGCACAAAACGTTAGTAAATTTGAGCCCAGGTGACTCAAACAAGTGCATCATTTACCTTTTGTGAGTCAGAGAACTTTAAGCCCTAAGTGGCCCAATCACTGCACTGATGGCCAGTATTACAAAGCAGTCATGTAACGCAGAAAGTCATGTGTGAAAGGGAGATAACAGAACATTGCCATATCTACTAAAATGTCTGCTCTTCTCTGTAGTGACCTCTCCAGCCCCGTAGAATGCAAATGACTACACCACACATGGATCTCTGTAGTGCATGTCTTTATTCTACAGAGTGCAACCGTTAACTGACTCACAATATATCATCAATGTAATTTAACCACACCTCGACACACCCCAATGCTTACATCATTCCTACTGAGTCCTTCAGGGACCTGAAGGGTCCTGCTATACAAATATATACAAGACACTACATCTCCCTTCTTGTCAAATAAAAAATACAAATTTTGCATACATACAATCAGAGCTCCTCAATGAATCATCGAGGCACTCAAATTAGCCTTCCAAATCTCATCATGTGAGGTTTGGAGGCAAAGCAGAGGTGCTTGCACCGGGTGCAGGTGATGCATGGGCAAGTGCATGACTCTTGGTGGACAGACATCAGTACGGTTCTATGGAGCCGACGAACATCTAGACAGGAGTTTGAAGTGCAATGAGTCTCTGAAAGTGTACTTTCCTGGAATGTTGATCGGTCACCATATTTCCTTTGCATCAGATTTGCACATCCGCTTTTGCTTGACCAATACTTGGTATCCCTCTTTGAAGACCATATCCTGAGTACCTCAGCATTCATCTGCATAGGTTTTCATCTTCGATTTGTACAAAGAATTTGTTTTGTGTATTCCGTCAGCGGACCTTGTCTGAGTCCATTGTGGCAGTTTCATGCCCATGACTCTACCGAACATCAAGGTGGCAAGGCTTTCACCTGTTGTGGAGTGAGGAGTGGACGTGTATGCCTGAAGGGCCTAACACAGAGCAGATCAGAGGTCACTTTCTTCCAGCGCATTGCGCTGAACCACTCTCTTTAGGGTGCTTAGGAAACGTTCGACAACCCCGTTTAAGATTGGGTGGAACACCCCATGTTGCAAAAACATAATTCAGTACCCCAATGACATTATCATGTGTAGTGGACAACTTGTCTTCGGTGAGTATTCATCAATTATTACCATGAGATTATGCCCATTATTGAGGGGACCGCAGAAATCAACAGCAATCCGTTCCCAAGCGCATTTCAGAAGATCGGACATGGTTTATGGGTGCTGCGTTGCTTTGGGAGACAGACAGTTACACAAGTGACAGGCCTTTAATTCTATTTCAACACTCTTTATCAAGGTGAGAAAACCACATTGGGTCTTGGAGAGCTCTCTTAGTTGCGACAATGCCACAATGACTCATGAGCCAGTTCAATAACTTGTTGTCCAGAATGACGATCCTCGTACATCGGAGTATAAATGCCTTCTTTGGTAACATAAAGTTGTTCTCTGACATTTTTAAACTTTTGATATTCAAAGTCATCCATCAGTATTGCTGTGAAATAATGTCTTTGAGAATAATCATATCTCGATCTGCGTCCATCGCAGTCAGAACTTGTTCTAATGATCGAGCAGCAGGCCTGCTGAATTTCACTATGAAATTCACATAGGCCTCAGCTTCTTTAGATACTGTATCATGACACTGCAAAGGCACTTGTGAAAAGTTGTAAGTGGGATTTTGATCTTTCCCAGGCCGGTGCTCATAAGTTTACGCATACTCTTGCAGTCTCAAACTCACCTCTCATTAGTGGGGCATCTTGGCTTTTGGATTCCCAAAAATGGTGAGCAATGCCTGGTGGACAATGACAAGGGTGTAATGTTTTCCGTATAGAAACACATGGAAGTTTTCACCAGCCCACACCATAGCTAGGCTCTTTTCAGATTGGGAATAAGCATGTTCAGTTTGTGGCAGACTCATGTTCGCATAAGCCACAATGTGTCTCTGTACATTTTCACGACTGTTGTGCTTATTGCACCGAACCCTTCCGGGCTTGCATGGACCACAATCACAGTACACAATTTTTGATCAAAATAGGCCATTTGAGTAGGGTTCTCAATTGCATGTTTGATTTGGTCGAAGCTGTGATCACATTCATAAGACCACCTGAACACATCGTTCTATTTTGTCAAGTCTCTCAATGGTGCACTGACCATGGCAAAATCACAAATGTACCTGGAACAGTAACTGGCCATGCCAAGGAAGGACCACAGCATGATCACATCCTATGGGGGACTAGTGGATGATAAAGCTTGTACTTTGGCCGGGACTGGTGTCATTCCACCTACAGAGAAAACATGTCCAAATATTTTGAGCTTTCTTTTGTGAAACTCACCCTTTTTTTCATTATTATACCTGCATCAGCAAGTAAACTGCAGACTTGTGTCAGTGCTCTGTGTTGGGCAGGCACCTATCGATGACTTTGAGATGTACGGCTTCTTCATCGTTGAATTTGTTGAGCTTGCAATGCTAGATGAGAGTATCAAGTCTTTCAGCAAATTCATCCATCGTTTCCCCAGCTTGCTGTCTAGCTTAGTTGAAGATGTAACTTTCATAGCCGACCTTCAGCATTGGATTGAACTTGACCTCTAGAGCTACTTTAATCTGTTGGTGATAGATTTTGTCAGCTTGTGGTATTTTCTTTATCGCTTCTTTCCCTCCATCACCTGCAAGGTTCATTAAGTATTTGATCACATTCTTGTGATTTGTTTCTTCTAGTGCATTAATGAAATCATCAAACTTCTCAATCCAGGCAGTCCATCTGTCACCAATATTCAACTTTTGGCAGGGTCCAATGGAAGCAAAAGTTTCAGGAAAGTGGTGGCATCATAATGACCTTTCAAACTTCCTGCTGTTGACAGCAGGGCTCACTTTGGCTTCGCCTGCTGCCACTAGGACCTGCTCCATTCATACCATCTTTAGGCCCCAGCTGCATGCTTGCACCAGTGTTGTCGCAATCGCCATGATCTCATATGGCCTCTTTTTCATCTTTGTCGGACAGTGTTGAGATCATATCTTGCATATGTTCATCACTGCTCTCAAGCTCATGCACTGTATCTGTCTTCACTGCCTTTAGTCTTTCTCGTTATGAACACTTGAAAGTTCGAAGTTGTGTGATGGTGCAGTACCTCTTCTTTTTGTCTTTCCAGCACGACGAAGGTGACTGAATTTTCTATAGGGCCTTCTTCAAAAATCTCGTTCTGGTTGGAGTGGCGATTTGACTCCACATACACCAACCATTGATCGTCACTTCAACTGAGGTATATGTGGCACACACAAGCAGTTTGCTGCTCTTGGAAAACTCTCTGGGAGAGCACTCTAGGATCTTCGGGTTATAGATCCCCTGACTCGTCGCCAGTTGTAGCGCCTTGCCAGCCTGGTGGCATGCAAATGGAAAGAGCACACATCTTTATTCTTCAGAGTGCAATCCATTAACTGACACGCAAAACCTCCCCAATTTTATTTAATACAATTAGACACCCCAACGCTTTCGTCATTCCTATGGAGTCTGTCAGGGACCAGAAGGGTCACGCTATATTAACATAATAGCTGTACCCTGCCACGCTTTGCTGTGGCTCAGTTTGGTTAAACGGAAGAGAAAGAAAAGAGAAAGCTCACGTTTCTAATATGTTTAATTTCACAATGCTTGTGGGCACACAATATGTTTTTGTGACTATTGTCACCTTGTGTATATATAAACATGCGCTAATGTTGCAAAGTGAACCAACTCATCCCCGCTCCCTCCATCCACTTTCCGGTCTGCCATCCTGACACCAACTCTTCATCCTAATATATGTAGACTACTGTCTCTATGTGTCCTTTCTTAATGTTACAAAGTAAACCAACTCCTTCCCCCTCCCTCCACCCACTTCCCGGTCTGCCATCCTGACACCAACTGTCCATCCTAATATATGTAGACTATTGTCTCTATGCATCCCTTGTAGTTGTTGCGCAGCAACCAAATTGATATGGTCTGTTCAGCCTTTCGATTAAAAACACGCTCGTATTCGAATCCAACGTTGTGTATATATAAACAAGTGCTAATGTTGCAAAGTGAACCAACTCCTCACCCCTCCCTCCACCCACTTCCCGGTCTGCCATCCTGACACCAACTGTCCATCCTATGTAGACTATTGTCTCTATGCGTCCTTTCTTAATGTTGCAAAGTGAGCCACCCCCTCCCCCCTCCCTCTACCCACTTCCCGGTCTGCCATCCTGACACCAACTGTCCACCCTAATATATGTAGACTATTGTCTCTATGCGTCCCTTGTAGTTTTTGCCCAGCAACTAAATCGATATGGTCTGTTCAGCCTTTCGATTAAAAACATGCGCGTATTCGAATCTAACGTTGTGTATATATAAACACGCGCTAATGTTGCAAAGTGAACCAACTCCTCCCCCCTCCTTCCACCCACTTCCCGGTCTGCCATCCTGACACCAACTGTCCATCCTACTATATGTAGACTATTGTCTCTATGCGTCCCTTGTAGTTTTTACCCAGCAACCAAATCGATAGGGTTTGCTCGGCCTTTCGATTAAAAACACGCGTGTATTGGACATGCGCGTATTCTAATCCCACGTTGTGTATATATAAACACGCACTTAATCGAATCCAACGTTGTGTCAACATTTCAAATCAATCAGTGAAGAATTTTCGGAGATTTAAGATTTTGAACAAAGGAACATTGACATTTTTATGTGTCTTTTCGGGCTTTTGAATAAAAACACGCGCGTATTTGACACACGCGTATTGGAATCCAACGTTGTGTATATAAAAACACCCCCCTATTCGAATCCAACGTTGTGTCAAAATTTCAAGCAATCGGTGAAGAACTTTCGGAGATTTGTGATTTTGAACAAACGAACATTTACATTTTTCTTTATATAGATAAATAAAAGACACTACATTCTCCTCTCTCACTGCACTGGTGTACTTCTGGCAGCCAAGCTCCAACGCACACATCCTGCACTTTAGTGCAAGTTCTTGTGTGCTTTCTAAAGCATAGATTTTGTACTGGAAGGACTTCCTTCCAGTCCAAAAACTACATTTAGAGCTTTTCCCACTTGTATGTGTGTTGTGCAATGCAACAATGCATGACACATTTAAAGTAGAAAAAACAAGGAGAAATTAAAACATTTTTCCTAGTTGTGCCTGCCTTGAGGAGGCATAGGATTTTGGCCAAATTCCTGTGTATGGTTCTTTTGTATATAGGGTTTTTCGGCAAAACCTGTAGGTGGTTGCTTGAGAACACCCATGCACCAGCGATGGAACGCTTCCTTGGCGCAAAGCAGCACATTGCACAACTTTGCTCTACTTTGAGAAACTATCCAACACAAATCCTGATTTGCATTGGTGTCAAGTTTGTGTTACAAAAGCACAAAGCATTAGTAAATCAGTTGACACGAACAATAGCATCATTTAACTTTCATGCTGCAAAGCATTTTTGCAGCATAAATGGAAAAGAGCGCAGCACTAAATCACATTCTGTTGCATACCGCGAAACACCCAATAAGTCATACAAAGTGGACAAACAGGGCAGCAACAGGGAGTGTACCTGTGGGATTCTACGCAAACAACTGCGTTCGCGCATTTTATCATGAATTAGCTTTGCATAGAATTCTAACGCCATATGAAAAAAAAGGGACGAACAACAGATAAATGGAAATCATGTAATATTTCCCTGCATAATGGTCATTGTTTGCGAAAAAAATATTACTCATCTTCCTTTGAGCTTCCGTTGGACCGTAGTTTGTGAGAAGAGAATTTACTTTTGAGGATGAATTTCGAGTACTCAACTCAGGAAAGGCACCGCTCGCCATGGCTTTGTTCCGTAGCAAACACTGCATTATTTGTGTTTTTGAATCCAATGATAAAATCATGGATGCATGATGTGTCATGAATGCAGCGCAGCGCAAATTTTGCTCATTCTCGCAATGTAACGCGAGATTTTTGCCCAATGTTGAGGGTGTCTTGGTAAATCTGAACCATGGGCGGACAAGAATACCTATTTCAGACAGCACTGGGGTTTGTTTTTTGTCTACGAGCAGTTGGTAAAAACAAAAACAAAACGGCACACTTCGAAACCATAGTTGTTTCTTAGAAGAGTTTTCGTCAAATCCAGGAATTGCATCATTTGCTATTTGGAACATAACTGTGTTTGACCATTTCAGCCAGAGCGGCCATTATTGTGCTGTAAGCCCCCTCTGCTGGCCGGAGGTCAGGCTACTCTGCTCTGTGCTCTAAGGCCTGGTTCTCTGCTGTTCAGTCAGATGAGAATACTTCTAGGTTTCTGCCGTAGTGGCCTTTTCTGTTTTTACAAACACTTGATTGATTTACAAGACATAATTGTCTTTTAAATACTCGTGTGGAATGGTTGTCTATAAATAGCGTTGGGTGATTGCAGGGAACGGTGTGGGGGGGGGGGGGGGGGGGGAGGGGGAAGGGGGTGAAGGGTGCGTTAAGGAGAAGACTGTCGCTGTCTGCACTTCATGCAGAGTTATGTGTTTTTTTTGCAGTTTTATATAGCGCGAACACGGCGCCAAGGTATTGGAACCCTTTCATGAGCACCAGGGGGCATATTATCAACAACTAGCGATATTTATCGCTAAATAAGCTTAGCGACAATTTTTCTATCGCCGTGCATCGCCGAATTTTATCGTAGAGATAACGTGCTATTAGCAACATTTATCTCCAATGCGATAAAATATCCAGCGATAACGGCTTAATGCGTGAGTATCGCTGGAAATCCAGCGATATTCAGGCATTAACGCCAATAGGGTCTTAATCTGAATATCCAACTCCCATTGGATATACGGGTTAAGAAGTGGTCTTTCAGCGATATTCGCACTTAGCGAAAAAAAATTCATCACTACGCCTGCGTTGATAATAGGGGATTGCAATGTTAGCGACTGCTTTCAGTCGCTAACAGGTTGGGTACGCCCACTTTGCATGTCATTAGCGATAAATATCGCTGACATGCAAAGCGGGCCCCAAACTGCTTGTTATCACCTAAAATCTGGCGCTAACTGATGTTAGCGACAGCTTGCTAATAGGGAGATGAAATTATCACCTCTTTGCGGCCGAAAACGGCCGCAAAAGCGGCGATAATTTCATATCGCCTGCCTTGGTAATATGCCCCCAGGTTCGTTACACAAGCATGCATTATTTTGTTTGGTAGCCAGGGGCGATTAAAGGATTTATTTGCCCAGAATCACAGGAAATTGAGCCGACTCCGAGGCTCGAACCAGGTTTCCCAGTTCCAAAGTCAGCAGCTCTGACTGTAAGCCACATACTTTCTCAAGCTCTCTTGGGGGCATATCATCAAGCTGCAGCGATAATTATTGCTGGCCGCACTCAGCTTGAAACATTTTATCGACGGCTATCGCTGATAATTATCGCCATGCTAGCGCTGTATTAACAACGCATAGCGCAATGGCGATAATTATTCCAGCGATAGCGGTGTTTTCCATGGAACATCGCTGGTTTTTCAGCAATGTTCCATGGAAAACGGCAATAACCTTGCTGATACGACCCTGTTGTCGTATCAGCATACTCCACCCCCAATGGTAAGTATACCTAAGTCAGCATTTTTGCATTTTTTAACGTCTGCAAAAATGCGTGGGCCTCCTTGTAAATATTGCGATGTGCACATCACCGATAATTTACAAGGAGTACTGCCCAATGACGCCCACTTTGCATCTCATTAGAGATGCAAAGTGAGGCGTCGGGAAAACGGGTGCTAACATGCGCTAATGCATGTTAGCATCCCCTTGCAGAAAGGGCAATGTCATTTTCGCCGCTTTTTAGGCTTTTAAAGCCAAAAAAGCAGCGAAATGGCCCTTGATATTATGCACCCAAACTATTCAAGATGGAGACTTCTTGTGACCTCGCCAAAAATATGAGCATTCATGCATGGCAAGACAGTGCCAAAGTCGCATAAGTCTGAGTATGGCTTGATGGGCGAGCACGTGAAGATTAACTTGAGGCTTTGGTGAGTGGAAACATGGATGGGTGCGGGGAAAGATGAAGGCGCGGAAGTGTGGATGGTAAATTGCATGGGATGGCAGGATGCTCTGGTGAATGAATACATTGATGGATTGGTGGATGCCTGTATAGGAGAGTTTGTCTGGGTCTGGAAGGATGGATCCATGCTCAGAATGATGGACAGATGGATGGGTGGGAGGATGGATGGCTGGATGAATAGATGAATGGATGGAAGATTGAATGATGTTCTGGTGAATGCGCACATGGACAGGTGGATGAGTGAAAGGGACCCGTCCGGGTGAGAAGCACTCGAATGCAAGCATGCAAAACAGCATTTCAGTGGTATGAACGGATCAGGCATGTCCGATACTATTCACAGCTCAAGTCATGTCGCTTGACGCGTTTCGAATTTTCTTCTTCAGAGGCTTGTTGACTTCGAATAAATGCGCGTTCTGGCAACGCCCCTTTTAAATGCACGCCCTGGATGGGCTGCTCATCTGTGCATTCTGGACTTTGTAGTCAGAGCGAAACACCAATGTTACTGCAGTTATTGTTCTAAGCCCTAGGATGGGCTTTAGAATGCACAGGTGAACAGCCCATCCAGGGCGTGCATTTAAAAGGGGCGTGGCCAGAACGCGCATTTATTCGAAGTCAACAAGCCTCTGAAGAAGAAAATTCGAAACGCGTCAGGCGACATGACTTGAGCTGCGAATAGTATCGGACATGCCTGGTCCGTTCATACCACTGAACTGCTGTTTTGCATGCTGGCATTCGAGTGCTTCTCACCCGGACGGGTCCCTTGTAGCACTATATATATATATATATATATATATATATATATATATATATATATATATATATATATATATATATATATATATATATATATATAATGTACTATTCCCACTCAGTCTCTGCAACAGTAGGAAAAGCATTAGATTTTAGAGGAGTAACTTTTACTATTCTTCAGTACTGAATCTTCCCCGTTATCATGGTGGGAGTCCCATGGTAATAATAACAAGCAGTGCTATACATAAACATTAGCAACAGTAGGGAAACCAAGCGAAATTGTTAACCAATTCACGTTATTTAAATAGAACCAAACTTCAACTATTCAGAGACCAGACCCTGAAGTACTCTTCCACTGCAGGGCCACCATTCGTCAGATTTCTAACCACACGGTATGTGTGAGCGAGTTTGCCTGAGCTCTGCTCAGTTCCTGTGCTTTAGTCACCTTTTGACCTTTTTTCCTTCTTCCACAAGACATTGTGGAAGATGGAAAAAAGGAAGAAGGGAAAGAGACATTTTACCTACTAACAACTCTGAGGTACAATTGTTAAATCTTTCAACAGAGCATCATGTCAGAGGGATCTAAAAAGAGGCTTTTCAGTCCTTGTAAATCTTATGGAAACCTGCTAAACACAGGGGATTACATGACGTCTCTCATCTCAACCTCTTAAACACTTACTTCCACAAGGTAGCAGAGTGCCATTACCAATTCAAAGTACTTCCCTTTGAGCTACAATCATCTCCCGGGTTTTCACAAAATGCATGGCTATCGTGATGACATTCTTGAGAAGAAAGGGTCATGAGATGTTTCCATACCTTGACGAATGGCTTGTCAAGAGGCACATATTCTGCTCATCAAGAAAGTCATCCTTAGCCTTTCTTCAGCTGTTCAACAGTTTGGGTCTAAACTCTGAAGTTGAACAGAGAGAAGCCTACACTAATACCATCCCTATCTTCGGTGTTCCTGGGAGCATTCTGGATACAAAGGTATCTAAAGCTTATCCAACTATGGAGAGAATTCAAAGTATAATGGAAATAACAGCTTCACTTTCAAGAAAAGAGTACACTTCTGTTCAGACGTTCAAGTTAATGTTAAGAATGATGTCTTCTTGCATTCCACTGATTCCAAATTGTCGTCTACACATGAGACCATTGCAGAAGAATAAGACAAACCATTGAAACAAACCCAAGGTACGTTTGAGGACATAGGGGGTAATTACGATGGCGGACGGACTTCAGTCCGTCTGCCATCAGGTCGGGTAGTTGGACTGCCCACCTACAAGCCGTGAAGGTCGCATTTGCTATCTTTAACATTGCGGCGGGTGCTGCTAGCTGCAGCACACGCTGCAATGTTAAAAATGCACTGTTTATGTTTCCCAGCACTACGTGGCAGGCCATGGTGTAGGGAAATGTAAGGGGTCACCATAGGTGTTCCCCAAGTGCAAATCCAAACCCCTGCAGGCAATTCCCACCAGCCTTTCCATGGCGGGGGAACCGCCATGGAAAGGCTAGAGGCGAGCCACCATTCTGAGGATGTGGGTGCGTCCAAAAGCCAATCATAATGATTACCTCTGTCAGGCCCATGCCGTCGGGCTCCCTGCCCACCAGCACACCGCCTGCCATCACAATATGGCGGCGGTGAATGGTCTTACAATGGCGGTGAACCCACCACCGACAGCCTGTTGATGGTGGGTTCACCTCCATCATAAACAGACCCATGGTCACTATTACCCCAACTATGAAGCTAGGTCATGGTGGGGAAAAAGGGAAAATATCTATCTGGGCCTTTCATTCATAATGTTGCATTCCCATTTTGTGATGACGATTGATGGTTACATAGTAGGTTGGGGAGCTCACATTCATGAAACTGGAAATTCAAGGAAAGTGGTCCTTTCAAGAGTCCAAAATTCACATCGATCTTCCAGAGTTAAATGCTGTTTTCCCAGGTCTACAATATTTTCTTTCCAGAAGTTGCAATTCATCTGTCTTATTGAGGATGGACAATACCACAACCATGTTCTATCTCACCAAGCAAGGGGGAAAAAAGTCAAAGAAACTGTCCTGTCAAGATCAGCAAATATGAAAATGGTTAATTACCCACAACATCTCTTTAACAGTGGAGCAGATTCTCTGAGCAAAACTTCGAAACAGTGTCACAAACTGGAAATTAACCAGGAGCAGTTGCTTCAGGTCTTCAAACAGTGGTGAACCCCAAATCTGGATTTGTTTGCAACCAATCAAAACAAGAAGTTAAACATTTTTGCAAGCAGATTTCCTCGTCTTTGAGGTATGCATTTCTAAAAGCCTGGACCGGAATGTTAGCTTATGCTTTTCCACATTTCTCTGTAATCCCAAAGTTATTCAGAAAATGAAGCACGAACCGTGCCGCCTCATTCTGATGGTTCCAATGTGGTCAAGGCAATATTGGTATACAGAGCTTCTTCTATCAGTATGCCCACACATTCAATTCTCACCTGTGGCGAATCTCATTTCCATGAACAAAGTTCAGATTTTTCATCCGCAAATACAGTCACTCAGTTTATCAGCTTGGCTCTTCACGACAATGTTTTGATTGCGGAATATTCCACAGGAATGTAAATCAGTTCTGGAGCAGTCATGCGCCATGGCCAAAAGTAAATACTACTGCGCAGAATGGAAAAGATTCTGCTATTGCTGTATCAATATTAATCTACATCCCTTCAAATCTTCTCTGGAACAGTTGCTGCCTCACCTTCTACATCAAGCTGAGTCTGGCCTAGCACGTTCTTCATTTAAAGTACATTTAGCAGCAATTTTGAAAATTTGGAGAAAGAGAGAAGACTTTTCTTTGTGGTCTAATAAACTAATTAAGGAATACATGGAAGGACTGTTCAGAGCTTTTCCTCCTCTGAAACTTCATCCGGTATCCTGGGAGTTAAATACAGTCCTATCACAGCTCATCAAAGGCCTATTTAAATCTATTCATAAGGTGGACATAAAATATGTATCGTGGAATATGGTCTTTCTCCTGGCCCTAACTTCAGCAAGAGGAATAAGCAAAATTCAATCTTTTATAGTTGCAGAACCTTTCTTGCAATTCAAGGATGAAAGAGTGATATTGAGAACTAATCCCAAGTTCATTCTGTAAATCCCAACTTCGTTTCATTTGAATGACCCATTTATGCTCTCCACTTTTTATAAAAATCTTTCATCTAGAGCGGAAAAAGCTTAACATTCTCAGGTAAGCTTAACATTCTCTGGTAAGCTTAACATTCTCTGGATGTCTGACCATGTTTAAAATATTATATAGACAGAACAAATACTTTTATATAGTCTGACCAGCTTCTTATATCTTTTGCCCCACCTACGAAGGGCTATGCTTTGTCAAGGAGCAGTATATCTCGTTGGGTTTCTTCAGAGATTACTTTTTGCCACAAAAAAGCAGGAAGGCCACTGTCAGCAAAGGTTATGGCAAATTCTACTAAAAAAGTGGCTGTGTCCATAGCACTGTTTGCTGGAGTGTCACTACCGGATATTTTCAGAGCAGAAAAGTTGACTAATGTCTATACATTCACCAGGCATTATTGTTTGGACTCATTGTGTAAGGCTGACAAGGCCATTGTACAGGCAGTAATATGGTGCAATTTTCAGGATGGTATTATTATTGCCTACATTTCCCATTTTACAATGTTTTTTGTAGAGATTTTCATGTTTGAAATATTTACAAGTTTGTCTTTTTCTATTGATAGTTGACTTCTTACTCCATGTTTATTTCTTTATACATGAGTGGTTTTGCCATACCCACCACCTCTTTTCTCTGTGGTACTGCTTGTTAGTTTGATTCAAGCATGTGAATCTATGAACGTTTCAATACTGAAGAAAAGCAAGTAACGTACCTGCACACTGTGGTTCTCCAGTATTGATTTCTTTTATAGATTCACATGCGACTCTCCCACATCCCTTTAGGACTCAGCACACTTTATACCTCCTATATTATTCTCAATGTGAATTGGTTAACAATGTCACTTGCTTTCCTTATGACTGCTAATGTTTATGTAAAGCACTGCTTGGTATGATTACCATTGAACTCCCACCATGACAATGTGGAAGATTCAAGCATGTGAATCTATGAAAGATATCAACACGGGTGAACCACAGCGTTGAGGTCGATATTTTGGTTTTTCCCACTCCAAACAGCTCAACAGTAGAGAAGTGCTGGACTCTGGTATGGTAAAATTTACTATTCTCATTCCAGTCTGTGAAACAGTAGGGAAAGCAATGAATTTTGGAGGGATGGAATTTACTATTCACACTCCAAACAGCACAACAGTAGGAAAAGTGTTGAATGCAAAGAGGTAAATTTTACTATTCATAATGCAGTCTAAACAAGAGTAGGGAAAGTACTTCACTTCAAATACATGACATATATAAGTAACATCATGAATGTAGAACACATTATTAATTAACATATATATGTATATATATATATATATATATATATATATATATATATATATATATGATATAAAAAACAGATTTGCATAATTAGTATTCAATACAATATGTACTTATCAATTAATAAATCATTATTATCAATTTTGTATTAATTAACTTCTCAACCCCTCCCCCTACAAACCTAGCAACACACACCTAAATTGTAACTTGGCCCAAAGTGTGAACTCAAAGCTATGTAGGAGGCAAGTTTTAAAACATAGTTGGTGTTCTTAGAATAAAAGAGGTGCACCTTTTATTGCACTTCTTTCATCTATTAATGTTAATGAATAATATTGCTTTACTATATACTGGAGGTGCATTGATTCTCTTTTTTAAACCCTTTGGGACAGATGTACTGTTCTCACACAGCGCAGTGCAGCAGT
This sequence comes from Lissotriton vulgaris, assembly GCF_964263255.1. NCBI lineage: Eukaryota > Metazoa > Chordata > Amphibia > Caudata > Salamandridae > Lissotriton > Lissotriton vulgaris. The sequence continues at coordinate 277,151,763 of NC_141687.1, read as the reverse complement.
CGTAAATGCTGCACTACATGAAAAGAGAGCAAGAGAGCACCAAATATATTGCCATAGGGCACTCTCCTCCCCTCTCTCTAGATCCGGTGCTGAAATCACCATAGACTGACTTCAGCCCTTTTCCGATGTTGTACGTGTGCTGTACAGTGCAGCACACGTACAAAGTCGGAAAAGGAAGGAGAAAGTAAAGCATTTCTCCTTCCTTGCGCCTACTTTAAAAGGGCGGAGTTTTCTGATGTTAAACCCTGTCTACTTTGTTTAGTAAATTGGGTTTAGGCCATGCACCACCCAACGTACGCACCATTGGCGCTAAGTAATTATTATTATTATTATTATTGCAGTCTTATATAGCGCGTGGTTACCCTGGAGCATCCCAGCGCTTTTCAGACATTGGTGCTAAGTAATGCCCTTCCACCCCAGCATGGAGCACTCACATATTTTGTATTAACTAATGGTTCAGCCTCCCTGAAGTAATTTGCGCCTGATCCCATTACCTCAGTGTTTGGTCTGTGCGCTCTAAGGTACTCACTGTGAGACATTTGACCTATGTGGTGTTTTTCCAAAATGTAGTTGATTTGCAGTCACACTTGGTTCATTCTGGCACCACCGGCTACACCTCCTGAATGCACTCTTGCTCCAGCACTCAGGGATTTCACACGTTACAATTTATTGCTCAGGCTTTGCAATGTAGAATATTCATTATTTGCAACTTAACTTTATGAACTGAGTCATTTACACTGGGTCTAAGTGCTAATCTTGCTTTCCTTAACCAAGAAAGCAGTTCCCACTATTGTTTTACCAATAAGCCCTTCCCACTCAAGGATTTCCTTTTCAGTGTGTCACCTTTGCTTTTCATTTTTCGGGAGGGAAGCCCCTTGAATTTGCCTGTCCTCTCTCCTCACACATTCTTCCCTCCCCAGGTCATACCTCGAACTCCTTACCACGCAATTTTGATTATGACTTCCTTGGTGAAAATCATGAGCTTTTCATTTTGTTGATTGTCAGAATCACAGAATCCCATCTACACTGACCTTGCTTCGTCTCAAAGCATTTGTAACAAAGCCTACATTAGAAACTGCAAAAATGCAGTGCAGTATGAAGTGCTACATATAAAATACGTATTTGAAAATATTATTACAAATAAACACATGCTCAAGAACACCTGCAGTATTCATACCACGTAGTTCGTACCTGCTGTCGCACCACGTTATGGATTTTGGAAACAATCAAGGGACACGCACCAGGTCCAAAGGTAAGTCACTGTATGCTCTTAACTGTACTAGCGTTTGTATTCTAACTCCCACATCTAGTTTTTACTGGGCCTTTGTCATAATACCACATTTCCTGTAGTTGTGACATTAACACAAATGTAGACATATATGGGGACTAATTTGCAAAAGACATGGAACGTATGGGCTTGAATTGAGGTTTAGTGGACAGAGTACACTCAGTCAGGCGGGTGGAGCTCATGACCTCTGACACACTGATGGACTACCATCTGCCATACTTAGGGGTGACCGCTGGTCCAGTAGTCATCTCTATACACTGAAAAGAACCACCATCATAGTTGTTACTTTCAATGTACAAAAGCTTTGGCGTCAGCGGCCATCAGTTTTAACAGTTTTAAGTTTTGTTCTTAATAAACAAACTCCCAAAGGAGGAACAAAATTAATGACCCCCAAATCCTGGGAGGTCATTATTTTTCCCCATTCCTCACCACCAGGTTTTTTCCTGGCAGTAATGGCCAGGAAAAAAACTCATTACACTGCCCACCCTAAAGGAGGCGGCGGGGTAATGTCCTTCCTCCTACTATTCCGCCGAGCCATCAAAAGAAGTTGACAGCCAATGAGGATCCATCAACAGAATACCTAAGGTCCACCCATTTCTAAATGAGCCAGATGCACCAAGGGTTTGGCAGGCACAGTTCTCAATTGCGTTTGCAAGGGAGTACCCTATCAGCCAAAGTCTAAATCAGGCCCCAAGTTTCCTCATGTTTTCCACATACAAAGGGGCAGAGTTACCATCAGCATTCTGTTAGTGGTAATAGGAATAGTTTCTCATGCAGGGAAGTGCCATAGCTGCATTTCTTGATATGGCAATAACACGTTTCTCTAAATCTAAAAATTGCACTTAATGCACACAAACCATTTTATATCCCACATTTAATACTTTCAAATAACCTTTGAGGAGGACCTAGGGGTTGATATTTTAACAAATATAAAGTGATGTTCAAACACCTTGGTGTCAATATCAGCCCATCTTACCCACCATGCTATAGTAGGAGAGGACACCGCTATGTGTGGTTTCTTAATTGCAAGAAGGAGTTGATGTTCACCAGGCAGGTGAATATCTTCAGTCATAGCCTTGTAAGCTTTCAGACATCAAACAACACATAACTTGAGGGAATCTGTGAAATGGGGAATATGTAACAACTTTGGAGTTACATTTGGTTGTCCTGGATATGTGTATGTATGTATGTGTGTTCTTATATAGCGCTAGATTTTACCCTTGGGCATCTCGGCGCTTGCCTTGGGAACCCGTCCTGGTTTTTCCCTGTGAGATCACCCGTGCTGGGCATCCCCAAGGTGAAAGCCAGGCATCCCGCCGCGGGGGGGCCGTTGTGGAGATTAAGCAAGCTTGTTGCCCAGAGCTGCATAGTGTGAACTCGTGCTTAGAGTGGGCACCGAAGCGAGAATTATCGAGTCCGTGGAAAATTGGGTTCAGGACCCTGCCGCGTCAGGAATCGAACCCTGGTCCCGGGTCTGACCTCAGCTTCAGGGTATGCCTCCTCTACCCAGTGAGCCACACTTCTCCGTGTGTGGAAAGTAACTCTCTCCGGAGTGAAGATTCGTCCCATAATATCCAGAGCCCTGACATCAGAAACTCGTCGGCAAGAGATGGAGCATAGCAAAGTCACCAGCTTTGCTGATATCTCCTTCCTAGAAAGGTAGCGGTTGCCTGACCAAGATAAAAACAAATTTAACACTGTTGACATACCATTGAACCAGCGGCGGCTCCTCTGTTAAAGTGGAGGAGCATCACTCCACTGCTCTGTTAGCAGGAGTTAAAGGAAAACTAAAAGGAAAATAACCAACGTTATTATCATTTTCGATTTTTGTTTCCTGGTGCTATGCTGCTCTGCTGACAGAACAGGAGCCAGGGGGAGGAGTGGTTTGCCCACTGTCTCAAGCCGGCCAAACATTCATGTGCACTTTGCTTGTTCTCCACCCAGGCTGCATTACAGCCTGGGTGGAGAACATGCCCAGGCTCCCTTTCCCCATCTGAGCATCGAAACATGGCACTTAGACTAATCACAATGCTGCTTTGCAGTGTTGTGATTGCTTTAGGGGGGCATGGGAGCCCAGGTTTTCCTGCTGCCGGACTCCAGACACAATGAATTTTCGTTGCCCACGCTGCATCGCCAAATGTGATGCAGCATGGGCAACGCAATTCGATTTATTTATTTTTATCGGTACTTACCTCTAATGGTCCATATTCCGCATTTTACAACCCCCCACCCTGACCCTCCCCTGCCTGACGTCACTGCCCCATTATAACGCCTGGCACAGCCGTGCCTGTTCAGACAGGAAGAAGATAAGAAGAGGACAGAGGAGAGGCGACAGGATCAAAAAGATGAACACTTTGATGCCACACGGTCTTAATAACCGCATCGAGTATAGTTGTTTCTTGTGACCAGTCTGGACCGCATCTACACACGTAACGTACTATGTGAGCGTTCTAAACACTTCCATGCACCCGTACTGTTTCAGTGACTTTTTCCATTATTTATTTTTTTCACCATTCTTTTCATCATTTTTTTCACTATTGTTTTCAACATGTTATGGATGCAGCCTGCATACATGTTCTTTAATCCTCTATTTATTCTTTTTTACTTTCCTTTTATTCTGTATTTATTTAATCTGTTCTTGCTATGTCACCAATGCACTCATATCTGGTATAATGTTGTTCCTACTGTATTTATGAATTGTTCTTTTCAATCCACTTCCTGTGTGTAACTTTACATATTCACATAAGTCTGGTTCACATATTTTTTCATATAGCTCCATACAACGCGAGCCATATTCATCCACTTCAAAATGGCCACCGCTCTTCTTGGGCGACAGCACCCTCTTCACTTTCCACAACCGTTAGCCTGGTTACACGTCTTGACATAAATCTACATACAACTCGAGGCACATTAACCCACTTCAAAATGGCCATCGATCTTTTTGGGCGGCAGAACCCTCTTCACTATCCACAATCATGGGTAAATATGGAGTCCGTTAGTCGGCGTCTCAGTCATATTCCAGTTATCCGCGTTGTGAGCTCCGTGATTGGTATGAGCACCATCTGAGCGCACTAAGGTAATACTTTTTACACTCTTTCAGTTTGAAAGGGTATGCATGTCGGGAGTGACATCACGCCGCACAAGTAGTTTAAAACTTTGAGACGATACCGCCATCACAGCATGTCACAGCCATTAGTTTGACATTCAGATTCTTGCACAGCTGGATATTACATTGGGAGCATGTCACAGTTATCTCCAGTTTCATGCAACAGTGTTTGACATCTCCGCGTTCATCATGATTAGAACATCACGTTTTAGATACAATTTCGTAGCCACACAAGAGTTGTTTTCATTTGGTCTCCACCCATCTTTCACTTGTTTTTTCACCTGACAGCATTTGTCGCGACTGCATTCAACAACACCTAAACAGTTCACCTTGCACCTCTCATTTTTATTGGTTCTAGGAACTTTGTCATCTCATTTTGCTCCTTCTCTTTTTCTAGGAATTTACCCCTTGAAGAAGGGCGGTTTATCTGCCCGAAATGCATTAGGGCTAACGCAAATGTGATTCACAGTATTACGGATAATAGATAATAAGGGGCGGATTTACAAGCCCCTTGCGACACTTTTAAGCCGCCGTTGCGTCACTTTTGTGACGCAGCGGCGGCGTAAACAATGCGCCATGTTGCGACTTATTTAAGACATGACGCATCTAGGCAGATGCGTCACGTTGTAAAGCCCTGCTCCATATGAAACCTGCGTCAGGTTTCATGTGGGCGTTCTGTCGCAGGGTGGGCGTTCCCTCGCAGGAAAGCCCCGTAAAACTGACGCAGTGAAATCTACAAGATTTCACTGAGTCAGTTTTACGACGCTGCTCCGCCAAATCCTTACGCCTGCTTGAAGCAGACGTAAGGAGTGACGCACCACGTTGAGTATGAGTGGCCCCTGTGCATTGCAGAAGTTGCGTCGCGCTTGCAACGCAACTCCAGCAATGCGCCGCCCATACGCTACAAGATGCGTCACGCATCTTCCCTTCCTTGCACCATGGTGTGCCGCATTGTAAATGCGGCGCATCTGTGGTGGCGGAAGGAGGGGATTGCATGACGCAACTGTTCTGGCGCATCCCTGCTGATTTGCAGAGATGCGCCAGAGCATGTAAATATGCCCCTGAATTTATAAGCATCATGTGAACTACTCATGAATTTAATGGGAGCATATAAGTTCAACCTACAATAAAGGATGTGTTGAAACCCAACTTTTGGATTATTTGATTAAACTTGCCATTTTGGATTCAGGCAGTGCACATAGAGGGACACTTCCTGGTGGGGAAGTACAACTGTGGTCATTTTCATATGCCTAAGTTTAGGGGAAGATACCTCAGTGCATGCCCTCATACTCAATTAACTCTTCAAACCACCAATGTTAACCTTGAATACCACGGAGTGCGTGATTCAATAGCCTTTGAAAACTTCCAATCTGCCACCTGGTTGACTGAACCCAGAGATGTTTGACTCTCACCAAAATGTGTATCTGAAGACAATATTCCCAGAAGCTCTGAGCTGAGTCAGAGAGAGCCATTGGATCTTGTTCTTCCAAAGTGGATGATATAACTGACCGCCGATACATTGTCCATCTTGAAGAGGACAAAATACAGCGCTTTGTCCTTGTTCCAGCATTTCACAGCAAAGAAGCTGGCCAGCAACTTGGGGCAATTGATATGCAAGGGCTGTGACCAACTCCCTCAAATGTCAAAGTCCTCACATTGTGCCGCTTAGTCAGTACCGCTGGCATGGAACTTAATTATCAGATCTGGTTAGGAACCGAAAATAGCACACCAGGACTTCCATATGGGAGATCCACCAACAGAGTTCGGTCAGGTAGGCATCCTTGAGGTCCAAACATACCAGTATGTCATTGGGTCTCATTTGATTCCAAAGGAGGTGAATCTCCTCCATTTTGAAATGGCAGTAAACCTGTCAAGTACGCTCCACAGGATCCGGATGTTGATCATAAAGCCCACCTCCAAACGTCACAAACACTCCGATATATATCAACAGAGTGTTTGAGCCATTAGGCGAGGGGTAAATACAAAATAATAAACAGGGAAGGAAAGGAAGGGGTCTGCTGGGAAAGGGAGATACCTGAAACGACAAAACATACAGAGATAAGAACACAGTTCATCCAGCACTGCCAACACCTATGTACTTTCCTGACAAACTAAATACCTGTGGATATAAGCAGGAATACGGTAATAGGTTTTCTCTGATTCCCCTCTTGGCAGTGATGCTTGTGTCCTATATGAAACATGAATATGGTGAGACCAATATATAACCACAACTGAAGAATTAGGACATGGTAATATACCACCTATCCTACCTTCTATAAGAAGTTGTCTTTTTGTATAAGGGTTCCTGAGGTAAAATTCCCCCTGTGACACAAGAGAAATGAGGGTAGCAAGAGTAGAACCTTGAATAAGAAATGCAGAACACAGTAATGCGTGGGAAGCAAGAACCACAGCACTCCGCTCTGTAGAATCCACAGTTATCAAAATGAAGATGTTCCAAAAGAATAGAACTGAATATTGTTTGTATAGTATTATACCAGACTAATACTATTATTGCACACCATCCTATGAATCCATATATGGCTTACACTGCAACGCGTAGCTGCGACCGCCACCGCGCTCCGTAAGCATGTGAAATAAGTACACACTCTTTTAACAAGACTCTTGTTCTGGTGACACGTAGCTGTGACCGCCCCCCGTGCACCTCCTACTCACAGTAGTCAGGAATAAGGGAAAGTCAAATGTTTTACACCGGATACATGAAGACACGGCGGCTTGTGGTGCTTTCAACCACTTTGCTCCGCTCTTCTAAGATAACACAATGCCAGGAAGTAACCTCCGTAACTCCCAATAGACACGGCAGCGTGTGGCGGAATACCACCACGCTCCGCTCCTTCAATATACAATCCAAGAATAAAGCGCTGCAGTTTCTTCACTGCACGCAAAGAGAAAAAACGGCAACGCGTGGCAGCCGCCACCACGCTCCGATCAATGACGGTTACAAAAGGGCGGAATACCGCTCCTACCTTCTGCCGCTGGTCCCAACGACAGAGCCCCAGAACGTTTCCTAGGAACAGCGAGAAGCAACCTTCTTCTCCACTCGAACTCAAAACACTGGAATAACACGCAACAGGAAGCGTGTCATGCAGGCTAAAGTAGCCTCAGCCGAGGCTTCTGGGAAATGTAGTTTTTCCTGCATATTCGGAATTAACATAATACAGTCCTCCCCGCACAGTCATGCAGGCGCTTAGTCAGACCCTGACAAAACCAGCCACTCGTTGAATTCCCATAGGTTGATTACAGGGTATTGACCCCCTTTGTGCTTCTCCACAAGAAAAATATTGCTGAGTAAACCTGTGAGGTGTAAGCGTGGGCGCAAAATCCGTTCTGCTTGCGGATTTTCGGCAAATTCGCGGGCCGCGAAATCCGCGAATTTGCCGCAAAATCCGCGAGCGGAACGGATTGTCTGGGCCAGGGGGGCCAAAGTTGAAGCTGACTTAGGGGCCCATTATGATCGCGGACGGACTTGAGTCCGTCCGCGACCATACAGGAGGAGGGAACCTCCGCATGGCCTGTAGAGTTCCCTCCTGTCCAATTAGGATGTGACCCCCACCCTGGCGGTCACATCCTCTATTTTTACCATTGCGGCGGGTGCGGCTTCAAGGGGAACAGATGGCTGGCGATTTGATGCTGTGCACGCGCATTTTAGCTCAATGCGCTTGCGCATTGCCCTAAAAGCGCACGGGCACAGCATCAAATTGCCAGTCTAGTTATAGTCTGTTTAAGCCCCTATAGTCTCGAAAGCTCAATGCGCATGCGCATTGACAGGCGAGACCTAAAAAACGAGTGGGGCAGAGGGCAGAAGGGCACAAAATCGAGTGGGGCAGAGGGCAGAAGGGCACAAAAATGAGTGCGGCAGAGGGCAGAAAGTCACAAAAAACGAGTGGGGCAGAGGGCAGAAGGGCACAAAAACGAGTGGGGCAGAGGGCAGAAAGGCACAAAAAACGAGTGGGGCAAAGGGCAGAAAGGCACAAACAACAAGTGGAGCAGAGGGCAGAAGGGCACAAACACAAGTGGGGCAAAGGGCATGTCGCAGGGTTTCCGTTCTCTCACAGAACTGTGCTCAGAGACCTAGAACCTGGGTGAGTCAGGGTGACCCAAAACTCACCTATGTTTCAGAAATCCCCTTACCAGGCTAGCTACAGTATCTCATCGGCAGTGAATACTTCCCGATGTCTTAGACAATCCAGAACATGAACTTAGAATACCTCAGGTATCGTGGAACACATGAACCCTCTTTCGTTATATTATCATTCCAAACCGAAACTGGGAGGCAATGAGAACACGTGTAAGTTTGAAATGTTTATTATTTCAATGCAACATTCTCAAACGCAGTATCTTGTATAATACCAACATACATATTATAAAAATCAAAGTCAGCAGCATAGTCACTAATCCATAGTAAGCAAACTGTGATAACATATTATGATGCAAAATCTATAGAATTCTGTATCACCTATATTTCGCGCACCCTAATTAGCATATTATATTATATCTAAGAAGGTCTCATTTGGGCTTTAGCTGGGCGAACCCATACCTCAAATTCTCAGTAGTAGGAGATCACATCAACAGCTACCAGCTCTCAGCATGTCCAGCATCAAGTGTGTTTTTCAATTCCCTGTAACTGTATCTTGAACTCACGTAAAGCCCAAAGTTGGCACAAACATTATTTGTGTTATGACTAACGTAGTGCGAGGATCAGGCCTACAATAACCTTGTGTTAGAGTGTGCAGCTCTCAGTGTGCAGACAGTTGTACCAAGTGTCCCAGGCACGACTGATACCAGTACAATAATATATTATTCTGAAGTAAATCACATCTTTCTTCTAGGTTAAAAGCTGTAATAACAATTAGGTGTCGTGTGCAAACCGAAGCAGAAAGAAAAGATGGCGTTTAAACTTTTAACAAGCACATGCTAACTTAACACAACCTATGGAAACGTAATAACCATATGACACCCCCCCAATGGTCCGAGGACGGTCAAAAGACAAATATATAAGCCAATACTCTATGAGAGGCAAGACTTGAAAGCAGAGTTCAATGATATTGAGCCAAGCTAAATGTATGTAATGTATGTAAAATTCAAAAAATACAAAAACTATGTATGAATGCCTATAGTGGCCACACAAAATATAAAAAGTCGAACTTGAGGCCTAAATACAATAAACAGGCCTTGAACATATGAAAAAAATTTCGAATGTTCGTACTGAAATTGGCACCATTCAGAATTACTAAAAAGTCACGTGCCATATAGATGGGAGTATTCAAAGTCATTCCTCGTTGAATGAATATGCAAAATATGTAGCAACAGCTTCCAACATGAAATCACTGTCATCATCCGAAAACAGTTCAGCCATCCAATTAAGCAATGGGAAAGAACATACGTGCTCCTCCAGTACTGAATCCTCTAGCATCATCAGAGGACAACTCAGTGGGTTCTCGAGAACGCTTTGTGCCAGAAAGTCATGCGCTGCTGCGAATATGTCCCACTGACCCATTAGTCCATGCATCGCTGCCACAGCCATAACCCTTTCGCCAGAACAGACCAACTCATGAGCCACTACGGGGGACATCAGCTGATCAAAGTCGACGTCAGGAGAAGTCGGTAAACAGAGACACAAATCAATGGCCCAGTCGAAATCACAGCTCAGGCAATGAAACACAGGCTGGACACAGGTGAAATAGGAAAATCTGAAAGATAATCCAAAAGCCGTGCTTAAAGTCGCAAGCGGCAGGGATCCATAATAATCAAGCATCCGGTTGCGAAACTGCATCAGTAGGTGCTGTGCGTTTCCTTGCGCAGGATGGGCATCCATGTTTTATGAAATAAAATATCACCAGAACGCCTGCAGCCAAAGCCAGCAAAACAGGAAATCCGCCAAACAGACTAGCGAATATAGAATGAAAGAACGCAGGGATGATACCAAATACTTTTTCAAATGTAGTCACAAGACCACTGCTAACCATTTTAAAAAAATGAGCGAGGTTGGATGTGGAGGAGGCATTAAAGATTTGATGAACTAGCTCGCAAAAATGAAACGGCAAATCAGTACTTAAAAGAGCTTGTACTTCTGTGCGTGTGTTTGCTATGTGAAGGACATAAGTTTCACGGGCAGAGCTCAGGGCCACCTGTTTTTGAGACAAAAGGGCTCTTATACGGCCTAAACCATTGAATTCAGCTCTCAAGGTTGGTATTCTCGGCCAAATTAAAACTTCTGAATTCCCATGCGTGGGTGGATACAACACATTCTGACAGCAAACGACCCTTTCAGACACTGTAACCACATATCCGATTCCAGCCTCTAACCCACAACAAAACTCGTTATTTAAAAGTAAATAACTACCGTTGGACAACAACGTGAACGTGGGAACTATTGCTGGAACTGGGGTCCCTTTCAAAACACAGGCCAAATTCAGTTTGTCCTGATTGCAAGAACCATGCAACTGGATGTATCTGCAAATAAGTGAGCGGTCTGGGGACTGTGTACATTCTTCACCAATCAGATTCACTTCATTCCCATCCTTAAGACATCTGTAAGTGTATGGTAAAGACCATGTCTCATGGAGGAAAGCACTGCCTAATGGTTCATATCGCCCAATGGCAATATATTTCATACAATTTGTAAATTTATACAAAGCAAAAGGTAACGTTATAACACCATGAATAAGCCATGTTGCTGCAGTTACTTCAGCCACCGAAAATGGCAGGGATTCTAATTTTTCAATATGTAACATAGAAAATGTAGCATCTCTCATTGACAACATGCGCTGTTTTTCAGTCAAATTAAACGGGGCAAATAATGATGATATGTTCAAAAAAGTCGATGGCACTCGACCAGACTTAAGAGTCTGTAGTGTCCACGCAAACTGCATCACAGAACGCAATTGATTTTGACCATGATACAACACGGATACTTCATCATGTACTATGTCGACAACAGAAGACACAATATTATTTAAAGTGTAAATTCGGGAAGAAAGCGTGTTAATGCTGTTATCAACCACTGCAAGCACTTTTTCCAAATTAGCTTGATCAATAGCCCTTAGGCGTTTTGCAGCTTCAACCTGGTTAACTTTCCAAATTTCATTGTAAATTGCATACAGGAATCGCTTAGATCTACCTTTAGCAGGGCCTTTTATAAAATCGTTTAAATCCACTTTATCATGTAATTGAGACAAATGTAGTTTAACTGCAGCTAAAGTAGAATGCTGTAACCAATTTTGACACAGCTTACCCACAGAATAAGTCGTGACAGAATAGTCTCCCTCAAAACGTGGATCGGGCCTGAGTTTTGTGAATCCCTCAGCCAAACCCATAAAAGGCGCTGGCAAGAATCAGCACTTTTTTGCCATACCAGCCAACCCTTGGAATCCAAACTGGAAATGTCAAAGGATGAATTTTGTAAAAGAGTTTGCAACTCTTGAATGGAGGAATCAGTGAAATTACCCCAACCTGTATATTCATTTAAATCTGGGATGGTTGGTGTATTTAATTTTTTAGAAGTAGCCAATCCAAAGCATGTTGTCTGGAAAATGGTAGAATTTAAAAACAACATGTGATTCGGGATGAGACATGCACGGTGCAAAGCCTCAGTGCCTTGTACCTGCCAATCTTTGGTACCCCAAACCGATTTAAGGTCAATTGTTCCTTTCCAGAACTCGTAGCCATCTACAGCCAACCTGTCTAAAAAGGACTTCGAATACAGCAATTTTGTATCGGTAAGTCTAACTTTGGAAATGGGCTTTTGTGTCATTTTAAAATAAAATGACTCGGGATTAGACTGATCAAAGTCTGTAAAATATGTATATTTTTTCAGAAATGTATTGGAACTGCCACTGAATGGAGCAGGGCAATGTTCCCATTGTGTATAATTCACAGCAACCCTCCTGGAATTTGTCTTATGTAAAAAATGATTACCATAGTGTTGAAAACAAAACAAATCACCATAATTAATAGAATCAGTATACAGATCCTCAGCATCGAAGGCAGCATAATACTTTAAATCAGAGAATAATGCTTCTACGGCCTGAATATCCCAATCATCAGAACGTACATTTTGTTTAATCACATCTCCCATGTTTACTCTAAGCACATTTGGAACATTAATCACTTCAGTAGGCCCATGTATCTGAAACCTAACCGCATCCCACACAATCCCGTCAAGGACAGGCCATGCTGTAATGTTAACTGCCTTTAAGTTTCGTTTCTGTCTGAGCGCAGAATGTGAAGAGGAGAGAGGGTTCAATGTTCCATTAAGGTACCGAATTCCTGTTCTTTCTTTAACGTAGTGACCATCGATCAGGCGGAAAAAATAAAACACAAAACCAATTGACATAAAAAGATAGAATGAAAATAGGATCAACCAAATGTATGTCCAAGGCGAAATTAAAAAATGTTTTTTGAACAACGTGGCATATCTTGCAATGTTTGTGGGTTTCTTTGATGTTTCCGAAACAGAGTCAAAAGAGAATCTGGACTGGCCTGCCAAACGGGTCTGCAAATCAGGCATCGATAAATCAGCAGGATAAGTGTAGGTTAGCTCATCAATGTTAGTATCAGGAATAGTATTTAATAAAGGTCTGGATATGGTAGGCATCTCGAGGGACACCTCCTGTTCTGCACCAGATGTAATAGCCAGCACAGAGTGCCTCACCATGGAAGGACAGGATACAGCCGGTGTCATGCTATGAAGAATCGGCCACCCTGTGTGTCTTGACATTGTCAATAGAAATAAATCTGTTTTCCTTATGACCTGGAAGTGGTGGTAAAATGACTGTTCTTGTGCCCTTCACTCCAAGTACTCGGACTGGTGCTCGATATGAGGGACCAAACTCTTTTTTGTTATCGATCTTCTCTTGAACCAGTTCTCCAACTTGGGGTAGACAGCCAACTACCGGGATCTGCAACGCATCATCCGATGTGGAGGGCAAATGTTCCTTTGCAAGACTGTCTCTGGTCTTTTGTAGATTCTGTAAAACATTGCAATGTTCATCTACGTCAAAGGCCCCGGCCTGGGCCTTGTAGTCCGGCCCATCAAGGTCAGGTACATACATCTTGATACCAAAGAGCATTTCGTATGGGGTCCGCCCACCCAGAGACCTTCTAGGGAGATTATTAAGCGCACGCTGCACGCCTATGAGGTGTGCTAGCCAGTTTCTACCAGTGCCTATAACTCGGGCTGTCAAAGATTGCTTTAAGTCGCGGTTCATTCGTTCTACTACACTATTACCCTCGGGTCTGTAGGGGCTTGAAAACTTGACTTGGACTCCCAACGAAACCATAGCAGCCTTATATGCCTTAGAGGCGAAAGCCGGACCCTGGTCCGAATGGAAAGTACCACAGGCAAAAATTCCCACAAAGACACGCAAATCCTTAATGACAGTCCGTGAATCAGCGCTTCGATGCGGCCATACCCATACAAAGCGTGTGCATGAATCAACTGCTACTAAGATGTACTTAAACGCAGTATCAGAAGAAAAAGGACCGCAGTGATCCAAATAAACGCAACCAAGCGGTTTATTAGAGATGTACAACTGTGTCTGAGGCGGACGCGCAGCAGTAGAAGGCTTAATCTGCTGGCAAATGTCACATTGAAGAACATATTCACGCGTCTGTTTGTACAGACCCCGCCACCAGAATCTCTGTTGTAGCTGAGTTACAGTGGCCGAGACGCCCGCATGCGCAGACGCCACACCTTCATGTGCCGCTGTAATCAAAGCAGCTCTGCGATCCGAGTTGGGAACTAAACGTTCGCCAACATCAGGGATTTTCACATAAGGAACCTTATCGGGACTTAAGTGGTATGTGTATTTAGAAGGGAATCCCGCAGGATATTTACCTCCCTTCTCCGTTGCAGCTACAGCTGCCAAGATGTCATCATCGATTTTGCTTTTGGACCTCGTGACTGCTGCAACTAAGTATTTTGATACCGCTGACTTCGCTGCTTCATCAGCAAGCGAGTTGCCAACAGCGTGAACCCCCACGCGCTGATGACCGAGAGTATGAATCACAAACACGAGTGGCAGCTTCTCTTTAAGTTCCGCCACTCGGACCCAGATTGTTTTATGTTTTATTGTGCTACCTTTGGAGTCACGAAAATCATTCTGAATCCAAAAGAACAAGTTTTCATTGTAAGACTGGACACAGTAGTAAGAATCGCTTACGATTAAAGTCGTCACACTAGGATCTGCGTACTCCAATGCAAGCATCAGAGCACGAAGCTCTGCCAATTGTGCGGTGCAGTCTCCAAGCGTCTGCGTGTGCACGACACTGGACTTGAACTCATCGTTCACCATAGCACCGACCACAATGGCGCATGCGGAAACGTAGGCATGTTTAGAGCCATGCGCAACCTGCGCCGAACCATCAGTGTAAATGATGCAATGGAAATCCTCCAACGGCCGCATAGCTAATGGAGCAGGATGAACAAACTCATACTGTAAATACTCCTGGGACCGTAAGGTGGCGTCAAAAATAAACGTGACATCCTGGGATGCCAAGGATGCAGCCCATTGAATCCACCGAGGGTGCAAAACTTTGGAATTAGGTACACTGGCTTTCGTAACCGCCTCTAAGGCAGGGCACGGGGTAACAACCTACATGCGCTTTCCCTGTGACAGGGCACGTTCCTTAAGAATTGCCATCTGCACAGCCGTTAAAACTTTCTCCACAGTGGAAAAACGCAATTCAGCCGAAGTGTACAAGTGTGACTTGTAAGCAATAGGTACTGTATCTCCTTCATTAAAAGTCAGGTACGTGAAACCCACCGCCCCAGGGATAATTCTTATCACCAGGTTGGTCTGGTTATCACGAGTCTGTAAGTATTCAGAAGCGAGCAAATCAGCCTGCAAAGACTGCAGAATGGCTGAATGCTCAGGCAGCCAGCATGATTTGGAAATAGATGGTTGTATCAAAGCATACAAAGGCTTGATACGCTGGGCATATTCCGGAATGTAAGTCCTCCCGAAATTCAGAAAACCCAGAAGAGATTGTAATTTTTTCAGTGTTGTCGGAGAGCACAACTGTGCACATTTCTCCAGGAAATGGGGTGCTAAACCCTTCCCTTCATGGTTAAGCTCGTACCCCAGAAACAACACTGTGTACTCTGCAATGTGCGACTTTGCAAAGTTAAACTTGTAACCTACGTCAGCAAAGTTACAAATTATGCTATTTACTCGACACAGATGCTCCCAAAGATCGTCGTCTGTGAGATAAATGTCATCCACATACGAACAAGCAACTGGGTCGAAGCTCTCCAAAAGAGAGACTATGCGCGCGGAAAAAACTCCCGGACTGTTCTTGTAGCCCATTGGGAGTCGTTTAAACATTTTTTGCACTCCGCCGCACGTAAAACTGGTCCATTGGGAACTTAGACCATCTAATCTATGTGCATAAAAACCATTGGAAATGTCAAGCGTGGTTTTGAACCGTTTACGCTCAAGACTATTCACTAACGCAGAGCCGTGCGTATTCTGTACTGCACAGTTACGGCAATGCGAGTTCAAATGCCTATAATCTAAAACCAAACGATATGACCCGTCCGGTTTGTTCACAGTAAAAAGGGGGTTATTCATCGGTGACACACACGTTTCAATTACACCTTGATATTCCAATTGTTCAAGGATAGCCGCGACTGAAGCTTTCGCTTCACGCCGTATGGGATATTGGGGTTGAGGCTGTGGCTGTGACCGTAAAGGAATCTCATGGCTTGGTGACAATTTATCCCAGCCACACTGATTGCGGTACACAGCCGGCGCAAGCGCCAGAGCCCACTCTTCTGCAAAATGCAGCGCCTCCACCCTCGGCACAGTGTGCGCGAAGCTGGGCAGGATTACCTCCTCCCCTCGCGGAGCTGCGAGACCAAAAGGTGGGGGCCAGTCAGCCTCCGAAAGCAAAATGTCATACGTAGACGAGAGATTTTCCCAAAATACCCCTTTTACAGTTCGCTGCATGTCACCTTCAATTAACAGGACAATTTCAAAAAGTCTTTCAGGGGGAGCAACATGCGTATCTGCAGTTTCAATCACAACAAAAGTTTCAGTCGCTGTCACCTTCAACAGTGGACGGAGGGCCTCTCTCACTATGGTAATCTCTGCAGCGCTGTCCAGCAAGGTCAGAGCCCACGTCAGATTCCGAAGCCGCGTTCTCACTATCTGGGGCATAACGATGCACGGTCAGGGCAGCGACTTTCTTCGTGGCAAACTGAGGTCTCTTGGGCGTAGAGCCTTCCTGCTGATCTCCACTGGAATGCGGGCGGGGCTGACCACGTCCTTGCTGGCCACCCCGGCCCTTGCCGCCCCCTCCACCACCGGTTGACGGAGCCGATGAGTCCTGAAAGGAACGAGGAGAGCGTTGTTCAGAAGCCTGAAACCTCTCAGGCGATTTAATCATCGCGCGGTCGCGCAAATCATAAACACGATCCGACTGCGCAGGCAATGGAGACGCAGGAGTAGAAACCTGTGTTTGTTGTTGTTGTTGCTTACCCTGATTCTGTTTTTTAGGCCAATTTTGTTTCTTGGACTTTTGTTGACCACCAGTTTCCGATGTCTGACTCTGGGGCTGTTTCTTCTCTTTATCAGGAAAAGTTTTAACCCCTTTGGAATTGCGGCCCACCATCGCGTAAGCATGCACAATAATCTTAGCTAACTGTCGGGGTCGATCGGGCTCGGGAACCAACGCTAACGCGTTAGCAACTTGAAAGTTCACTGCATCCCCCTTGACATTCGCAAGGATCACACCGCAAACCACTTCAAAAGAGCCACACAGGCGCATGCCCAATTCAACAGCCGCCTCCGGTCCATGTTCATCCTGAACACGTTTAAGGACCCCACCTAGGTTGGTCACAGACGGGGAGCCATAGCACCTCGAATAGACCGCTGCAAATGTTTTTCCCTAGGTTTCACAGTCAGCAAGGTCAGGAGCCAGATCCTTCGGTAAACTCAGTGTAAGAATCCGGTGCTTATCACCCGGACTCGTATTAGGAAACACAGCCTCCAGCTGGCCGAATTTCTCAGCAAGCCAGAACGGAAAATCGTCCTTTTCTAAGGGCTTTTTACCCATCACGGAATTAACCATGACCGGGTTGATTTTCAGACCAGCATGTTCTGCTCGAAGCTGTGCGCCTCTAGGGGCCGCTTCCTGAACATTACGTCCAATGTAATGAACAAGCGCTCTAATCACTCCCACCGCGACTTCATGAAGCTGCCGCAGGTCGCCCACGTTACAAGCGTTACGTCTAGGGTGAGGAGTAAATCCACCCAAAGCAGGCCAACTAGTGCCTGCAATGGACAAAGGACCTAACCTCGGAGCGGTCATAGCGTGCGGTAGGGCGCCACCAAACCAAACTCCATGCTGCCAAGCATCAATAGGAACCTCCAGTGCTCTGTACGGAGCGTACGCTGCCGGTACATCTGAAGCAGTGTATGTGTGGAACACACCAGAATTAGCGTCCACCGCCGGAAATGTCACCCACGAATAAAACAGTTCGTACGGGTAAGCATGTTCCGCGCTCACCACCAGAACCATAGCCAAGCCATCCAAAGGAACATCATACATCCGCAAATGGTCACGCACCGCAATGCGACTATGCTGCGGGATGTCCACAGGCTGAGCCATGTTAGCACAGGAATTAGAAAAAACAAATTATACTTTGTAGCACAACTGGGTAGTAATTCAAAGAAACCGTTTTAGATTGATTCAAGCTTGAAAATGACCTATTTCAAAAATAGGTAGGTTTTTCCGACACTGCCGTTTTCCGGAAACGGGAATGTAGGCGTTAAGGTTTGAATGATATACTACTCGAGTGTCATGTTATAGGGCCAACCAACGTATGGGCGCCATGTCGCAGGGTTTCCGTTCTCTCACAGAACTGTGCTCAGAGACCTAGAACCTGGGTGAGTCAGGGTGACCCAAAACTCACCTATGTTTCAGAAATCCCTTACCAGGCTAGCTACAGTATCTCATCGGCAGTGAATACTTCCCGATGTCTTAGACAATCCAGAACATGAACTTAGAATACCTCAGGTATCGTGGAACACATGAACACTCTTTCGTTATATTATCATTCCAAACCGAAACTGGGAGGCAATGAGAACACGTGTAAGTTTGAAATGTTTATTATTTCAATGCAACATTCTCAAACGCAGTATCTTGTATAATACCAACATACATATTATAAAAATCAAAGTCAGCAGCATAGTCACTAATCCATAGTAAGCAAACTGTGATAACATATTATGATGCAAAATCTATAGAATTCTGTATCACCTATATTTCGCGCACCCTAATTAGCATATTATATTATATCTAAGAAGGTCTCATTTGGGCTTTAGCTGGGCGAACCCATACCTCAAATTCTCAGTAGTAGGAGATCACATCAACAGCTACCAGCTCTCAGCATGTCCAGCATCAAGTGTGTTTTTCAATTCCCTGTAACTGTATCTTGAACTCACGTAAAGCCCAAAGTTGGCACAAACATTATTTGTGTTATGACTAACGTAGTGCGAGGATCAGGCCTACAATAACCTTGTGTTAGAGTGTGCAGCTCTCAGTGTGCAGACAGTTGTACCAAGTGTCCCAGGCACGACTGATACCAGTACAATAATATATTATTCTGAAGTAAATCACATCTTTCTTCTAGGTTAAAAGCTGTAATAACAATTAGGTGTCGTCTGCAAACCGAAGCAGAAAGAAAAGATGGCGTTTAAACTTTTAACAAGCACATGCTAACTTAACACAACCTATGGAAACGTAATAACCATATGACAGGCAGAAAGGCACAAAAAACTAGCGCAAAAACGAGTGGGGCAGAGGGCAGAAGGGCACAAATTGTCCCTCAAGACAAACCCCGAGTTAAGAGAATATTCTTGGAGCAGGTAGCCTCACGTAGAGCAGCAATGGAAGGAGGCAAACCCACAGTCTGCGCGCACAGCCTGGTCAAAATAGGGGAGGGTATGGAACCTTATCTCGCTCTCATGTCTAACGCACAGGATAGATTTGTAATCACCTGTTTTAGGCTCAACCTTTTACACCATCTGCTGGCCGACCCACCAGGTTTTACTCTAACCGTTGAGCAGAAGGGTGCCTGCGGCTGTGACAGCCGGTCTCCGCAGGACACCCTTCATTTTGTACTATAGTGTTCATTTTATGTATCACCCAGGCGTAGATTTTTAGTAGGTATTTTAAAACAGGCTAAGTTTCGACATGCTAAGGTTGCCCTATTATTCTTGCAAAGGGCCAACGATCCCCTTACTTTGTTTTGTATTATGAATTTTATCAAGGTTGCTTTAAGGCTGAGGAACACAAGAGGGTTGTGCTGATTGAATTTTCTGTTAATCATTTTAACTTTAACTCTGTAGTGGGCATGTGATGTTTATGAATTGCATTTTTTATTGTCCCTTTTAAATGTATAAATATGAACATTTGTGGTGTTTTTTAAATACCGAATAAAGGATTATTGATTGATTGATTGAACAGTTATTTCGTGCTTTTGTCAGAAACAGTTTGTCTTCAGTGAGTACATTTCTTGTGTAGTACACAGGAATACACACAGGAAGTGAGGCTGAGGGCTTTCTACACCCTTGCGAGATCCATAAAACCACTAAGATGTCTTTTAAAAAAGAGGCCAAGCATGTGTTTGTGACTTGGGGAAAGCCAATCTCAGTTAAGCAAAGACTGTAAAGAGGTATAGCAAAGAATGTCAGTGTGTAAGAGGGGTAATTCTAGTTGAGGAGGAGCGAATACATATGTAGACTTTAGTACAGTGAGTAGACAACGGACCCAAGATGCACAAAAAGCTATATGCACACTGATGATCATGAATCTATCTACACACACTTATTGTAAATGTTGCAGGAGCATTTATTTTTTACTTATTTGCAACAAAAACTGTGGTATTTATTTGAACTGCTTCTACCCGTCTGCCATCGTATGATAGACAAAATAATGTCATTCTACGATTTCGGCTCGCGTTGTAAATCTAGTTTCACCCAGGGACTGTGAAAAAAAATCTGGCTGGGTTGGTAGATTATTATTTTTGAAATTATTTGAAACACAACAAAAATGGCAATACTTAAATTAAAACATCCGCTGTTTTGTCTGCAAATTACATTAAAAACACAAGCCCTAGTGATTTCATATTACCTGAATAAAAGAACTTGCTTTATTAATAAACACAATCAGTTCCATGTTCCCACTGTTTCAACTGGAGTATTTGAACATCCTAGCTATGAAAATTAATACCATACCAAAAATCTTACTCTGCGGGCTTTTCGCAAACTACCAACTTGAAGGTAAGATTCAAGGTCCCTCTCCATAACATGAGAAGCATTTAAGGCCCTAAAAGCTACATTCCCTTTTCACACAATGAAATTCTCCTTCGCTTTCTGTTTTCAATGTGCACAAAGGAAATATGGCCAGTGTGCTTGAAGCATGGTGCACATAACGAAGCGATAACCAACAATAACAATTGTCACTGTCATCATGAACGTTCAGAGTGGGTGTACAACCTACACAACTTCGATAATTAATGCATATTTCAATACAAAACACAGAAGCACCAACTTTTAAAGCTTCAAACATTGTAACAAAAGTCCTATATTTTGAAAGAAACCTAACATGTTAAAACCATTACATAATCCTCTGCCTCCTTTCGTGAGTTCCTTGTTGTACTGCACTTCCATGTGGTTTCACCCTCCCCCTCTCATTTTTGGGCATTTGTAGGTATGTCTCTTTCCCTTTTTTTCTCATGCTATTCTCTTCTCTCTCTGTACCCTTTCTTTACTTATTTGATTTCTCATTTCTAAATCTGTTCTCTTAAGCTTCCTTCTTTGGTATCATTCTCTTTTCCTTTTTTGTCTATTACTCTCCAGACTAAAGAGACTTGTCTCTCCCTTTCTGCCCCTTTACTTCTCTTAATGTTTATTGACTTAGACTTTTTTATATCCTCCTACCTTTTTTCATCCCCTTCCTTTCATTCTTTCCTATCTTCTTACTTTTTTTCCTATTCTTTACCTCACTCTTCACTTCTGATGTTTCTCTTCATCTATCGAGCTTTTACTGGGTCTGGTTTAAGTCAAGTTGCTCTCTCTGGAGTTAATTCCTTGTTTCTTTACATTATTCCTCCTTCATATGTTACTAGATTTTTCTTCAACTATTTTCTCTTGTGGTTTATTTTGTATCAAGTTTACTGTCATATCTGGTCCAATTTAACTTGTTCACTGAATGGTTATTAGATGTCATTAAATATTATTACTTGGAATGTCCGAGGTTTGCACTCACCGATTAAAAGGAAAAGCGTATTATCACATTTATCTAAACTGAAGGCTGATATAGCTTTGATTCAAGAATCTCGCCTAACAGAATCTGAATCCTTAAAGTTGAAGAGAGACTGGGTTGGGGATGTTTTCTTTTCCAGGTGATGGTAAGCGCAATCGTGTTATCAGATTATGTCATAGATCTCTCCATGTTAAGCTTATTTATTTTAAGAAAAAGACGGCGTAGTACATTGGTTACTTAGAGACCTATTAATTAAGAAAACTCCACTCACTTTATTTAACATTTATGCACCAACTACAGGCGATTGCCATTTTTGGTCCCACCTTGCTGACAAATTGATGCAATACCCTCAAGATAATCTGATTTTAGCTGGAGATTGCAATCAAATTATTGATCCCTCCATTGATCGCAATTCTTCATCGCCCTTTATACCTTTCAAAGCACATAAATAATTTTTACACTTCTTTCAACAGAGGCATTTAATCGGCACATGGAGATTGTGCAATCCGACCTTGAGAGAATACGCTTTTGTTTCTCCAGTTCATCACACACAGTCACGTATTGATCATATCCTTATTTCTCATGATCTTTCTCAATCCATAAGATCTGCAGACATCAGCTCCATCTTGATTTCCGATCATGCCCGGTCTCTGTTTCATTAGATATTCTTCACAAACCTTCTGCCCTAGATACTGGCATTTAATAATTCATTACTGCTTGATCTTGTTTCTACATCCTCATTCATCTATTTTTTTAATGAATATTTCTCTTTTAATTAATCAGACACGCTTCCTTTCCATGTCATATGGGACGTGTTTAAAGCTGCTGCACAGGACTTTATCAATAATTACGTTTCTAAGAAGCGTCACACTGCCTGAAAATCCGCTATAGATCTTTTCATTAAGATAAAACATTTGGAACATTACTATTACATTTCTAAATCAACGGATTGTTTAACAGATCTAATAGCTGCCAAGCTTCAATTTAATAAGGAGTCCACAGAAAATGCTTCTTAACATTTACTTAAATGCAGTGAAACGCTTTATGGCGGCCAAAATAGGTCAGGCAAATTACGTGCCAATTATCTCAAAGTTAAAAAAATAAAACTTACTATTGATTCAATCCTTGATGACCAACAATTACCAAAATTTAAGGACTCAGAAATTTTGCAAGAATTCCGTACATTCTACAATTCTCTCTATACACCTGAAACTACTACTACGGATGAGTCCATTATGAATTATCTCTCCTCATTACTAAACCTTCTAATATACATTTAGATGTTGACTCATTAGAGCTAGATGTTTCAGTGAAAGAACTACATAATGCTTTGCGCGTTCTCAAGAAGGATAAACCCGGTCCAGATGGTCTCACTCTTTTCATATTTTTCCCAACTTCTTCTTCCCAAATGACATAAACTCTTGACTTACTTTTTATAAACAGGTACTTCTTCAGGTTCCTTTTTAGAAGCCCTAATATGCCTCATTCCCAAGGAAAATAAAGATGTACGCTTTTGTAAAAATTTCAGACCGATTTCATTAGTAAATATCGATCATAAAATGTTCTCAAAATCCTTGGCCTTACGTCTAGAATCTTTTATTCCAGGTAAGGAACAATCATGTTTCGTGAAGGTTCGCTTTCCTATTGATAATACACGCCTGTTTTTATATACTCTCCAAGTCTTCTCATTCTTCCAAATCTCTGGCAGCCATAGATTTAGATACGTAAAATGCTTTTGACAGAGTCTATTGGCCTTTTATATTTTCAACACATAAGTGGTTTGGCTTTGGTCCTAAAATTAACACTTTAATTTCTCTTTTATATTCAAATCCAAAAGCGGCTATATTTGTCATTGGCCCTACTTCTTCGTATTTTAAGTTGAATAGAGGCATTCGGCAAGGTTGTTCTCTATCCGCTTTTTGTTTAATCTTGCTTTAGACGCCTTTCTATCTAGACTTAATCAAAATTCAGATTTTCAAGGTTTCAATCATGGTAGCACACATATTAAGTTGGCAGCTTATGTAAATGACGTTTTGTTATTTCTCTCTAATCCTCTCTCTTCTTTACCTGCATTTCTCTCCGAGACCTATTCTTCTGTATCTGGTTATAGACTTAATAATAAAATCTTGCCTTTAACTAAATTGACTTTAAGGATGATTTTAAAATAACTAATTTCGATTGGAATACTAAACACATAAAGTACTTAGGCATATATTTCCCTTCTTCAATCACTTCATCAGTTAAATTGGGACAAGTGTTGCTCAAAGATTTCTTCCCTCATTGACAGATGGCATCCCTTGTACCTATCCTGGTGGGGAAGGTTGGATACAATAAAGATGATGTTATCCCATATTGTCTTATTTACTGTGTCTAACATCCCAGTCACCATACTTCAAAGGATTTTAAAAAATAACTCTTTATTATTTTCCTTTCTCTGGAATAAGAGAAGAGCACGTATGTCATAGCAAAGCTTATCCGTCCTAAAATAGAGGGTGGTGTTAACTTTCATGATTTTCCTACCTACCATAAAGCTTTTATCTTACGTTCATCATCTCATTGGTTTACCAGTATCTCGTCAGATTCCCCTCTTTGGGTGACACTTGAACATTCCTATATCGCCCCTTTTTCTTTTCAGGAATACTTATCATTCACCCAAAAACCTCAGAAACTATCTACTCCCATTGTTAAACACACATATAAGTTATTAGATTCTATTCTATTAGACAATTCTTCTAATAAATCATTACTCCTTCAAACCATCATCTGGCACAATCATCAGAAAACGATTAATGACAAACCCAATTATTGGAAGTCATGGTGACAAAAGGGCCTTCTCTGGGTACACCAGTTATATCAGAAAAATACAATTATATCTTTTCCCCAAGCTAGAACTATATTTAATTTTCCTACTTCATTTCTAATAAATATCATGTGCTACACCAATCCTTGATTTCAGCAGTTGATCAGTCTGCTCTAATTTTAGTCCAATCAAACATTATTTCTAACACTTCTCATACATTTTTTAATTCTGGGTGCACGACATCAACAATTTATACATACTTACGTAACCTGATTCCCGTTAGAAAGAAAACTAAAGTGGAATTAGATTAGGAATGTGACCTTAATGTCAACTGGTCCGTTCAAATATGTAATAAAATCTGGTTTAAAATTAGAAAAACATCTAGAGCAGCCAACACCACGCAGACTCTTTTCTTCATTTATTATAGGCTACTCCTTTCCCCCTCATTTCTTCATAAGATTAACACTGAATTACCCAACACTTGCTGGTCATATTCATCAATGAATGCTGATTTAAAGTGCTTACTTTTTTCCTGTTCATGTATTCAAGATTTTTGGAAGAGTGTCTGGAAACAGATTACCCAGATTTTTCAGTTTTCGGTGCCTTTCTCTTTTGCTAATATTTCTTTGGGGTCTCTTTCTGATGACTGGTTGCAATGTCCTTTCAATTTACAGGTTTTGCATTTGCTTTTGAGCATAGCGTTTCAGCAGATTACTAAACACTGGAAGAATTTGTCTGACCTCTCTTTCTAGGCTTGGTGGTACGCTGTATGCTATATTCATAGATTGGATACAATATATATATACCCAATATCTTTGGCTGTAAAACATCTGATTATATGGTCTCCATTTACAAGTTTTATTGATTGTCATGCAAAAACTTTATATACACGAAAAACTTCTGACTAAGAAGTGTCAAAACCTCCTTGACATTCTGATCTTTCTCTATTTTTAATAATGTTTGTATAGGTTTTATATAAATTATGTTGTTATGTTTTAGGTAATTGACCAGATTTGTAATATATTCTCACATATTTTCTCTTTATTGTTAAGATAACCACTCATCTGTTTATATTTATTTCTCTTTTTGTTTTTCCAGAAACATAATATATATGTATCTTTATTGTAATACCCCTCCTTTACCCTTCCCTGTTTACTTCAATAAACTTTACTTTTTTCAAAACTAAAAAAAACATTACTCAAAACTAAGCATCATACGAAAGTGAGTAAGGTTGGAAAACCAGTAAGGTATAGGAGCAACCCAACTGCACGATCCAGGAAATATGGCAATAAAACTCATTTTGATGATTAGGGAAGTTCTCTGAATAAAATACAGTGTGGGGCTAATTACGAGTTCCTGGTACTTTTCCAATCGCTGGTTAAAATGTTGTGGGAAGGTATTTAACCCATCCCATAATTATCCGATGCACCAAATAGTTCAACCGTTGTTATATATTAGCAGGTCAAATGTGCCGAAATTTAACAGTGGAAAACATAACGTATTGACTGTATCAAGCGGATTTTGGTGCGTTAAACACCAAAAT
The DNA here is from genome assembly GCF_964263255.1 of Lissotriton vulgaris. NCBI lineage: Eukaryota > Metazoa > Chordata > Amphibia > Caudata > Salamandridae > Lissotriton > Lissotriton vulgaris. Next base: position 277,125,734 of record NC_141687.1, on the reverse strand, counting down.
CTGCATAACACAAAACAAAGGATGGCTGGGTAATGTTTGTGCAATAGCAACCAGTATAGTGTTCTTCAAGTATGGTGGCTCAAGGGAACAGGGGAAAGCGGCCACCTGCGTCCCCAAGGGGAATCTTCTGTGGAACCAGAGGACTCAAAGACAAAGAATAAATATAAGAAATCTATTTGTCCTCGGGAACCAAAATCTGCATGTTATTCCCCATAAACTCCCCCGATAAATAAAGTACCCTGTTGTATCATTATTTATCAAGAGCAATAAATAACGCCTTTGCTTATAATCAGGACCTTAGTGCCATCAAATGTCGTGTTCACCCCTCCTGAGGTTCCACTACTTCATTTAGAGTGGGGGGCTTGCTTGGCTTCTATCAGCAGTTCCTCAGCTTGGAATCCCCAAAACTGGCAGCCCATATGTCTCAGGACCACAAGAGTTAGGAGAGACTTGTCCCTGTATATGAGGTTACTGGAATTGGCTGCAATGGAGAAGCACAATATGTAACAGTGTTGATTAAATGATACAGCAGGAAAATATGCATACGGACACAATTTGTGGCAATTATTTGACTTTTCTGATATTTTAATCACACATTATTCCTGATGCAATAGTGTTTTCGTACGTATAAACTTTATTCGACAGTTAAGTCATAAAAGCATTCCATAAAACATCCAACGATTACAAAATAAAATAACATAACAAAATAAACTTATATAAATATTTAAAATGTGATTAAACTCCATATAGTTACCATCGAATATACTAGTTAGATAAAAAATACCATCTAAAATCATTCAATTGGATTCAAATTTACAATTTATACAATCAGATGATCACTACTTTACATTCAAAAAGGACATTATGATGATGTTTTTACTTTAGTTTTACTAAACTGGCAAGGTCAAGATAGGACATCTATCTTTTTGCTATTGAAGCTGCTTTTACCTGATAACCCAAGCCCATTTTAAAAACTTTGCTACGGCTATGGCAATGGGGGGACTAAAATCTGTACATAGAATTCTTAGTAGGTATGGGCGAATTTTGCGAATCTCGCGTTCGCGAATTTTGCGGATTTGCGAACTCGCAATCCGCAAGATCCGCGAATTCTCGCAAATTTGCGGATTTTTTTTTTATGTTCGCACGGGTTTCTGCAAGTTCGCGAGGGTTTTGTACAATTTCGCAAATTGCGACATTGTACAAAACGCGTGCAAACTTGCAGCAACCCGTGCGAACACAATTATATGAAGAGAAAGAAGCTCCTGGTCACAGGAACAGCACGGGGATTGCGCTCATGAAAGTCAAGGATGCAAAGGCCTCTACCCAGCATCACAGCTGATTTTCCACAGTAGATTTGGGAAGAGGCACACCTGTCCCGCCTCGAAGACGCTCATGATTGTTTTTGGGCTAATGAATGAGTCACTGATTTTGAGCATCAACTAGTTCGAGCGACCATGCAAAGGCCGCCCTCTACCCAGCATCACAGCTGATTTTCCACGGTAGATTTGGGAAGAGGCACACCTGTCCAGCCTCGAAGACGCTCATGATTGTTTTTGGGCTAATGAATGAGTCACTGAATTTGAGCATCAACTAGTTCGAGTGACCATGTGTGTGTTACTATGCAATCGCCCTGAAGGGCGCAGGGGTCCCTTGAGTGACCTGTGTAAGGCTGTGCCTGTAACTATTTTACAATGGCGCCAGCAAGCTGCCAGCGCCGTTGTGAAATAGTTACAAAGTTAGCTTGCACAGGAAGCACTTAGATAAAATAAAGCAGCACCTGCTTCGTTTTATCTAGTGGTTCCTGTGCAAGCTAACTTTGTAACTATTTTACAACGGCGCTGGCAGCTTGCTGGCGCCATTGTAAAATAGTTGCATGAGTGGGGGTTCAACTTTTGAACCCGTTACGCTCGCGGATTTTTTTTTGCGGATTTTGCGGGAAATTCGCAAAATTTGCGGATTGCGGATTTCCCAAAAATCCGCAAAATCCGCGAGCGTAACGGATTTCCGGCTCATGCTTAATTCTTAGTGCCTCTACGTATCTGCGGGCACCAATTAATTGACAAATTGGTTTCACCCACTTCTGCCGAGGTGCTGTGTATAAGAGACAAAAAAACAAGATATGGCTTTCAGATTCTTGTTGTTCCCTACATCTATAGCATTTATCATCGGTTGTACCCACCCATTTTGCTGTGAATAGCCTTTTGGGAAGGGTACCTACCCTAAATTGAAAATAGAGTTTGCGGTCAAATGGTTTCTCTATAACGTCCCAATATTTTTCCAGAACTGGACGAAACTTGAATTCCAAAATACGACCTGTAAGGTGAGAAGAGAGGCCTTTTGTACATGTTGCTAGATAGATCATCTCCCAGTATCTCGCCTTAAGTTTTTTTTTTTAGAGAAATACTGTATTTGAGGGATCATCCCACAATTCTCTCATTCCCAAATTCACTAACAGGGATCTAACTTCCTTCAACCAACTTATTTTATGGAAGGAATCCTTTTCCATAATATCCTTTTGTCCCCGAGCATAGTGCAGGAGTTCCTCAGTGGTCCACAGTCTACACCAGTACAATAATGGACGTAGGGTGGCCAAATTTTTAACAGAATTCCTACCACGGTCCCACAACAGTGGTGTTAGTGGAGTACTTTGTGGGACGCAAGTAACTTTTCGCAAGAATTCATTTTATACTAATGTCAAAGACTTTAGGTTTACAAACCCCCATAATTCCGATCCATAGAGGACCGAACTTAGTACGTTCATCCCGTAGATCTCTAAAAGTGGGCTAATAGGTTTAGTTGTCTGACTTTTAAACTTTTTCAAGAGGAGTCCTGACTGCTGCTGATGCTTTAGTGCAGCCAGTCCAAGTTGGCTGTTCCAACGCATATCCCTCTGCAGGGTAACCCCCAGATAAGAGAAGGCGTCAACCTGTTCTAGTGGGCAGTTATTCATATAGATATTTCCTCTAAAGGGCTTAAAAAAATTGGAAGGCTTTTGTTAGTTTATTATTTATTATTATTTATTTAGCGATTTGTAGAGCGCCTGGTGACCCGGAGGCATCCCCGCGCTATAACATTTGTGGAGACCAGAGGAAAAAGGGGGACTTTATTTTGGGAATAGCAGAGTTTTGAGTTTTTTCCTGAAAATCAGATGACTGGGTTCCGCCGGAGGGTGCGGGGAAGTGAGTTCCACCCAGAGGATGCTTTAACAGAAAAGCGTCGGCCGCCGGTACGTGTCTTCCTGAATCTGGGGACGTTGGCCAGACGCTCGTTATCCGAACGGAGTGACCTGTGGGCCTTGTATGGAGTGACCAGGTCTCTCAGAATAGCAGGTCCAAGACCGTTGAGCAGTTAGTTTAGAGTCATAAACTTTGTTTTGGCAGTATTTAATTCTAGAAGAAAAAAAGAGAGTTTTCCCTTATCAACCCAGAAAGGACCGGCAAATGTTATACCAAAACAGAAAAAATGTCCTTTCTGTGTATTGAAGCTTAAAGCATTAGTGTAATTTGTAAGCAATGACACCTGTCTTGAATCAATAATATCCCCAATTCATAATGTAATGCACATAAACTATATCATAACATAGTCTGCCACCCCGTTCACGAAGATCGAGAGCAGGGTAGGCGCCATAATGCAACCCTGACGCACTCCCCGCTCAACGGGGAAGGCTTCCGTGACCTCCCCCTGTCGCCCCCACTGAACCCGAGCGAAATTATCCTCATGTAAGCGCACAACCAAGGTCAACAGCTCTGGTGCCATCCCTAGCTCCTCCAGGACTCGCCATAATTTGCAGCGCAGCACTAAACCAAATGCGGCCCTCAAATCGACTAACACAGCATATAATACCCCTTTCCCCAGAACAAACGTGCGCCAATAGAGAATAATGAACCGAAAGACTTGGTCATTCGTGCTTGTCTTAGGGCGAAAGGCTGCCTGGTATGTCTCAAGATATTCATGTCATCCATCCAAGTCTGTATTTTTCCCAAGACCAATCGACCCATTATTTTCTGAATGGAGTCGATTAGGCTAATAGGCCTATAATTGCCTGCAAGAGACTTATCCCCTTTTTCATATACAGGCACGATTTCGGCTCCCTTCCAGGAGTAAGGAACAGCCATCCCTTGAGCATTTGCTAAACAAACAATATATAATCGCCAACTTTGAGTATCATTCAGAAACAAGTCAGCAGGGACGCAGTCCATGCCCGGGGCTCGTCCCTCTGTTACTAACTCTAGTGCCCAATCGACCTCCCCTAAACTAAAAGCGGCGTCTTGATAAAATGTAAAGGACGGATCGCCATCATCTCTATTGGAAACGTCTCCGTTGTAAGCATATTGTGGCTTGAAATAATCGATCCATGCACTTTGGCAACATTATTCTGTGGGCAAACCGAACGCCCACCCCTGTCCCATTTAAATATGTCCCAGAATGATTTTGAGTTTTTGGCCACACAAGGCTCCTTCAATTCCTGCCATTTACTCTCCTCCCACACCTTTTTTTCACCAATCTGCGATTTCGTGTTTTCATAAAAAAAGACAATACAGAAGTTTCTTAAGAAGGAAAAGGAAATATATATATATATATATATATATATATATATATATATATATATATAATTTTTTAACTCGAGTTGTCCTGCTGCAAAGGGAGCGCATTCCAGTCAGTGCTCGCGTTGAGACCAGGGCAGTGTATCACAAATTATTCCATGCAAAAAGAAAATTAACACGCACACCTCTTGGTTCTTCAAGATGTTTTATTTCAGATCGTGAATTCCTACGCGTTTTGAACCAAAGTTCCTGTTCACGGCAGTGTTTCACAGTTGTCCCTTTTTCACTATCCTTTATTTATATCCCTGCACCAAGAGCACTACTGTGGTGCATTGTGGGCCATGTAGCATGTACATTGTCTTTCAAAAAACTTTATTTAGCAGCAATGCATTTGTTTTACCTTCGCAAGCCAGCTCGTGAGAAAGCCACAGTGGAGGGTTTCACAATTATCACAGATACACCACGCTTTTCTAAGATTAGAGGATTTGAGGTTAATTGATTCATAGCCATGAATCCATTGATCAATGCCACATTTAATCAGCATTGATCGTGTGTGCGATTATTGACGACCTTGTGGGGCGCTCCGGTCTGCTCCTATCTTGAAAGTTTTGGGGTGAATCGTCAAGCGGGGGCCGAGAAAAAAGGGGGGTCTCAAAACATGTTTTCCCCATGCAATTTCCCATAGGAAATGTTAGACACGGCTACAGCCTGAACTGCTGAACGGAATGACACCAGATTTGGCAAAGAGGTAGTTCTTGGTTCAGAAAGAGGCCTTTTTGTTAAAGGGTGTAAATCCGTTCAGTAGTTGCTGAGAAAATCTAAAATAAAAACAGAAATATATATCTATGGCCGTGCAAGATCCGCGCACCTCCTGATCACGTGCTGTATGCTAATTGGCTGTCAGCACTCCAAAGCAGAAAGTGTTGGCAGCCATCTTGTGCCTCGGTAGCACTGAGCAAACGAAGAAAATGTACCACTACCACCAATATTTTGAAAAATTATTTAAACAGAATAAACGGAAATCAATACGTGTATCCTAGCCATCTATTTAGGCTAATTAGTTTGAATTATTCAACATATTTAAAAAAAGAGAGGGACATGTAGTCAACTCAACAGAGAATCCATTTTAGTGAAGTTACACTAGCAATACATACAGACAAAAATGATAATTACCACAAATTAATTGCACAAATACATGTAACTAATATTACAAAAAGTCACAAATCATTTACAAAAAGTTGATCAAACGTAAAATCACGATAACGTTGAAAATACAATACACAGTGAGACAATTAGAATATGAAAAAATAGAATCAGTTTTGCATAATAATAAACAATTCGTCATTTAGCAGAAAGACCGCTATATACAATAGCAATTGCGAAATTTACGCAGAGTATCCTCTTGACAAGATTCAGGCTATACTCAATATTAATGGCCGACGCGTTTCAAGTCCCGGTTTTTTCAATTACCGGACTCTCATCAGGGCAGGATAAGTCTTTACGTGATAAGCCAACTGTTTAAGATAGAAAAAAACAAAAACTGATTCGAACTGGACTTCCTCAAGGCGTCTTCATACAATAAGACGCATACATTTAGGAAAAAGATGATTTTTCTTACCTGGCCAATGACCAGCGGTAAACTAAGGGCCTTCTAATGTGCGTTCATGCGGTACTCGCCTGAAAGTGACAAGGCAACAAGAGGCTAAGTCAAGTTGTTTTTAGCCCGGGGAATTCAGTCGGCCTTAGTGAAAGAAAAATGGTTTTTACCTACAAAGGGCTCCAATCGGGCGTGTGCTCTCAACTCTTATGATGCATGCAGATGCAGTCGTGGCATATTTAAAATCTAGCAAGGGGCAAAAAGGTAGCAATGAGGCATTTAATCGTCGAGTGTTAAATGAACACAAATCGCGCTCACCAGAAATAAACTTACTTGAAAATATTGCTGGTTTATGCAGGGGTGCCACAGTTTGAAATTGCGCGGTTAGGCGCCGGTAGAAAAATCTGAAAAACGGAAGATACGAACGTGTTAGCAGTCGGGGCCCTGAGTGGTGCGGAATAAAACGCTTCAACGCGTCGGCCTCTCGACCGTGATACAGGGACTGCACTGAGGCACAAGAAATCAGTAAAATGCCAAAAGGGGGCAGGGTAGAAACACCCTGACCCCCTAGGCCTGCTTAGGGGGTCCCGCAAGGACCCCCAGGGCCCAAAAAAGTATTTTTTTTTAAATCGGCAAGTGCGGGCTGCTGCGCTTCGTTGCTATTTAGCCCCTGGGGGTGCCAAATCCCGGGGACAATAGTGATATGTAAAGGGGGCGCCCCTCTGGGCCCCCCAGCCCCGGGGACTGCCACCCCCCGGGGCTTTGTAAAATTATGTGGGGGGGCTCAAAGCCCCCCAGCTACAGGTCCCCCCAGCCCCAGGGCTTAGAAAATAATTGGTTGGGGGATCAAAGGCCCCCCCAAGGCCTAGGAACCGCCACCCAGGGGCTTTATGCCAATGTATTCGGGGGCTCAAGGTCCCCCGCAGCCCTGAGGCCCGCCACCGCCCGGGGCGTGAGTTTTTAAAAAAGTTTTTAAAAAAAAACCTGTGTGGGGGGTTTGAGCCACCCCAAGCTCCAGGGACCACCACCTCCCCGGGGCTTTTGAAATGTTGGGAGTGGGGCCGCGCGGCCCCCCCTCCTGGAGCCCTTGATCGCCCCGGGGACCGCCACCCCCCAGGGCCGGCTCCTGCTGTGTCCCGTGGTGCCCACCCCCGGGACACAGTAGTTTGCTATAGTGGGGCGGGAGCCTCACGGCTCCCGCCCTGCCATAGCAAACTTGGTTTGGATTTTGAAAGAGAGCCGGAAAACCTGCTCTCCCTTTCAAAATGCAAACCAAATTGCTTTTACACACGGGGAGCTGCATCTTAGCATCTCCCCATGTGGAAAAGCAATGCCGACTCCCGAGGGATGCGGGGAGCCAGCGGGACCATGGGGGATTGGGGACCCCCCGCGGTCCCCAACGGAGAAGGCCAGCGCCGGGGAATGGGGTCCCCTGGGCTACAAGTGGCCCGGGAGGTGGGCCACGCAGCCCGCCTCCCAACAATTTGACATAAAAAGAAATATAAATAAAAACCAAAGGCCAGCTCCGGGGGATGGGGTCCCCAGGGCCATAAGTGGCCTGAGGAGGGGGGCAACACAGCCCTCTCCCAAAAAAATAAAATAAAAAAGGCCATGCCCCGGGGGATGGGGTCCCCAGGCCGATTACTCCATCGGGAGGGGGGGCAACGCGGCTCCCTTCCAAACTTTTCAATAAAAAAAAAATTAGGGGACAGGCCCTGTGGGATTGGGTCCCCAGGGCCAATAAATTAGAAAAAGAAGGGGGGCCACACAGCCCCCTTCTTAAAAAATAAATAAATAAAAGACCGGCATTGCGATGGAGGCCACGCGCCCTCCTTGCAGCACTCTGCAAACATGCCCCCTGGCACGTTTGCTGATGGGGAACGAATTCCCCTTGAATACTGGAGTTCCTGGGGGCCAACTAGCCCACCAGGAACCTCCACTATGCGCCAGGTGGCTGCGTTGCAGAGAGGTGTTCTGAGGCCACGCCCCTTTTTACACCTCTCTGCAACGCAGCTCTGTAGCGCTTAATGGAGGTAGCTGTTGGTCTAGTTGCACACCAGGGACCCTCAGGACTCAGGGGGAGTTCATCCCCCAACTTAAAACACGCCATGGGCGCATTTGCACAATGGTGAAGGGAGGCAGCGGGCCTGAGGTGACAGGTCTAGAAACACACCCTGTGAGGAATTAATACTTCTTCAATCCTGAGGGTGCCTGGGGGCCAACTAGCCCACAAGGTACCTCCAGTAAGCGCCACGGAGCTGCGTTGCAGAGCATAGTAAAAAGGGGCGTGGCCTCTGAACACCTCTTTGCAACGCAGCTCTCTGGCGCCTACTGGAGGTACCTGGTGGGCTAGTTGGCCCCCGGGGACCCTCAGGATTGAGGAGAAATTAATTCTCCAACATAAAACGCACCACAGAATGTGTTTGCAGACATGTCACCTTAGGACATGCCCCCTTCCTTCACCATTGTGCAAACACGATCAGTGGTGAGTTGTAAGTTGGGGAATTAATTCTCTCTCAATACTGAGGCTCCCTGAGGGCCAACTAGTCTAACAGGTATCTCCAGTATGCGCCAGGGAGCTGTGTTGCAGACAGGTGTTTAGAGGCCACGCCCCTTTTTACACCTCTCTACAGCTTAGCTCAGTGGTGCTTACTGGAGGTACCTAGTGGGTTCGTTTCAGCCTAGGGACCCTTAGGATTCAAGGGGACTTAATCTCTCAACTTAGAACGGCCACACGGCACGTTTACACAGTGGTGAGAGGGAACGGGCTTGAGGTGACATGTGCAAACATGCCCTGTGGCACGTTTTAAGTTGGGTAAATAATTCCCCTTCAATCCTGAGGGACCCTGGGGGCCAACTAGCCCACCAGGTGCTTCCAGTAAGCGCCACTGCGCTGCGTTGCAGAGAGGTGGTGCAGGCCGTGCCCCTTTTTACACCTCTCTGCGATGGCGCTTACTGGAGGCACCTAGTGGGCTAATTTGCCCCTAGGGACCCTCAGGATTCAAGGGGACTTAATCTCCCAACTTAAAACGACCACAGGGCGTGTTTACACAGTGGGGAAGAGAGGGGACGGGCCTGAGTTGATGTGTGCAAACACGCCCTATGGCGCGTTTTAAGTTGGAGAAATAATTCCCCTTCAATCCGGAGGCCCCTGGGGGATAACTAGCCCTCCAGGTGCTTCCAGTAAGCGCCGCTGCGCTGGGTTGCAGAGAGGTGGTCCAGGCGGTGCCACTTTTTACACCTCTCTGCAACACAGCTCTGTGGTGCTTAATGGAGGTACCTAGTGGGCCAGTTGGACCCTAGGGGCACTCAGGATTCAAATGAACTTAATCTGCCAAATTGAAAAGGCCACAGGATGTGTTTACACAATGGTAAAGGGAGGGGACGGGGCCTGATGTGACGTAAGCAAACATGCCCTCTGACGCATTTTAATTTGGGGAAATAATTCCCCTTCAATCCTGAGGGCCCCTGGGGGCCAACTAGTCCACCAGGTGCTTCCAGTAAGCGACACTGCGCTGCATTGCAGAGAGGTGGTCCAGGCTGTGCCCATTTTTACACCTCTCTGCAACGCAGCTCTGTGGAGCTAACTGGAGATACCTGATGGGCTAGTTGTACCCAAGGGACACTCAGGATTCAAGGGGACTTTATCCACCAAATTAAAACAGCCATAGGGCGTGTTTGCACACGTCAGCTCAGCCCCCCCCCTCTATTCACCAGTGTGCAAACGCACCCTGTAGCGTGTTTAAAGAGGTAGTTTTATTCTCCCTGCCCTATTATATACTACGGGCTTACAGAGGAGGTCATGCTAATAACAGGGGTACCCCAACGCATAGTGTTCCCTAGTGTATGTAGGTGTTTTACCTTTATTCTAAGTGTCTTTTAGCATAGCACTGGCTCTAGGACTGGTTAGTCAGAGTCAGTTAGTGTCTTTTAGCATAGCACTGGCTCTAGGACTGGTTAGTTAGTCAGTTACCACCAGTACCCATCAGAAAAAGTTGAGGGTACAGAATGATTTTGCTACAAGGCCTCTTTCTGCTCCTCTGTTCTTTCTGTATGTCTTCCTTCTTCCTGCACTTTTCTTTGTCTTTGAGGACTTCTGTTGCTTCTTTTTGCATTTCTTTTTCTTCTTTCTGTGTATTTTTTCTTCTTTCTTCACATTTCCTACCTCTGTAAGCATAGTTAGAAACTAGCATTTAAATCACCTTAGAAATTAACTGAAAAAACCATAGGTTTCAGGCACGTTATATTTACAAATTAGCATTTAAAAAATACATTGAAATTCACTGAAAAAACCATAGGTTTCAGGCATGTTATAGTTAGGAATTAGCATTTAAAAAATAATTCACTGAAAAAGCTGGTGGTGTGTAACAGGATGTGTAGGTGTATGAGTACATATGATGAGTGAGTACATGTACGAGTGACAGTATAGAGACTGTTGGTGAATGAGTGGATGTATGTGTAGTTCTTGGAATTACTAAATAGGTGTGTTGTAAGTGGTATTGGTATTTCCATTGTTTTGAAAATGTTAGTTTCTATTTTTGAGTATGTGTATCAAAGGTTATATTAGCGTGAGAGGAGGTCTGCCACTCTATCACAAGGATGATGTCATCAGTGATGTCATTTGAGATGTCATCAGCGATGTCATGAGTGATGTCACTGACCATGTCATGAGTGATGTAATATGTGACGTCATCAGCAGTGCATTGCGGGCGTGCGAGTTATAGTTAGCTGACTTCATCATGTCATCAGTGATGTCATGAGTGATGTCACTGACCATGTCATGAGTGATGTAATATGTGACGTCATCAGCAGTGCATTGCGGGCGTGCGAGTTATAGTTAGCTGACCTAACTATAACAGGGGAATTTCTATGGTTTTCTACGAGTGAAATGTCCATTAACTATGACGTCCCTGAAACCTATGGTTTTTTCAGTGAATTTCAATGGTTTTTTAAATGCTAATTCCTAACTATATCGTGCCTGAAACCTATGGTTTTTTCAGTGAATTTGAATGGTTTTTTAAATGCTAATTTGACAATATAACGTGCCTGAAACCCATGTTATTCAGGCACGTTATTCAGCAGATTCTATTCAAAATGTTATTCACCAATGGTTGCATGGAACACCCTTTTATGAGCACTGTCCTTTCAATCCCCTAAGGAAAATTGTCTAAAATATATATTTATGTTGCACTCATCTTGAAACAAGGCAGTGTCGACACATGGTGACTCTCTCTGAAAAGTGCCGCCTGGCTAAGTTCCCAACTCACGGTCTCTGGAACCTCTTTCCAACAAGAAACAGTCATGCAGCACAGTATTGCACAGAACAGCCCTTATTTACTATTATTTGACGCAAAGCAGTGCAGCAACCAAAGGTGCAGTGCTGCAGTGCGTAAAAGAGACAGAGACATTTGCCTTATTCGTTAAGGTATAGCACATTTTTTCTCAACCTGAGTGCTGGAACACTTTTGGCTGCCATCCGCCAATGCACACACCCTTGCACCATAGTGCAAGGGTGTGCTCATTCTCCAAAGCATAGGTTTTGGACTAGAAGGAGACCCTTTCAGTTCAAGACTATCCTTTAAGACTTTTTCACTTTGTAAATGTGGTGTACAATGCAGTGCAAATGCAAAACATTTCTCCTCATCACTCTTGCCTCGAGAAGGCATAAGGTTTGGGCACAAATCCTTGCCTCTGACTGTTAGTAGAAAGGGACTTGCATGAAAACCCATGGGCGGTTGCATGGGAATGAATGCCTAAGTGCCAACCATAAAAAAAAACCATGATGCAAAGTAGCTCAAAGTAGAGCATAGCGCTGTTTTGCCTTACTTTAAAGAGCTTTCTAATGTAAATCCTGGTTTGTGTTAGGCTGTAAATCCCACCACAACACTTTGCACCAGGTTTGCATCACTTTTGTAATGCAAACCCTGTTCAAAGCATTCGTAAATATGGGCCTGCATAATTATCTTTTACGTGCCTCACCAGGATGCACCTTAAGGTTAAAGATATCGGGCCAAAAAAATAGATACCGCATTTTCCCTACACCAAAACAAAAAAAAAGTGGCGCAAGGGCCTTGTAAATAAACCCTGTTGTATCTCTTTAAATAACTGCTGCTTGCAAACGTGAACAGGGAGCATGAACAGAAAAATAAAATATTTTCAGGGAAACAAGAAATCATTTTAGTAACATTCATAGATTTATATTTACATACCTGGGTGTTTTGTTTCCTGCGCTATAGGCAACCCTTCTCTAAGTCGATGAGTTTAGTAAATATATACTATCTGGGCAAACAAATTGTTTCTTTATTGCACAATAACACATATTGGCGGCCTATAGGCAACCTGGTATATTTCATAGCTTTGTGTTAGCATGCAGTGTTTTAAAATGTTGATTCAACTGAAGGAAAGAGAACTTTTTGGTTAAAATCTATATATTATACAGAAGATGACGGCTTATTTGTCATGCGTGTAAAAATCATACATATGCAGAAACTGATGAAGCTATGCAATTTCCTAATTTCAGTGAGACTCTCCTTTGAAACCTTCACTAATAATAAGAGAACGCAAGAGGACTTCACCTCTGTGGACCTACACTAGAGGTATGTGCTAATTTTATAAACCAAATCTAAAATTGTTTCAGAAATTTCAAATTACTCAACCACACTTCTGGAAGAAAAATATAATACCAAGAGCACTAATGTTTTTGCCACTACTTGCGCTCCCTCGGAATACCTAATGATGACTTTTGACTGTCAAGTTTTTGTAAAGGAACTAAAATGACAATTTTGAATATATTTTGGTGACTATAAAATCAATTCCATCCTATTCATTTTACTGTCATCTGTTTTTGTAGCAAAGGTTTTAAGCATAGAATTATCACAGTGCCATTTATTCTGAGCTAGAAAGTATTTTGCCAATACTGCAGCAAAGTCTTTAAGTATAGTATTAGCAGAGCAAAGTGCCATTCACACTGAGCTGTAAAATGACAAAAGCCTGTTACCACTCCGGGCACAGTATTACAGCTTTAGATTGGTAAAATACCAAACCAAGCCAACCTGGAAAGAATAAAAGCAACCCCTGAAACATGTTTTACTATCCTTAAAGCTCTTCAAACAGGTTCAGACGCAATGGCGCACCCAGTATAACTCAAAACAATACTCTTTCAGGCTTAGAGTGCTGCATAAATTATGCTAAAAAGAAGAGAGAACTCTGGGTAGTTCCCTAGTTTAGATGGAGAACAGCTCCTGTGTAGAGCACCCTACAACACCAGTGACACCCTGAATCTGCTCACCTCAAATATCTTTTCCCAGCTAAGCTTGAGAAATATCCAGACATCTCTGCTTCTTTTTTGCATAGTTTTTGCATATGTATACATGAAACACCATTGTAGCAAGAATTATTACATCCCAAATATTGTACCCCTGAGGTTTGTCAGAGGAGGAAACCAACACCAAAATCCTTTCCTAGAAAGGTAATCTATGACAGTTCACGTACCAAATTACCTATCTGTAAATGCTTATTGACGTCTACAAATATTTTTCACAATCAATATGTCAGGCCTACTGCTTTCATTGTAACGTTTCGTAATAAATATATCGGACTTATGGCATATGAAATATATTTTCTGTGTGAAACAATAAGGTCTATAGATGTTATCATTGGCTTGTCATCATGACCAACTCAGACCACCGCTATTGAGCTTAATCTTTCATATTAGGCAACCATCAGGCATACAGTCATAAATTTACAGTAGTATACAAAATATAATTTCTCCTAAGAGGGCCTAATAACTATTCTCACAGATCATCTACACCCACGATGGGCCTGGGAAATTAACCAACACCAAATCCTTGCCTAGTACGGTAATCTATAAGATTCAATGTATCAAAATACATAATTTGTAGGCTGCCTCTTCAAATGTAAACCTGCCTACAAGCTTAAGCATAGTGTAATTACAATCGACCCTTAAAAGCCTATTGCTTTTATCACTTGCTTTTCATAATAAGTATATTAGGCCTACTTGCTTAGTCATACCTTGCCATTATAAGCAGATCATAGTTAAGGAATCTTCCATATATTTTCCCAATGTACTAATAAGGCCAATAGCCTTTTCCATTTGCTTGACACTATGTCCCAACATAGATCTACGGAAGTGTGCGTAAGCTGTCAACCGTAACCCATACAGTTACAAAATGACAAATATGTACAAAATTACAGTTGACAAAATAGTATACAACCCTTCTTAGTAGGGCCTAACAAGAATCATCACAGTGAAAGTTTACTCCCAGGGTTTTACAGAGTGGGTAACCTTCATTAAAATCTGTCTGTAGCCGGTACCATTCTCCCAGAGCAAATACTCTATATCAAGAGTTTGTCACAGGGGTAACCAACACTGAAACACTTACCTACTGTTTTGATTTGTGAGATTCGACGTAACAAAATACCTATCTGTAGGCTTTACTACAGAGTAATGGAAACCTACTCTTAAATGCCTACTGACTTGTATCATGTGCTTTTCACAATAAATATATTAAGCCTTTATTGTAATTTTTCCTAATAAACAACCAGGCCTATAATCTTTAGTATTGGCTTGTCACCATAACTAGCTCAAAGTTACTGTGTTAGGCATAAGTTGTGGGTGACCAACAGCAAAACTCTTGCCTGCTATAGTAACCTGTGAGATTACATGCAACATATGCTTTTGACAATAAATTTGTCAGGCTTACTGCCTTTATCATAACATTTCCTAATAAAGAGATCACGCCTATAGCCATGATCACTGTCTTATTACCCTAAGCAGCTCAGTCCTGCTTTATTAAGTATAAACTGTAGCAAAAGTCAAAAGATTCAATACAACCATTATTTTTAGTGGAACCACATAAATATGGGCCAATCAAATCCTGTACGCAGGGAAAAACAAACATGCGGGTGGAGCGTAAACCTCTTTCTCAGTAGTAATCTAAAAGCTGTCTTTATTGATCATATAAGCTAGGATACAGCTGCACTTTCTAGCCAGATGTACAACTGCATGTAGATTAGTGAAGCCCTTGGCATTCCATTTTGCCCTCGAACACACAACTGCACTCTGAAGTCGAAAGGTAATGATTAAAAGGGAGTAGCAGAGTGCTGGGAAGTGCTGGAAAGCAGCAATACATGCCTAATGACTTGCCTCCTCCTATATGTGCTCCTGTCATAGAAGAAGAAAAAATGTGAACTGTGTACTTATCTAAGGCACTTTATCGGCATTACAGTGCCATCACTGTGCCTCCGGAAAAGTCATGCGGCTTGATACTTTATGGTTGTTAGTGAGGCTTCTTTAGAAAACACTAGTGCTGCTTGCTCATAAATAAACAAGATAATCCCAGGTCTGGGAATGGAAAGCTCTTTCATACAAAAAGTACTTGTCCAAAAACCTGTGACCAGAGCCAAAGGCCCTTTCTGCCGTACTCCTGAAAGCACTTTTTTAGGTTAATTACATAAGGTCAGCGACAGCTGCACTGTCAAGCCAGACCTAAAAACGATGGAGGAAAATATTCGAGTCAGTCTGAACCACTGGTAGTTACTTGGGTTCATGCCACTTCATTTGTGTACATGTGTTTGGGCCGTTATACACGGGGAGCAATCACAAAACGGCCTTGCCATCAGTCAACTGAACACTTCAGCACACACTGCTTGGCCAAGTCTCACCTGAGTAGGAACATAAGCAATCCCAGACATGTTTCTACCAGTTTTGATTTGTATACTTTGATCTCTATGGTCCAGCACACCTGTCCACAAGCAAGCAATCACATCTTACATGACGATTTTGGAGGGTGTTTTTTTTTTATGGGGAAACTGTGTTTATACTGGAGCAATGTACCACAAGAAGGGGGTGGTTCCTTGGACAGTTGGAAACACCTCTTTCTGCTACATCCATTTGGAGTACTAGGGACAGGCTTCAAGCTATTTTTATGGCACACTTCTCAATGAATCTGACATAGGACCTTCACTCTAAAAGGAGCTCTGGCAGGTTTAACATTTAAGCAATCCTATATCCCCTATGTACATCACTTTGAACATGGGGTGCCATGGCTGACCGAGTCAGCTCTGGTCAAATGCCTGTTGGGAATTCCACCTTGCTGCCTTTTCACCTTTACACAGGGGTGTGTGATGTTGTCGAAGTTAGTTTCAGGCAACTTTGTGTTTTTTTTCATCCAAACTTTACCAACCAAACGCAAGTAGTGAACTTAAAAATGAAATAAAATAGATCTGCAGAACATTCTTGCAAAAAGAAAGTTTTACATGAGCAGAAACTCACTAGCGTATTTTTGCATCAAAACGAGTCCTTTCCCCACCAAAAGAATGCGGTGCAGTGGGAAAAATCTCTCCGCAAATCACCCTTTCCATGAATTTTCACAAGCAGGTGAAGATAACAAAATAGGGCAACTTCAGGAAGTTTTCAAGTTTTCGAACTTTTCAAATCAATGCTGATGGAATTTTAATTTCTAGCAACTCTAGCTTTAAATATGGAGATTTCCATCATCTGCGGATGATCAGTACTGAGCGAGTCCCTGTACGAAGAGTCTGCAGCTGGGGATGGCCACACTAGACCCTTGAAACCACAGATCATGACCCTAAACCAAAACTACTGCTCAAATCGCAGCCATCCCAAGACAAAAAGGGGGCATCTATCGCACAACTAGGCAATACATTCTGAGAAAAAGAGGTATCTATTGCTGTTACAGTGATCCATCCACGTGAGCGCAGAGTGTTCTCATGAATACTATTTTAAACAACCCCCTGTGCAAGCTTCACATTAACACCGCTGCCCCAGCTGCACTTTCAAGGTTGCACTTTTCAAAATCTGCGCTTAGCAGTAAAAACAGGGGCAGGCGTTGCCCAAGTCAGACAAGGGGAACCTGCAAATAGTCACTTTTCTACTCTCCATACCATACACCATCCAGCAGACAGTTTGCATGACAAATGACCCTGGGTATACAAGGAACTCCATAAACTAGAGAGCCTTCCTATGGAGTCTTAGCAGAATGAAAACAAGGCATAACATCCAAACTCCCACCTTTTCCAGAAAAAGAGACGGATGCCAATGTTATTATCTGAAGAATATTGATTTGGAGGGCTACCTGTTCTCATCAGTCTTCTGCTCTTGCATTACCGTGTCTGGTACCTCTTTCCAACTGCATTAAACGTTTATAGCTCCTGAGAACTTTTTAGTAAAGTCTATCAGCAGGAGTACACAGCAGTCCCTAGTCAGGTAGATAAGGCAAGTAATGCCTAGCGACAGGGCCGGCTTTAGCTCTAGTGGCGCCCTGTGCGACAATGTTTGTTGCCTCCCCCCACCCGAAATGACCAAATCCTCCACAGATGAATAATGATACATCGCCAACCGTTACATCCCAAGCAATTACCGCGCTGTTTTAAAATCGTTCAAGGCATCACATCGTAGGCATTTACTGCACATGCTGTTGCCACGCAATTGTGGTGTCTCTGCAGCTTTGGGGCATTACAACGCAGTGTACTTCATCGCCTGCCGTTACATCGTTTTTTTCCATGAGTGAATTCAGTTTCTGGGCCGTGTTGCTTTTCATTCCGGTATTCCAATAAAATGTTTGAAACGTGCATATGCATTTAATTGCATTTAAGAAACAGTTCATTCAGCGCATTACTTAAAAAGTATATTTCATAAAAGAAAGGAGATGTAAGTTTAGAATTCAATGTTCACACCGAAATCAGGTGCTGCAGCGTATACCAGTGTCTGTCATCTTGTGCAGGTTAGGTTGGGACACTGGTGTAGGGTACAGCACCTGATTTCCATCTGCCATGAAACCGGTACAGTAGTCAGCAGGTTCAGCATAATCCGTAATCTTGCACCTGACATCGTGTGCACGCCCCTGTCATGCTATCATCTTTTTGCATCTGTTATAACCTGTCATCTTGTGTTTAAAAAAGTACCGTCGTCTTGCACCGCATTTGTGTTTGAAAACGTGCACTGCATCGGCGGGATAGTATAACTTGATTTACCAATCGGACGCATTATTCAGAAGCCTAAAACGTTAGTAGTACTTAATGAAAAAAATTCCGGAAGGAGGTTAAAGTACTAATTAGCACCTCTTTTCCATCTGTAACTCCAAAAGCTGTTTTGTGTTCTTTTCGTTAAAACGAGAAAGGAATACAATTGAGTGATGCTCTATGAGTTGCAAAAACATAAGAGAACAATACCACGGGTAATTGTGAGTCCACCCTTGTAGCTCCACGTGTGGACTTTTCGCCCATTCAGGCACTTTGGTCCATGGTGGCAGCCTAAGATATATGGCGAAAATCTAGAGGGTAATTCTGAATTTTCCAAGCTATGCAGACGAAGCAGGAATATGCTTAGTGGAAATCAGAAAGAGAAATACTTTCGCAATGTGCAATACTTCGGGATTCCTTCCAGTGCTCAGCA
Source organism: Lissotriton vulgaris (assembly GCF_964263255.1). Classification (NCBI taxonomy): domain Eukaryota; kingdom Metazoa; phylum Chordata; class Amphibia; order Caudata; family Salamandridae; genus Lissotriton; species Lissotriton vulgaris. The sequence goes on along the minus strand of NC_141687.1, from coordinate 277,107,157 downwards.
CTTTGACTTTCTTCAAATGTCAGTTTGAGTCTTTCTTCTCATCTCATTCTCAGTCCGTGTTTCCTGTTGGGCAGTCAAGCGCTGCTGCTGATAAGACAGACTGCCCCAGTATGCAGGCCCAGGCTGCCAAAGACAACAATATGAGGTCACTGAGAATAGTGTGATTAAGACATATTGACTGCTCTGCCCCTGGTGAGCCCAGTCCTGCCGAGGGAGCTCTGACTCTGAGAGTTTCCCACTGGATCTTTGTATATATTCACCAGAAGATTGGCTTCCTCATGGGGCCTGTCATGCAACATTTAGGATGCCATTTTGTAAAGAGACCAGATAGCTCAGTGTGGGGAGCAGAGAGAGCCCTTGAAAAGCCGTTCTAGATCAAAATCTCATCCCTGAATGTGTGCAGGGGTGGATGTGAATGCACAGAAGCATCATTGAGTGGATGGAGGAATATAAGTTGAACTATGTTATATTAAGGTGAATATGAGTTTAGAAGTATTGTAATGCAGACGTGTCGGTGAAGCGACTCATGCATTTAAGTGTTTTCTTGCCAGGACTTTGTACAGCCACAGGTGAGATTGACCGCTGTCTGAGCTGTTTTCTGCTGTAATAGGGGAGAGGATGTGGCCTGACGTCTAGAGCGGTCGACCTCGATGCTGGGGAACCGGTTTCGTGTCTCAGCAGGGACGCTCAATATCCTGGGATTCAGGGCAAATCACGTCATCTCCCCGTGCCCAACAAAAAATAAATATGTCCGTCTATAATGCAACTGGTGCTCGTGTAAAGCGCTCCGATACCTTAGGGTCAAGTTTGCACTATATAAAACTCTATAAAAATGACAAGCATTTAAATGAATGTGACCACATTTTCCGTGTCCTGTTGGCGTGACTTCTTTCATTGAGTCATGTGAACCCTACAAAGTCTCTCCCCCCCCCCCCCACAATCAAGCTGCCCACAGGTCCCAAACTTGCGCAGCCGAGCCTAGCTGAATGAAAGGTGACTCCCATCCAATCAGAACATTTGTAAAGCACACTACTCACCCGTGAGGGTCTCAAGGCACTGAGGGGGAGGGGTGATGCTACTGCTCGAATAACCAGGTCTTGAGTAGCCTCCTGAAGGTTAGTAGTTCCTGGGTCTGCCGTAGGAGGATGGGGAGGGTGTTCCAGGTCTTGGCGGGGAGGTGGGAGAAGTATCTGCTTCCGGTGGTCGCTCTTCGAATGCGGGGAACGGTGGCGAGGGTGAGGTCGGCGGAGCAGAGCTTGCGGTTCGGGGTGTAGAAGGTGAGTAGTCTGTGGAGGTATGCCGGTCCGGTGTTGTGGAGTGCTTTGTGTGCGTGGGTAAAGAGCTTGAAGGTGATTCTCTTGTTGACGGGAAGCCAGTGTATGTCGATTAGGTGGGGTGTGATGTGGCTGTGGCGAGGGATGTCGAGGAGCAGGCATGCAGAGGAGTTCTGTATGCGTTGTAGTCGTTTAAGAGTTTGGCCAAGACTCCTGCGTAGAGGGCATTTCCGTAGTCCAGCCTGCTCCTGACGAGGGCCTGGGTGACAGTTCTTCTTGTTTCTGTGGGGATCCACCTGTAGATCTTGCGGAGCATGCGGAGGGTGCTGAAGCAGGAGGAAGAGACAGCATTGACTTGCTTGGTCATGGAGAGTGTTGAGTCGAGGATGAACCCCAGGTTGTGTGAGTGGCCGGTGTGTTTTGTGCTTTCCCCAGTGCGGTCGGCCACCAGAAGTCTTCCCAGGCTGAGGGGGTGGAGCCGAGGATGAGGACCTCCGTCTTGTCCGAGTTCAGCTTCAGACAGCTGTTCTTCATCCACTTGGCAACGACCTTCATTCCTTCGTGGAGGTTAGTTTTGGTGGTCAGGGGGTCCTTGGTGAGTGAGAGGATCAGCTGGGTGTCGTCGGCGTAAGAGATGATGTTGAGGTCGTGCAGTCGGGCGACGTGGGCGAGCGGTGCCATGTAGACTTTGAACAATGTCGGGCTGAGGGATGATCCTTGGGATACGCCGCAGTTGATCTCGGAGGCTACAGAACGGAAAGGGGGAGGCAGACGCTCTGGGTTCTGCCGGAGAGGAAGGAGGTGGTCCATTCCAGAGCCTTGTCTCAGATAGCTGCGTCGTGGAGGCGTGTGCATAGGGTGCGTTGACAGACAGTGTCGAAGGCGGCTGATAGGTCCAGGAGGATGAGGGCAGCGGTTTCGCCATTGTCCAGCAGGGCCCTGATGTCATCGATGGCGGCGATGAGGGCTGTTTCGTTACTGTGGTTGCTGTGGAACCCGGACTGGGACGGGACCAGGATGTTGATCTCCTCAAGATAGTGGGTCAGTTGTCCATTGACGGTTTTCTCAATGACCTTCGCTGGGAACGGGAGAAGGGCCAGAAGTTCTTGAGGTCCTTTGAATCCGCCTTGAGTTTCTTGAGTAAGGCGTTGATCTTTGTGTGCTTCCAGCTCTCCAGGAAGGTCGCGGTCTCAAAGGAGATGTTGATGGCCTTGCGGAGATGGCGCGCCAAGGTGGCGCTAGTTTTGTTGAAGATGTGGTGTGGGCATGGGTCTGATGGAGAGCCGGAGTGGATTATGTTCATGATTTTGATGGTGTCTTCGTCGTTTATGTTGGTCCAAGTGAGCAGGGGATCAATGTGGATAGTGGCCGTGAGGTCTGAGGTGTCAGTGGTTGTCGGGCGGCCAGGTTGTTGAAGCTGTCGCGGATGTCTGCGATCTTGCAATGGAAGAATGTGGCAAGGGAGTCGCACAGTTCTTGCGATGTCGTTGGTGTTGGAGCTGGCGTTGAAGAGTTCCTTCACAATGTTTAAGAGCTCTTTGCTGTTGTGCGCGTTGTTGTCGAGGCGGTCCTTGAAAGAGGCCTTTTTGGCGGATGTGATGAGGTGATGGTGTCTGCGGATGGCGTTCTTGTGGGCTGCGTAGGTCTCTGGTGTCTGTTCGCGGTGCCATTTCTTCTCTAGTTTTCGGCAGGTTTGCTTGGAGGCCTGGAGGTCCACGGTGAACCAGCTGGCGTTCTTGTTAGTGCATCTGTTGGAAGGTTTCTTGAACAGGGTGAAAGTGTTGGCGCAGTTGTCGATCCATTGCCTGAGGTTGCGGGCATCAGTGTCGGTGGGGTCGGCGGGTGGGCTTCCGGCGAGGGTGGTGTTCAGGTGGTCTTCTGGGACTTTGCTCCAGCTGCGGCATGGAATCTGTTGAGTGCGGTGGTGCATGGTGGGTTTTCGGAAGGTGAAGTGGATGCAGTGATGGTAGGTCCAGTGAAGTTTGGTGGTGTGGTTGAAAGTGATGTGGGAACTTGCGGAGAAGATGAGGTCAAGCGTGTGGCGGGCGGAGTGTGTGGGCATTGTGACAAGATGTCTGAGTCCAAGGTTGGCGAGGTTGTCAATCAGGGTGGTGGAGTTGATGTCGTTGTTGTTCTTGAGGTGGAAGTTCAGGTCTCCGAGGAGGATGTAGTATGTGGAGGCAAGGGTGTGCGTGCTGACTAAGTTGGCGATGTTGTCGCTGAACTGAGACCGGGGTCCCTCCTCATCCCATTTGTGCAGTGTGTATGAGTATCTCACCAAGCCGTGTTTAGGCCTCGTTAGATTAGTATTTCTCAGTAGTCACAAAGCTCATTGTTATATAGCACCCTGCACAGTGCAGCACCTCACACACAATTAAATGTACCTTTCCGTGCAGTTAAAAAGGGTCGGTTAATCACTCTTGCTCCTGCCAGCATAATCAATCTATCGAGCGTGCACTGAATCAGACTTCCAAACATGAATTTTAACATCCACCACTTTCCTAAAGTTAATTTTAAGACAACAAAACAAACTGGCTCACTATGAAGTTAACCCCAAAGCATTCAAACCTGGCACTCTCACTGGACGTAAATGAAATACTGGACCTGAATTGTCACATGGCACTTTAAAGCAAGAGAAAGCAGTTCTTCCTCACTCTACCTACAAGAAAAGTTGCAACTATAATAAATACTTCTCCTCTAGGCATTTTAATAACCTATCAGGACTGGCTGCACCTTTTGATTGAATTTTGTCCAGTTAGTGGTCAAGTCCACTTTCTTGTATGGATAAAAGACCATTTATTCTCATTTAGGAACCAGCCATCTAGGGCTGGTGTCAAAGGCCTGGAGACTGTGTGTTTGCTAGCAGAGGATTGTCTCACAGCACAGCACTTGTGTGTCACTATGTGTCTCTATGGAACGTTTCTCAGCCACTACTAGCCAAACACTCATGAGTCAATTCTCTAAATTGTATTTTTTCTTGTGATCCCTTTAATGTTAAGAACACACATGGAATTATTGGACTTTTCGACCTCTCCATGGCAGTTATGTTATGTTATATTAAGAAATTTGTAAAGCTCATGGCTATCCCGGCAAAGGGACGTCACAGCGCTGATTGCCAGGAAAGAAGGTGGTAGAGGAAGCTACTGATCAATGAAAAAGTCAGGTCTTCATCTCCCTTTTAAAGGATAGAAGTTATGGATGGTACAGCCTATAGATTCCTAGCACAAATACTCTAACTCTCACTCTCCATATGAAGATGACACCAACTTAATCTGGTCGCTCAAGACCTGAACAAATCATCAATCATACACCACACAGCACTTAGTTGAGTAATCTCAACAGAATCCAAAAATTCCCTAACCAGCAACCAACTGGCAAACCACTCCCAAAGTCCATACCACAAACATGCCCAATACAGAAAAGCTGCATCCCAGCCATGCCACACTTCAGACAGGTCTGGTTGTCACAGAGATTCTAAGCATACTGGCATCCCATCTGGCATCTCAGGGCCCGATTCACAGAATGAATTTAAGGCTCAATCCTAAACTTACTACAATGTTGGCAATCACAGAATGCACTTACTACTTTTGGCATTCACAGAGTGAGCTTACTACTTTTGGTATTCACAGAATGCACTTACTACTTTTGGTATTCACAGAACAGACTTACGACTACTAGCTTTGCGTCCGCACCTGGGGCGGAATTTCCACCTCCGGCCGGAATTTTCAGGTCTGCGACGGAATTTATGATTTCGGCTCGGAATTTCCGGCTCTATGTCGGAACTTCCGATTACGGGCCGGAATTCCCGATTATGGGCCGTAATATACGATTTGTGGCCGTTGATCATTTTAGCCAAGGGTAAACACCTTCCAAGTGCCTATCATCCCCCACCATGTATCAGCTGACAAACTGCAGCCAATCCTAGCCCTGCAGCATGTATAAATGCAGAGCAGACACACACAAACTCTTTCAACATGTCACCTAATGTGTTTGTTGCAATGCCCCTTGCCATGCAGCAAAACAACTTGAGGAGGAGGAGAGCAGAGACATTCTTCAGACAGAGGATCAACCTATTTGGAATGTCCAACCAAGATGTAAGGGCCAGGTACCGTTTCCCTACCGAAGTCATCTTGGATATCGTATGTGTATGGGAGCAGTAACTTGACTCTGTGACCTGCTGCTCACATGCAATTCCAGCATATCTCAAGATTTTCTCTGCTCTCCATTTCTTTGCCACTGGGTCATTCCAAAGGGTCCCAGTGACCATGTGGGCATTTCCCAGGCGAGCCAGTCACGGTGCCTGCATCATGTACTGAGATGCATCACTGATAGAGCCCCCAACCACATACAAATGCCACATACACTGGCCATGAGACAAAGGGCAGCAAGAGATTTCTATCCCCTTGCACAATTCCCACATGTGCTGGGTGCAATTGATTGTACTCATGTGGCCCTTCAGCCACCCCGCCACATTGCACACATCTGCAACAGACACAGATGGTATTCCATCAATGTGCAAGCTGTCTGTGATGCCAGTGGGAGGTTCATTAATGTGCATGCAGTGTTCCCAGGCAGGACCCAGGACAGCTTCATATTCCGCATGTCACTTCTTGCCCAGCTGCTGGAGAATTTGGCAACATGTGGATACTGGGTAAGCACCAAGTACTAAAAATGAGTGGTATGAGTACTACTTTACAGAACATCCAAGCTGTATCACATAGAGACGTATGTATCATATGGGGAGGCAATTTTAACTGTAATATTTGTGACCAGGTAGATAGTGGGCGCTGTGGTCTTTCCTGAGATAAGTATCATCCCGTCCAGCATTCTGCACATAATAAAACTGGGGATATCCTTAATGAAGTTTTGTTTGACTTGGGTTTGGGCTTTATCAACATGTTATGCTCTAACCCCACGCCTTTTAACCCCACTTATAATGGCCAGGGGAAATTATCAACAATAGACTTCATTTTGATGTCATGTAGATTTGCTACTTGTGTTAATGATTTTGCCACACATGACATATCGGTGTGTGATCATTTCCCTTTAATTATGTCTCTTTAAGTCCAAGAGAATTTTAATAGATCCAATATCGGTACTTATGGGGAACCTAATGTCTCTAGGCAAAATGGATATGCCCTAAAATGGGCTAAGTTGAATCCTGCCACCTTTACAAGGAAGGATATTATAAATTGTAAAGAGGAGGCCAAGGCCTTCCTAGATGTAAGCGCCACGAATAAAATCGAATAAAAACAAGCATGGTTGGTTTGACGCAGCATGTTCCAAGGCCCATGCTAAGCTAAAGCAGTCACTACATTCAATGCCTAGAGTTGTGGAGGATGTTTGGCTTGCACGTAGAGAATATAACGCAGCCTTAAAGCTAAGGAAAATAACCATTAAAAATGAAGCATGGCGAGACATACAGATAGCTTTAAAATTAAAGGACCCATCAGCTTTTTGGAAGGCGGTCAACGCACCCTTTTTGGTGGAGAAGGACAGGGACACGATTGAGGATGCCATTAGCGAGGTGGAGTGGCTGGAGCATTAAAAAAAATTATACAGTATTTCAAGTCACACACCAATAATAGGGATTGAGCCTGTAGCCACTAGGCTTACTATACAAGGTATAGAGGATGTGACCCTGAAATTTGAGCTGAATGAAGTTAACTTAGCCGTTGAGTTGAGCCTGGGAGGTAAGACTTCTGGACCAGATGGCATTCCAGTTGATCTTTTTAAACATAATAACCCCATTTGGGGTCCTATTTTAACCCAAGTGCATGTAGTTCAACTGGTCCTTCAACTTGTTGGTATGAATCAACCCTGGTCCCCATTTTTAAAAAAGGGAATAGGTCAGACCCAGCCTGTTATGGGCTGATATCGTTACTCGACTCAACAATTAAGATTATCGGCAGCGTCTTGTCATTAAGCCTACACGCCTGAGCGGAAGAATACTCGATTCTTAGTGACTTGCAGTACGGCTTCCGCAAAGGCATGGGCACAATTGACCAGGGGTTAAATTTGAATATGATGATTGGCAAATATACCAAAGCCAAACAGGGAAAGCTATACCTAACGTTTGTATATTTAACTGCAGCGTTCGATTCTGTAATCCATGATGAGCTTTAGAGAATTTTATCTAATCTGGGGGTGGAAAGTTCAATAGTTCTAATTTTGAGGCAATTATATGTGGGAGCAAATGCTAGGATTCGCTATGGGGCAGGAGGGGAATGCACAAAGCACTTTAGGGTGAGAAGGGGCTTGAGACATGGTTGCGTGTTGGCACCTTTTTTATTTATATTATATATTAATGATTTGGGAAATATGCTGGGGAAAGAATGCCAGGACCTTCCACAAGTCAGTAAGATACCTATAGCAACATTAATGTTAGGGGATAGGGATGCAGAGGCTAGTTGATTGTTTTGCCGCTTATATGGCCAAACTAGGTCTAAAAGTCAACATCTCTAAGACTTTTGTGATGATTTGCGGGACAGGGATTACTAATTTTAGACCCATTTCACTCAAAAAGACACACATTGACCACTGCAATACCTTTTCCTTCTTGGGAATACTTTTTGATGAGAGGGGGACATGGACCCAGGCTATTAAACAAGGAAACTGCTGTTTTCCAAAGCGGTAGCCGCACTTTTTAATTTTAGTAAGAAATTGGGGAAACGGGCACCAGAGGTCCTAATACAGATTTACAAGGCGAAATGCATTTCAATAGCCACTTATGGGGCAGGTATCTGGGGCCACGAGATCATCAACTCACTTCAATGTATTGAAAATATGTTTTTAATATTTTTATTGGTTGTCCCGGTTAGCACTTCTACCTATACCTGTCACACTGAACTGGGCTTGCCTTATATATCGGATATATGTAAAAATCCAATCTGTACTCCAGTGGCATAGAATCTGGACTTCAGACTCACTGGAGCTCAATAGACAGATATTTTTAGATTGTGGTAAATTGGATGGGGTGCGAAAGATTAGCTGGCTTGAGTATATTAAAAACTTTGTTGGTAACCTCGGCCATCCTAAATAATTCACGGAGCCTCCCAGTTTACTAGATATAAATAGGAAAGAACTTAAAACTAGCTGTCTTAATTATCTGGATAATAAGAGAAGATATACAGAATACCAAAAAGTTTCAGTCCAAGCCCACCATCTGATAGTGACTGACTCCAGCCCTACCTAAATATGTTTACAAGAGAACATGATAGATTCTTGTTGACTCGTTTGAGATTGGGCATTTTTCATCGGCTTGTTACTTTCCCTGCCCAAAACAAATGGTCAAAGGAGCTGTGTAAATGTCCTTGCGATGATGTATCCTCACAATCGACGATGCATGTGTTGTTTTTCTGTAAATTCTACTCCCACAACAGGCATAGGTGGATTCTGCCAATTTTAAAAAACCGAGGCCTAAGACAATGCTGGCCTGCTTTTTTGTTTCTACAAACACTAGGAAAAGGACAGTTGACCCTTTCAATTTTAATATTTCTAAAGGTGGTGATAAAATGTAGACATTCAATGATGATGTAAAAAACATATATATATATATATATATACACTGACGAAGCCGAAAAGGTGAAACGCGCCTGTCAAGGGGGCAGGGGGTCTGCCAATAAGTCACCTTGGAAAACCAACTTTGAGTGCCGTCTACTTTCGCAAAAATACGAATGTGTTGCAACAATATATATATATATATATATATATTATTTTTTAATTTACTTGGATATGACCAGAACTGTTATCGTATGGATTTTTATAATTCTAATATGTGTATATATTATCCCTAATATTTTAATAATAAAAAATAATAGGCACATTTATAAAGCGCATGGTTACATTCAGCCAGTGTGTCCCCGCGCTGCGGTGAAACTGCACAAATTCCGTACCCGACAGCCTCTCTACCTAGTTATCCCGAGGGAAAAGAAAAGCTTTGGTGGCAGGAACGCACACCAAACCCACACCGCATGATCTTAGTTGGCGTGTAGGGACATAGGGAGTGAGTAGCTCCGACAGATAGGAGGGGGCAGTCCCCTGCAGGATGCGATGTCAAACACACAGTGCCTTAAACAGGACTCTCTCCCTTATCAGCAGCCAGTGGAGTGCAGCCCACGCTGCCTTCGCCGAGACCCTCATCGATCGCATAAGAACCAGACGTGCTGCTGCGTTCTGCACCCTCTGGAGTCTGAGTATACACTTTATCGTAGCACCCAGATAAAGAATATTGCCATAATTCAGGCGCGATGTAACCAGGGCATGGACCATTGTTTTCCTGGCATCAGTCGGTAGCATATCCGGAGTTTTGCGGAGACCTTTAGGACTCTAAAACAGACACCTGCCACCCACCTGGTCTGGTACTTAAAGGAGAGCCTTGTGTCCAACCACACCCCCAGATTCTTTGCCTGCACGAAGGGGACAGGCGTAGTCCACAAGCTCTGAGGCCACCAGGCAGATGACCATACCGACGGAGCTCGCCCCACCACAAGCACTTCGGTCTTATTGCCATTCAACTTCAGGCAGTTGTTAGCCATCCTAGCGGCCAGTTCTTGCAGGCACGCCACGAAGTTGAAGGGAGGGAGACCACCAGCTGTGTGTCATTGGCATAGGACACGACCCTGATCCCAAACCCATCAGCGATCTCCGTTAAAGGAGCCATGTATAGATTGAACAGGGTCGGGATTAGGGTCGATCCCTGCGGTACCCCCTGTCTTAAATCGATTACTTTTGAGTAATGGGAGCCCTGCCTCACCTGGAAGCTACGCCCGACAAGAAATATTTCAACCAGCTCAGGGCACTGTCCGACACACCTCCTTTCTTCAAACACTGCACCAGGGTGTGGTGGGCAACAGCGTCGAAGGTGGCACCTAGGTCCAACAGGATCAAGGCCGCCGTCTGGCCTGTATCCACATATTGCCTGATGGTCTCAGTGGCAAAGAGCAAGGTGGATTCCGTAGCATAGAAGGCTCGTAATCCGGACTGAGTGGGGTGCAGGAGATTAGATCTCCCAATATGCGCCGTCAGCTGCATATTTACCACTTTCTCAACGACCATGGCAAAATATGGCAAGAGTGAGACGGGGCGAAGATTATCCAGTTTGTCTGGGCCTATATGAGGTTTCTTGGGGAGTGGTAGTACCACAGCTTTCTTCCAGCAACCAAGTGCTATACAGGTCCTAAAATAAGTCTCTACCAAGTGTCTAATATGTGGCTCCATGATATCCAGGCTCCCTCTTAGTACCTTAGGGGGCGCTGGGTCTCTGGGAGAGCCCGATTTTATACTAATACAGATTTTAATTAACTCTCCTGGGTGGGGCATGGAAAAACTCTTCAACCCTTCTCCCTCACAGACATCCTCTGTCTCCTCCACCACCTCCTCTCCTACACGGGTGGAGTCAGGGAAGGTGGAGTATATTTTCTCCACTTTGTCCGAGAAAAAGTCTGCCACACGGTTACATAGCTCTTCTGATCCCGCACCCGGAGCCTCTGACGTAGACAAGGAAGATATCTCCTTATAGACCCTAAACGGTTCCCTGTAGAGTTGCCCGCAGATCCAATTCTCTCCAGATAGTATAGAGATTTTGCTTTCCTAATGAGCCCGTAGTAGCTCTTCTATACCTCTTTATACTCCCTCCTCCCCTGGTCAGAGAAATCTTTCTTCCACCGCCTTTCCCGGCGTTTACAACATGCTTTTGCCGTTCTTAAGGCGTCAGAGTACCAAGGAGCAGATTTATGTGCTCTACCCGGTAATTTATATGACCAGGGGGCGGTGCTGTCCAGGGCATCTGTAATCTGCCTGTCTAAGTTTATGCATGCCCCTTTGGCATCTGTGCCGCCAGGTAGGCCCCCCAACGAGACGGCGCTGCTAAACTTTTCCTGTGAGAAGCCCGCCCATCTCCGACACACTATGCCCCTTTTTGCTTTTTCCCGTGTCTTTGGCCCCGGCAGGCTCATAGCAAAAGGGACCAGAAAATGATCTGTCCATGCAACAGGGAAAGGGGGATAAACAACTATATCCCCACAATTTGCAAAAAGGGGGTCCAGCATATGGCCACTCAGATGGGTAGGGGAATCTGACATTTTACTGTGCTTTTATGATTACTTTTTTAATCGAACAAAGCTGATTGAATTGAATTGAATTGAGCGATATGAGTCATTGAAATGTCTGAATGTCCCCCAATATTAACCATTGTACAATAAGAGTCATGGCCCAACAGACACTGCATGTACTAACGTATAGATCATATCCTGTGCAAGTCAAAGAGGGAAATGTAAACAACTGCCCTTTCTTCCCTCAGGCGACGCTGGGTATGCACTCTCCCCACATCTCCTCACTCTTTACAGGCGTGCAAACACTGTACCTCGGCGTAGGTATAATAGGGCACACATACGGACTTGAGCCATCATAGAGCTCACTTTTGGTCTGTTGAAGTCATGATTCAGATGTCTCGACCGCACAGGGGATGTGCTGCTGTACTCCCCAGTAGTTGGGTGCAAGATCATATTAGCCTGTTGTGTTTTGCACAACATTGCTTTAACGCATGGCTTACACATATACCTCTGGAACCTCGGCTAGCTCTGAATCTGGCAAACCGGGCCATTGCACATAACCGACGTCAGGGCATGCAAGTCCGTGATCAGCTCATTGGCACGTTTTTCACATGAGCAACCTGTAGTGTCATGGACAAAATGTAGTTTGCTGTCTGTTGTCAATGATGAAACTTGGATAGGCACGACTCTGTTAATTAATTCCACCCTGAGACGACTTTGCAAGCCACACTAACTGCATGTAAATCACAGCTGCTGACAGTAGTCAAAAGGTGTAGCGTGCCTCAGGTCATGTGCCCATGTCAGCGATCAGTGTAGTGGATGTCCCTAAAAACAACTATTCATGCTGATGACAAACAAAACATGTCCTGAGAGACCTACCTGGACCTCATGAGGATCGTTCACTAAATCACAAAAGGCCATAACCCTTGTATACTCAGGCCTGTGACCTCAATAGATTTGACTCCCCCATAAATGATGGTCCCAGAACGTGAGTGATGGTGTCATGGGTGAATCAGGCACGATGGGGCAGATTTACAATAACTGGTGCATCCCTGCATATCAGCAGGGATGCACCAGTTATTGTGCGTCTCGGCAGACACCTCTTGCGCCAGCTTGGATGCGCCGCATTCACAACTTAATTTGTAAAAAATTATGTGCCGGGGCTGAAAATGCTGCCAAGGAGGCTGCAGCCCACTTCTACCTCTGGTGTGCCCAACTTTCAACACCCATACTGCCTCAGTCTCTATCCTGTAACCATGCTCTGCTGTCTGTCCACCAAATGAAAATGCTTTTTTTTACATGTTAATCAGTGTGGTCTGACTGGGTTTGGTGTAGGTCAGGAGGCTGCTTCAGCGCAGCAAGTCATGCCACTGCTAGTGCTGCCTGTAATTAGTTTGGTCCAGTTATGACGACGGCATAGGCATCCACTGCTCAGGTTGCTGTGGCCCTGCCTGCTACAGCACAAGCACTGTCCCCAGTAGCAATGCTGCAATGCCTGTGAGATGTGAGTATGGCTGTTGCACCTGCTGGGCTCAAGCAAACTCAGCAATTAGCATGCTTGGAGGCAGCGCACGGAAACTACAGGTGACTCCATAGTGCACAAAAGTGCGGTGGGCCACCGCCACATCAAGCGCATTGAGGATAGTAGCAATGCAGGGCTGCAGGCCCCCACTACAATTATCCAATGGGAGGCTTAGACTCAGGCAGTGGCAGGGTGCAGCAGACTCCGGGAAAAGAACGCAAGCCATTCGTTAATGATGCCTTCTTGGATTCATGCTAGGCATGACGACATCATCTCTAAAGTGATGATACACAATCATGCCTGCCTGAATAGATGTATGCCTGCCTATGAAAACATACCAGCCCGTCACCATGCAAGGTATGTGGTTCTTTTTATTTTAAATTGGGCAATTAATATTGAGACCACCACCTGCAGGACCAGAAATCGTAGCCCCGGCCCTGTGAAAGAAGTGCCGGTGCTGAGCACCTGAAAGTACTGGCCACATTGTAAATGCAGCGCACCATGGCGTAAAAATAGACAGATGAGTGACGCATCTCCTGCCGTAAAGGTGATGCATTGCTGGAATCGCGCCGCAAGCGCGACTCAGCTCCAGCAAAGCCCGGGTTGACCATATGTCTAACATGCTGCATTTTGACACAGCATGGCCATAAAAGTGACTGAGTGAAATCATGTAGATTTCACTCAGCCACTTTTATGAGGCGTTCCTGCACTGGAACGCCCCCCTCCCCTGCGCCGGAATGGCCACATGTGGTGCCGGGTTTCACAACGTGACACATCTCCCAGATGCGTCACGTTGAAAATACCCCGCAGCATGGCGCTGGCTTTGCACTGCCGCTGCGACACAAAAAGGAAGCAACGGTGGCGCATATGTAGCGTACGGGGCTTGTAAATCTGCCCCCATGTGTCTGTGATGTATCCACACTGCTCCACCCCAATGTTATGTAACCCATCACACAATTCTGATAATGAGCACTCAATATGGACTACATGTACCATAATGCAAAGTAGGAGAAAATTAAACTGGGGTTTGATGTTGTGTCAGCCACCCACTGTTTGTGCAGAAATGTCATTAAATGGTCTGTTCCCCTTTTTGTTACATATTCATGATTCTCACCTGCACTGCTATTTCAGTTTCTTCTACAACAGAACAGCAGGATGGCAGTGGATTTGATTACTGATTGTGGATGGATCTGGATGAATACAAAATGGCTGCCAAATACTTCCTGTGATGTATTTCCTGTCTCCCACTTCCTGTATAACATTTCCTGTATGAAATTATGTGTTCCGGGTCATTTTCGGAGGTTACAGCCCAAAAACGTAATTTCCGATTTTGAAGAGTAATGCGCGTGCGCGGACCCGAGGCTCCGGAACCCGAAACATAATTTCATACAGGCAATGTTATATACAGGAAGTGGGAGACAGGAAATACATCACAGGAAGTAGTTGGCAGCCATTTTGTGTTCATTCTGAGTCATCCTCTATCACTGATCAGATCCTCAGACATCCTGCTGCTCTCATCACACTTATTTCCCCCAAAATGGTTGAGGAGTATGAAGAGAGAGCACCCCCTTTCACGGAAAGGGAATTAGACATCCTGGAAGAGGGGGCGCTGCACACATTTCCTCAGCTATATGGGGACCATGAGTATCAGCTGAGCAGTGCAGCCCAGGCCAGGCTATGGGCCAACATCGGTGAGCGCTGCAGTACAGTGGGAGTCTACACCAGGAGTGCTAGGGCATGCCGTAAGCACTGGGAGGACATAAAACGCTTGTCCCCCCACAAGGCTACGGAGCTGGTGGGCCTGTCTTCCCAGCACCATGTGCATCGTCCTCGCCTCTCCCACTGTACAGTAGGGTCCTGCGAGCAGCTTGGCCGACCCTCCAAGCTCAGCTTGTGGAGCATGAGCAGCAGGGACCTAGTAAGTGCATCATATGCAATATGTGTCTGGGAGTATGATGTGAGTGAAACAGTGCTGTACCATTGTGTGTTCCATGCCTCCATTCACCAATTCCGTGTCCATGCAGCAGTCATCAAGATTAAAAAGGCACACTGTGGCATATGGACTGTACAGGGCAGAGTGCATTTTGAGAGTTGTAGTTTCTTCATGACAATTGGGTAAATGAGCCACACTTGTGCATTGATATTGAAGTCTGCTCTGACAGCACCACGACCATTGAACCAAGGAAATCATAACTGATGTGCGCATTGGATGAGCAATGGTACACACACTGTCCAGTGTGTGCATGGCAGGCCAAAATGTATTGGATGCTCTGACTTGCATGGCATTTGCAGAGTTTGGTTTCTAATTGAGACAGATCATCAGGTGCCATAGAGTCAAGACAGACTTTGAGATCCATGCATCACTCTTAAGTGTTCCTAAATTTGTAAGGTGGGTCCACTGCCAGACGTCTCACCCTCCATGACATTTCACATGTACAGGTAGCTGTCACAACGACCCACCACTGTTCACCGGTGTACTGCACTACCTTTTAAGTCCTGTAAGCCAATATGTGGCACTGGTTCAGCCAATGATGTATTGGGACAGCAAAAGGCTAGACTCACATGTAGCTAGAGTAGTAGCCCAGACCCTATGTGGATGTGTGACCCACATTCAGCATTTGTCTTGTCCCATGCAATGATACAAAGCAGATGACACCTGTCCAGACGTTAAATAGCTGCAACTCCATATCAATGCACAAATTCAATTAAATCTGGACTCTTTATGTTTCCCTTTGGTGGACTGGTTTTGGAACTGGCACATGTAGCAGTGACAGGACACACAGGTCACAAGAATGCCAAGATTGAGGGTTGGCCAATACAGTTGCGTAAGCCAGAAAAATACACATGAGATGTCCATGTCAGACTCAATTCAGTAAATGACAGTGAAGATACATGTAATGTAAGTTCATAAACACTGAGAGGCAGATTTACAAGCCCCTTGCACTTAGTTTACACCGCTGTTGCATCACTTTTGTGACGCAGCAGCGGCGCAAAGCCGGCGCCATGCTGCGGGCTAATTACAACGTGATGCATCTGGGAGATGCGTCACATTGTAAAGCCCTGTGCCACATGTAGGCATTCTGGCGCGGGGGTAGGGGGGCGTTCTTATGCAGGAACGCCTCCTAAAAGTGGCTGAGTGAAATCTACAAGATTTCACTCAGTCAGTTTTAGGGCCATGCTGCGTCAAAACCCTGCGCCTGCTTGAAGTAGGCGTAAGGATTGATGCAGCATGTTAGAGATAGGGCACCCCCGAGCCTTTCTGGAGCTGCGTTGCGCTTGTGACGCAACTCCAGAAATGCGCTGCATTTCTGCCGGTTGAAGCATCACGCATCTGCCCATCCGAGCGCCACGGTGCGCCGCATTGCAAATACGGCACATCAGTGGTGGCGTACGGGTGGGCAGATGCGTCGCAACTCTTCTGGCACATCTCTGCTGATTAGCAGAGATGCACCAGAAGTCGTAAATCAGAGCCTGACAACTGTAGAGTGTGATTAGAGGAAAACAAATTCTGACCTTGGTTCATCTATGTATGTGTCTAACCTGCATGAAACAACCACCACATCAGGATTTTGCTTACATTTCAGCAGGCACGGCTGGTGATATAGAAGAATTGCAGGAACAAGTCCGGAGAAGGAGGCCATAAGTTTGCTGGCGGCTACACCCTCTTTCCACCAGCGAGGAAGAAGAAGAAGAGGAGGAACCCTCAACATCAGGAGCAAGGGGATTGTGCCCACCCGCAATGAGGAAGAACAGCACTCTGGTGCTACGTCCCGGGTAGAGGCTGTGGACATTGAAGGTGGGGGAAGGACCCGACATCTCTGACCATGATGTGGTAGAGAGCTACTTTCCACCACACTCTTCCCCGGGGCAGGCCAACACTCAATCTGGGCCTGTCATCAGCCCCTCCAGCTGCATCCTCTGCAACCTGTCCCCCTCCTCGTAGCCGCCAAGCCGAATGCAACATCTGCTCCGGACCTGAGGCACCACATCCCTCCTGTCCGCCCAGGCCCCTACTAGTGTTGTTCCTCCTGTGGCTGTGCCAGGGGACTTGAGTTGGATGGTTGAGGGTCAACCAGACATGTCCTCTCGCATCATGCTCCAATAGTGTCTAGAGATACGCACAATCCGAGCGGACATTCTCTGATCTCTGGACACCCTCACCACCAGTGTCAATTCTATGGCCACAGCCATGTCGTCTTTTGTCTCCCAAATCCCTTCCCATACCACCGTCAATGTCTCCCCCTGTCCTGTGCCCCACACTGTTTCCCCCGTACCTGTTCCTGCACCAGCCAGCCGTGTGCCTACAAGATCATCATTTGTTTTCCTTTCTCCCTTCCAAATGGACGGTTATTTTCTGTTCCTACATAAATGTCTTTGAGGAATTCCACTTAGTTTAACTTGTTTGACTTGAGGTTGAATGTCTATTTCATAATATGGACACATATTTTGTGAGTCATATGCTATGCACATAATAGCTTGTTGCAATGATGGGTTACACTTATAACTATGTCTCACACACACAAACACATACCTACATCGTTAGACAGGACATGATACACAACTGAATCTTACTTTTGTAGATCTTTATTTTTACTATACACATAAGAACCCCAAGACAAATTGACCACGTGAATGTCACTGGCGACCGTGCTTGCGACTCTGCAATTTTGGAGGGGATGATCGCTGTGAGGGGTCAGGTTCAGCTTGTCGCCTACGTGTATGTGGGTGTTGTACAGGGTGATCTACAAGTGCAGGTGCAGATGGTGTCTGTACATTTGGTGTCTGTGCCTGGACAAGGGCTGGTTGTGCAGGTGGTGGAAGTGACTGTACAGAGGTTGGTGGTGGTTGTGCAGGTGGTGGGAGTGACTGTACAAAGTTTGGGGGTGGTTGGGGTGGTTGTGCAGGTTGTGGAAGTGACTGTACAGAGGTTGGTGGTGGTTGTGCAGGTGGTGAGTGACGGTACAGGGGTTGGTGGTGATTGTGCAGGTGGTGGGGGTGCCTGTTCAGGGTGCCGGTGTGTTTGTATACCTTTGCTGTGGTGCTGGGCAGTTGGTGGTACAGGTGTGTGGATGTGCTGTCCTGCAGGCAGATATGATGGCTCCCCTCCCTGCGTTGGCTGTGAAGGGAGACTTTGGATCACTTTCAGCATGCCCTCCATCATCTTCATGGCCATGGCATGGTGTCTTGCACTCTCTTCCCTTTGGATGGATATCAAGTCTCTCCTATTCCTATCCATATCCTGCCAAGTTCTATCCATCCTAAAGATTGTCTCGCCCTGTCCACCACCTGAAGGAATTGTACCATGTCCTGCAGGGACTCGAACATGTCTGACAGGGTAGCCCCTATGGCACGAATGTTCTGCCTCACATCTGCCTGCTGTTGGAAGAAGTCCTGCTCCCACTGGCCACCATAGCCAGGTGCAGGCCCCCTCTGCAGGTGTCTGCCAGGGATGCGATGAGCAGTTCCAACACCAGGGCGGGTGGCAGGTGGAAGGCTGTGGGCAGGAGAATTGTGCACAGGGGATACCTGCACCACAACAGAGCTGGTACTTCCCACAGATGTTAGAGAGGATGGCTGGAATACACTGTGTAGGGAAGAGCTGGTAGGGAAACCACCATGTCGGTCTTGGACGTGAGGGCTGTGAGGGAGTGATGTCTGTGTTGGGATGCGTGAGGCGGTGGCTGGTTTGATCTATGCCGAGGACAGGGAATTATTTGTTTGGGAGGAGGCTGACGAACGATGCTTGGTAGAGTATGTGATGCAGTGACATCAGAATCGTCATCTACGGAGTGGATGGATATGGGGTCATCATCATCCACAAAGTCAACGTCCTCATGATCTTCCTCCTACTCTTGAGCATGACTTGCTGCCCACATAACTGCCTGGAGGATAAGGGGATACTCCCCTCTGATTTCCCCTCGGCCAGCACTGGTCGTAGGTCGGTCATCCTCTTCCTCAGTATCATCTGGAACACAGAGGTTGCAACCGTATTAGTGATTGACCTGGTATTACATGTGGTGCAACAGGGTTGTATTAACTATACTTTGCATCAGCAGATGAGGATCATGTGACCTGGTTAGGGTACTACCACAAATGACCACTCACGCCATAGCACTGAGGTGTTACACGGAGAGTAAATAATACTACCAAACTCACCAGCTCCAGCCACAACTTTCTGTCCATTCGCGTTCCCCCCTGGTGGGACCTATTGAACCTGTCTCCTCATAGATGTTGTAGACATAGCTGTAGAGGGTAGAGACAACATTCTCAATGATCTGTATCCCCAATTGACGAACAGGCACATGTGACACTCCTGATTTGTATTTCACTTTGTAAACAACAACTGTTGATTCCATGTAGAAGGGGATCTCGGTCTCTGTCATGGCTTAGTAATCTGAGCTAATGACACACCTCATGCCAGAATTACCTGAAGGACAGGTGCGCGAGGGTTTCACTGCTGCAGCCAGGATGTCATGCATCCCCCGGGATGGTGTTCGCTGCAGTGGGATCATCTTGTGAGCAGCTGTGATAAGACATACAAGTCCATATTTTAGTACAGCAGATGGTAGCTATGAGCCAACATGTCATTCTCAATAACCATTTGCGGGTAATCCAGGACTATGTGCAGCATGTTTACCTCATGGACTTTACACGTGGGCATCTGCTCACATGCAGCATTTGCCAGCTGTTACCTCCATGCAGCACTGACATCAAAAAGATGACACATCAACTGACAAACTTGTATGAGAAGGTTACTGATATTTCAAGGAAGGGGATAAATTACCCGGACTTATCCACATTACACTGATTTCACCTTTACCATTAAGACTAACATTTTTCATGAGTGTAATTTTGTCTGTTGACAAGTCAGAAAGGAGTTCATGTGTGAGATGTGCAGTAGTCAGGGACATGATGTTGCTCATTTGTGCTTCCCTACACATGAGGTCATACAGCTCCTTTTTGAATGAGAGAACACAGATTTCATATGTCCATCCTTTGAGTGTCCTCTGTTCCCATACTCTATTTCCAACATCATGGTACTACTTAGCTGACAACGGATGGTGTCTTGTACACAGACATCCTCATATGTCAAACACTCACCTATGCATGTGAATGCAGTAGAAGAGGAGGCAAGCAGAAAACAACATTTGGCTATGATCACACATTGTGGATAAGCTGAGAAGCTTTGAGGCTTCCCGCCTGCACTGGATTATCGTGTTGCTCTTCAGTCAAGTTATTTTGCAGGTGTAATTACATGAAGATTCACCTTAGCAGCCCCTACACCCATCTCAAAGGTACACAGCTGGCATCAGTGTGTGCCTCAGCCATACCAATTTAATTTTGATTTAACCATGTATATTTCGCTAGGGATTTATACTATCATTAAATTGCAAGCCTGTTGTGTTTTTGTCAGTTCATATGACACATTGTTCTATTGTATGTCCATTCTGCACTCACTTGGCATACATTTTGTGTCAGCCTCTCATTTGCCACCAGGGTCTGTGCTGCCATGTGTTCAAATGCCATATGTAAGCATATTGTGATGCAGGACAACAGTGTTGTACAACACATACAACATACGGTGGAGATGAAAGGCCCAATTAATGAGCATTCTGCCAGAATTACTCTAGGGTTGACTTACCTTGGCCCGGCACTGAAACAGTGTGTGGTCCCTGAACAGATGTCACGTCCAACCTTGTAGCAGGAGTCAGTGTGTGTCTGGGAGTACCGCATTGTACCTACAATGATAAGTGTGTTTTGCATCTTTACATGTCTGCTTCCACATGTGATGCACTCAATTTCTGGCACAAAGGACGAGCACAAGCAGTTGTAGGCACCAACGTAGCAGAAGTGTGTTATACATAATATCATGAGCGATCTCCCAAATGACTTAGAATTAGCCCACTACCTAGATGCAACCTATATCACAATTACATGCCTACGAATACAGAGGTAAGGTCCACTATCGTGTTTTGTTGATGCCCAACAAATAACCCATCCAATGTAAGAAGTACACGACCAGCTGTGTGGACTATGCAATTTGATGTATATTGGAAAGATTTGAAGTTGGGCAGTGGATGTATTGTCAATACTACTGAGAATGCTATCTCACTGCTTGTTCATCATTACCATATTTGTGCAAATAGGATTTCTTGATTAGGTCTACATACACTATTACAATATTGTGGGGACACCCTTTTGACTAGTTGTGGCACTTGATTACAGGATTGGATTCCTAGGTCTGGGACTGTTGGTGAAATACATGTAATGTTCCACAATTACAAAGGTATGATGAGCCAAGGCATGTTATATTTTGTCACACAAATGTCATATGCTAAAGATGAATGTCCATTGACAACTCCAATTGTAATGAAGCAATTTTTTCATCTCTGGTTGACTTTCATAGGTAGGTACTATATGTCCCTCTGTCGTCTCCTGACAATGTGTGCATTTTGACCATCCTCTAGCCAGTTTGACTTACCAGTTAGTGAGGTTGTAAAGCCTTCCTCTGCACATTGTCGATTCCTCCCAGTAGATGCGGTGACCTCTGCTACTGCTGTTGTCTGTGCTCTGGCTGGATGTGTCAATGGGTGAGAAGAGAGAAAAGTAACTAAATGGGAAATGTGTTTGTGGAACTTTTCAAGGATTTCCCCTTATCTTCTGGTGCTAACAGTGTTGTGAAGTACTGCCACAGACAGGGCAGGTAGGAACAGTGGTATGTTGGGGATGTAATGGCGTGGCAGAGTGAGAAATCGACAACAGAATATTTGTATGACATTTTGATCTGATGATCCTCTCACCTTCTTCTTTGTGATTTAGGCTGGCACAGGGTGATGTACTTCTTGCATAATTTGTGGCAGGTTTACCCGCCCCTTGAAACAGATTTACACTGCTGTTGTGTCACTTCTGTGACACAGCGGTGGTGTACAAAAGACGACACATTTTTAATTATTCGCAACGTGATGCATCTATGGACAAGCGTCACATTGTGAGGCCCTGAGCAACATTGAACCTGCGTCAGCTTTGATGTAGGCAGGGGGGCATTCTTTTGGGATATGCTGCATAAAAGTGATGCAGTGAAATCTACAAGATTTCACAGAGTCACTTTTCAGAGGCTGCTGCGATGCAACCTTAAGCCTGCGATGCATCCGTGGTTGCGCAAGGGTTCAATTGCATGTCACATTGGTACTGGCGCGTCCCTGCTAATTTTTGTCAATTGCTACTTAGCAGGGTTGTGTATGTACAACAGCAGTACTGTGCCCATGTTTTCAAAAGGGGGGGAGGGATTTTCCATTTCTAATGCAAAGGATTCTGGGACTTGTGGTGCTACACACAGAGTGTGACACATGAGTCTCTGACTGACTATATTTTTATATACACTTTGGACAAGTTCCTAACTCACAATGACAGTGCAACACAGATAATCTTTTCATGCACTCTTTTTTTTCATTCCATTTACCTGGTACCACATAGCGGATGTCACTGACAGGCAGCCCATGGACCAAGTGGGGGTGTATTGTGGTAAGGATATCCTCCTCCAGTGGGGTGAGACGGCTGCGGGGTCCAGGGTATTCAGCAGGGAGGATCCTGCTTAATTCAATTCTGGAGCACTTCTCCTTTACCCTCTGCCTTTCATCCTGCCACTTCTTCTTGATGTCCTGTATACTGTGTGCCTCTCCTCCCCCAATGCTGTGACAGCAGTGGCTAATTGCTGCCATAGGACTGCCTTCTGTGTCCCACTGGTGCAGAAGGTTGGGGGTCCATATAGTTTGTGGTGCCTTACTATGAACTCCACAAGCATGGTGGTCTACTCTGCAGTGAAGTTCCTCTTTCTCCTCATTAGTTCCATTTTTCTCTGGCATTGTGAGTGTTGTGAACACAAACTCTCTGTGGCCAAACCTGTCCCTTCAATGTGTGCTGCTTTTATGTGTTTTGTGGTGCTGGTCAATTAATGTTAATTGGCTTCAGCTGTAGAGTGGTGGGGGATGGTAGGCACTTGCAACATTCATCATGGCAAAATGAAGCTATTGGCTGCAGTGTGTCAGCTGATCCATGGTGGAGGATAGTAGACAATTGGACAGGTGTTTACCCTTGGCTAACATGATCAACTGCCAAAATTCATATCTTTCTGCCTGAAACTGGAAATTCCATCCCGGAATCGGAAATTCCGACTTAGAGCTGGAAATTGCGGGCCGGAATCGGAAAATCTGCTGCAGTGCCGGGAATTCCGGCCCAGAAGCGGAAATTCCGACCTGGGAGCGGACATAAAGTTAGTAGTTGTAAGTCTATTCTGTGAATACCAAAAGTAGTATGTTCATTCTGTGAATACCAAAAGTAGTAAGTTCATTCTGTGAATACCAAAAGTACTAAGTTCATTTTGTGAATGCCAAAAGTAGTAAGTGCATTCTCTGATACTAAAATAGTAGTAAGTTTAGGATTGAGTCTTAAGTTCATTCTGTGAATCGGGCCCTCAGTATGGAATGTTGTATCGGAATGTACACTGAGCTCCCAGAGAGAGTCAGTTGGCACAGACTTCTCCCCTACGCAGATACAATTTGATGTTATGGCGTAAACTTTCCTTACCTGAACCCTAAAGTATCACAGCTGTCATTGAAGAAAAGGACATGATACACACCCTTGAGATGCACACTCTTTTGCTAGAAGAAAATTGCTTCATAAAAGGTAAGATGGAAAATTCAACTATTGCTTTTGGTGAGATCTTCCCTATGAGCGCACAGTGTTGCATAAAGATAAATAGGGCCTGATTCACAAAGGTAACTTACACCCTTAAGTAATTTACACATTTGCATATATTTATATATTATACCTATTCAAAAAATCCTAGTGTACACTACTCCAAAAGTGTAACTTAGATGTCTCCACCAAACTTAAGGGCTTGGGGCTGTTCACAAACTGCAGGGCTATTCATAAAGGTATCTTAACTTTTGAGTAATTTACATATGTAATTTACTCTTACACTTTTGAGAAAGTTTACATTTTTTAGCTATTCACAAAATCCAACTGTAAAGTTACTCAAATGTGTAGGAGTAAATGAAGTGTAAATTATCCAAAGTGTAAATTAACTTTGTGAATAGCACCTGCAGTTTGTGAATAGTCTGCAGGCATTTCAATTTAGTGGAAACAAGTAAGTTATGCTTTCGGAGTAAACCTAAACTCTGATTTTGTGAACAACCAATGAGTAGTAGACTTACTAAATACTGTAAATCTTTAAGACCCCCTGGCCACATCTTGTAAGAGCTTCCTGAAATATGGTCGAGCCCAACCTGACGTTTAGGAGTCAAGGTGACCCGATGATGAAGCATGACACCACGAGGGTGTGTCAGGGTAATTAAAACAGAAGGAATTCTTTTCTTTTCCACAACACAGTGGGTAATAACTAGGATGCTTCAGTAACTATCTTCTCATTCTCAACCAGGGTTTTTTTATTTACTTTTCATTACACGGTCTCATAAGTCGGTAAGCACTATTTTTTTGTTATTTGCAGCTATGCCCTCTTTCATTTTAGCGGCTGTTATTTAATTGCTTTGCTGCGCAGGCCGAAAGGGAGCCTTTTAAGTCACTAATGTAACAAGCATTTGTATCACCACCACCAGTACCACCACTACTACCAGTACCACCACTAACAGTAACACCACCACTTCCACCACCAGGACCACCACCACCAGTACCACCACCACCAGTACCACCATCACCAGTACCAATACCACCACCAGTACCAGTACCACCACCACCAGTACCACCACCAGTATGACCACAACCACCAGTACCACCATCAATAGCACCAGTACCACCACCACCACTACTACCACCACCACCAGTACCACTACCAGTACCACCACCACCAGTACCACCACTACCACCACCAGTATCAACAGTACCACCACCAGTACCACCACCAGTACCACCATCAATACCACCAGTACCACCACCACTACTACCACCACCACCAGTACCACTACCAGTACCACCACCACCAGTACCACCACAACCACCACCAGTATCAACAGTACCACCACCAGTACCACCACCACCAGTAGCATCACCACCACCAGTAGCAGCACCACCAGAACTACCAACAGTACCACCACATCTCCAGTACCACCAGCAGTACCATTACCAGCAGCACTACTATCACCACCAGTACCACCACCACCACTACCACCAGAACCACCACCAGTAGCACCACCACCACTGCCACCAGTACCAGGACCAGCACCACCAATACCACCAGTACCACCACCAATACCACCACCACGAATACCAACACCACCAGTACCACTACCACCTGTACCAGTACCACCACTACCAGTACCACTACCACAACCACTACCACTACCAGTACCACCACCACCATTACCACTACCACCACCAATACCATCACCACCAATACCACCACCAATACCGCCACCACCACCTCCACACCTCTCGCTCAGTAGTAATAGCAGGGACACTGTACGAGACAGGAGCTGTAGCCGAGACCCTCCCTCCCTCCATGAGCGCCATAGAGCACAGCCCACCCTGCACAAGGAGGTGAAGCCAGGGCCCTACTACAGCTGGAGTGTTTATTAGGCCAAAGATAGCAATAAAAATACACAATGTCACACTGCACACTCAAATCACGGAGAGGGCAGAAAACAGGCCCCCGCCGCTCTTCCTCCTAAGCCGTGACAGTGTATTCACAGTGCGATTGTGTTGGAGCGCTTTGTTAGTGTTTATTGCTCTGATCATATGCAACTCTCACTTCACACGTTGTGTCTGTGTCATTTACGGCAAAAGACCCTGTCCGACGGACGTCAACTTGTGTCAGTTACTGAAGAAATAGAACAGTCTGTGTGTCCTGATAACTGTTCCGATCCTCTGCAGTTTATGAGGGGAAAATTCACTGCACTGCGCCCAAAAGTTTCCAAGTTCACGTTAAAAAAGGCCCATCTTCCTTGACAGCTACACAGAACAACAAGTACAAGCTGTCTGACACATCTAGGTCAATATCAGGAATCCACACCATCAGTGTTGGACCAAATTCTACTTAGAAAAAATGTGCGAGAAACGAATGACACCTCACGGAAACACCACCAACGGGGCAACTGGTATGTAATTTCCAGACTCAATTCTCAAAGAAAGAAGAAGGAAAGTGTCCAAAACAAACAACCAAAAACGTGTAACAAACAGTGGAAAGCGGAAAACATCTGCTAGTGACAAACACACAACATAAATAAGTGCATAAAACACAGCATCCAATTCCCTTAACCAACTTTATTCGTAGGGAAATGATTGTATGCTGTAAAGATAAAAAGGCTGGTAGCTATTCATGCATACCATTATCTATTGCCAATGCCGACATGTTTCACTGCCACAACAATTTTGGCAGATTCATCAGGGCTGCACTATATGCTGCCACTCCCCTCTTGGACACTTGTTCTGTGTTAACTGCCAAGGGAACAGGCGCATAAAAACAGTTAAAAGCATGTAAACACACCCATGGATAGCCGTATATATGGTAACATTGTTTACCCAGAGACATTCTGCTCTCAAAGGAAGCACGTTGGATTTACAGCAAAAAGACAGACCAATGGGGGCTCAATTAAATTATTGAATGGAATAGGATCAAACTGTGATTCCATAGGCAGTGCTATTACTGTTTCTCTTTTCTCACTGCTTCCAGTAGTGTTAGCTAAGCATCGAAATATGACAGTGGGACTGCAGCTGGCATGGTCCTGCTGGTATGCATTGTTCCCCTCTTTACCGGCCTGAGCTGCTCTGTGACTTGGTTTGTGCAGTCGCAGTTTTAATGGAGGTCCAAAACATCTACTTATAGCCATAAGAGGGCTTCCGCTTAGTATGAGTGCCAAGGATTACATTGGTCCATTAAGTACATATAATATATGTCCTTTTTCAATAAATATATATTTTATATTTTTTTGAGCATGCAGTTCAAACTGGTATGGAGTGACACAGAAACGCTAGACCCCAGAGTTTTGTTTGGCTTAGATTGGATGAGTTCCTAACATCTTTCTTTCTGTCAAGTCTGTAGCTTAATCTGACTTAGAGTACTGCACTTACATTTGACTCTACACTTTGACTAGTCTAAGATGGCCATCATTTACAGTATTGGACTCTGCTATTGTGTTTTATGTACGTTTGAAATATTAGGAGGCATCCCTTGGTTAATCAGATGATTTGGTCTCGATGCGAT
Source organism: Lissotriton vulgaris (assembly GCF_964263255.1). NCBI lineage: Eukaryota > Metazoa > Chordata > Amphibia > Caudata > Salamandridae > Lissotriton > Lissotriton vulgaris. The sequence goes on along the minus strand of NC_141687.1, from coordinate 277,080,094 downwards.
AATTATGGTATCGCAATTTCATCAGCACTGGCACTGGAAGTGACCTTTTCTGCATCGGTCCCCTTGCATTTCGTGCCTTTCCAAGATGGCCGCCATTTAGGCAACCGCGCCACGTGACCACTTGCAGTGGGCGTATGCTATTGCAGGTGTTCATTACAGCGAGACCGGGGCGCAGACACTGTGAAGGAGACGAAGCGCTCATGACAAGAGTTCACGGTGAGAAGTATCGGAGTACATTTAGTGATACTGTGGCGTGTGACTCGTGTTTTGAGCTTAGCATTCCCACCATAGTGGGCATGGAGAGGGTTTGGTCCTCCGCAATAAGTGGGGTATCGCATGACCATATGTGAGGGTTGATTACTCTAAAAGAAAGGGTGTTTGACATGTGCATCTCCCATTCGAGCACAAATACGCGACGTTCAGATGCGAACCTTTGAGCATTTTTATGATAAGTTTGAAGCTATATCAATGTGTGCCTAACGTTCAGTATGGATGTGTGCTACTGTTCGACATCTTGAATGCACAGTTTCATAACTTTTTAGCAGTGAGATACAGTATGTATGGGTGTTTCCGTTCGATGGCTTGAAAGAGTGGTCTTCTATCCCCGCAACAATGAGATATGCTTAAAAAGATTTCTGACAGAAGGAAATTCTGTTTGTTTATATCGTCAGAATGCTAAAGGCTAAGTGAAGGCGAGGACTCACAGTTGGAGTACTCCTGCATCCCTTTCAGCCCCTAGGTGGCCGGCATGAGCAACCAGGCTGTCTCTGGGTAAACAATGTTCACATATGGCACCATATATACGGCTATCCATGGGTGTGTTTACATGCTTTTAACTGTTTTTATGTGCCTGTTTCCTTGGCAGTTAACACGGACCAAGTGTCCAAGAGTGGAGTGGTAGCATATAGTGCAGCCCTGATGAATCTGCCAAAATTGTTGTGGCAGTGAAACATGTCGGCATTGGCAATAGGTAATGGTATGCATGAATAGCTACCAGCCTTTTTATCTTTACAGCATACACTCATTTCCCTATGAATAAAGTTGGTTAAGGGAATTGGATGCTGTGTTTTATGCACTTATTTATGTTGTGTGTTTGTCACTAGCAGATGTTTTCTGCTTTCCACTGTTTGTTACACGTTTTTGGTTGTTTGTTTTGGTCACTTTCCTTCTTATTTCTTTGAGAACCGAGTGACTACCGATGATGAGACAGGAGCTTGTCTAGAAATTACATACCAGTTACCCCGTTGGTGGTGTTTCATTGAGGTTTCATTCGTTTCTCGCACATTTTTTCTATGTAGAATTTGGTCCAACACTGATGGTGTGGATTCCTGATATTGACCTAGATGTGTCAGACAGCTTGTACTTGTTCTGTGTAGCTGTCAAGGAAGATGGGCCTTTTTTAACGTGAACTTGGAAACCTTTGGGCGAAGTGCAGTGAATTGTCCCCTCATAAACTGCAGGGGACAGGAACAGTTATCAGTACACACAGACTGTTCTATTTCTTCAGTAACTGACACTAGTTGACGTCCGTCGGACAGGGTCTTTTGTTGTTGGTCTATGTTTGAGTGGAGGGCGACCCAGTCCATATTTCCCTCTGAGCTCCCTTCTAGAGTTTGTCTGTGTAATTTACAACAGTTACACATCTCCACAGCACTATTTATCACTACCTTGATGACGTCGCGGGCGGTCTCTTCTTCTGATATTTACATTCTAACATGCGGTCGAAGAGGCCCTTCATTGCAATTCAATAGGTATCGCATTTGCAAGAGTTAAAGCTAATAGTATTGCAAACAGCAATGCCTTTTATTTATGTTTTATAACCCAAAACATAAATAAAAGTCATTCTCATTTACAATGGCAATAGCTCAAACTCGTGTGAATGCGAGACCTATTGCATTGCAAATTCTTGTTTAATTTTATTTTAACACATAATCAAGTGAGAAAATGGACACTTGTAACTACGTACCAGTAGGTTAGCGATATTGGTGTTAAATAAGCCATACACTAAAAAGTTGGAGCAATCACCTCTTTTGTAATATTAACATAATGAAGTTAAATGGAAGGTGAAAAAAAGTTGAAAAAAGTTCAAGCTATGCCATATACTAAATTCAGAGGCTGTATATGTAGGTGATATTGGTGTAGGTCAAACCATACATTGGTAATGTGGGTAAAGACACCTCTTTTTTAAATGTAACATTGTAGAGTCAAACGAATGATGGAAAGATTAATGAGGGTCCAATTAAGGAAATATAGAAAACTGCTCTAATGATGTGGCACTGTTCCAGTTGTAATATGAAAAGCAATTATATGTGAGGTCATGAATCTGTAAACAGTAAAAAGGTCAGGTGTAACCTTAATATGTTCGTAGATTCGTCCAAAACATAGATAGTTATCAATTCTGGAATAGTTTTCACATGTAGGGCCAGATGTAGATAAATTCCATTTACCGATTCATAAATACCGATTCATACCGAATCGGTATTCCTGAATTGGTAAATGGTATGTAGGTGAAAACTCGGTAAAAGTTACCGAATCGGTATGACTCGGTAACCCAAATCGGTAATTACCGAATCGGAAAAATCTGAGTCGGTAAATTCCGAGTCGGTGAAACCCAAGCATCCCTATGGGCCTCCTGGCCCATAGGAATGAATGGGATTCACCGAATCGGAAAAATCTGAATCGGAATTTACTGAATCGGAAATTACCGAATCGGTAATTACCGATTCGGGAGTTTGAAAAACGCCATGTGAGCCTGCCAACCAATCAGGGACAGCCTACACACCACACAACCAAGGCCCTGTGAATCCAACCAATCAGATTGAAGCACCCCACCCCAGTAGCTGGGAGTGGCCACACCCATGCAGGTGCAAACCAACAGAACAAACAATTCAGCAGAGGTGAGAGGAGCAGAGCATCCACAGGCAAGCAGTGTGACAGAATGGAGACACATGAAGGCCAAAAGGATGGAGGGGAGAGAAAAAGGAAGATCAAGTTCAGCCCAGAGGAACTACAGGTGGCTGTAGATGAAATTGTAAGCCACTACAGGCAAATTTTCAGGAGACCGTCTCTGCATGTTGCAGAGACTGTGAAGAGGAACATTTGGATTTCAATACAGGCCAAAGTGAATGCCATTGGTGTGACCCACCGGGAGATTGAGGACATAAAAAAGAGGTGGTATGACCTGCGCATCGTGACAAAAAAAAGATTGCTGCCCAGAAAAAGGATGCTGGTGTGACTGGAGGTGGCAGGAGCAAAGCACCAAAGCTGACACCGATTGAGAAGCTAGTGGAAACCACCATGGAGCCAGAATGCATCCATGGGATAGGAGACCTGGATAGCACAGCAAAAGCTACAAAGAAACAAGGTAAGAGGCATGTACCCTTATCCACACCCATCAACCTGACCCCGTACCCCACTGTGTAGAAACATCACACTGCATAACAGCTTAAACTTGTTGGCAGCAATGCATCATGGTAGACGTAATCATGAATACATAGATGCAAAGTATACAGCACATGTCTCAGCAAGGCATGCCACACACATCACCAAACACACAATGTGCACTGTGCAAAGGTGTCTAGGCTATTTAATTAAGAACTAAACACAGATGAACAACAACATTGACCCTATGTCAATTTTATTCCACAGGAGAGTCGTCACGCAGTTCAGCACCACCAAGGGAGGAGAGGGCACCAGCAACTAAGAGAGAGGAGAAAGAGAAGAGAAAACCTGGTCACAGCACGGTAGAAGGAGGCAGCGACACCACCCAGGAGGCCTTATCTCCAGACCGCCCCACAACACCTGTCCCACTTTCCCCTCTGTTGTTTGGATCTCCTGACCTGTCAAACACACCCATTGCAATGTCCAGGGTGTCCATGCCGGGAGAGGCAAGTTGGCATGCGGAGCCCCCTCAGAGGATCCTGCAAACCTCTGATTCTGAGGATGAGGATGATGTCCCCCAAAATAGTGCACCTGTGGCTGACAGGCCAAGGCGACCGATAGCAGCAGGCGCTGCATGCACCAGTGTTCTTGGCAGGAGGGCACGTGAGGGTGGGGAGGGGCAGGAAGGGGAGAGCATCTTCTGTGGCCTGGAGGGCACATTGGTAAAGGTACAGCGCCAGCAGGCCAAAGCACTGTTAGCCATGCATAGGCAGGTACGCTGCATGAACAACAAAATGTCCAACATGGACAAGGGCATAGGCCACATTGCATCGAGTCTGGAGCAAATTTCAAAGGGGATTACAGACATCTCAACATACATGGGAGTACTGTCGGATAAGTTGGACAGGGATCATCTACAGAGTGGTAGGGAACAACAGTATATGCGCCAACAAACAAAGGCTATGAATAGGTTTGCAACTAATACAGCACTACTGTGCAGAAGCTCTATTTCCATGCAGGATGCAATAGTGCACTGCTGCACAGACTTGACACGGGGCATGGGAAGAGTGACCTCTGTGATGGAGCAGATGCTCAACACCAACACAGGCAATGCTGGTGACACGGGTGTGGAGGAGACAGAGGGGTCAACCAGCAGGAGTGGCTCCAGCACACCTGTACCGGAGATGCACAGGAGCGGCAGGCGCAGCCATGCTGAGTCAGCACCAGCAGGGAATCTGAAGGCCAGGCACAACAATCCCGCAATGTAGTGCGTGGACGCAAGCACTGACCTATGCGGCAGATTGACTCAACTGCGCACAGTGACGGCAACTGAGCAGGAGCAGCCAGAGACATTGACTTACATTAATGGATCCTCTTTAGATGTGACAATGATGATGTAGTGAAGATTAAACTACACTTGTCATAAACTACAACTGTCTATGTGTCATACATTACCTAGAAATATCGTCGTGTAATTTCTGTCTGTCTAAATCTACCATCTAGTGCTGCTGGTCCTGTTGCCTGGGGCTCTGCATGATCTTGGTCATCATCGATGTTCTCATGAAGTGTCAACTCCACCTCTGTGCCTTCCTTGGTAGCAAGATTGTGCAAAATGGCACAGGTCACTATTATCTGGCAACACAGGATCGGGGTGTACTGTCGTGCACCTCCACTCTTGTGAAGGCAGCGGAACCTGCTCTTGAGGAGTCCAAACGTTCGCTCCACTACATTGCGAGTAGACCTGTGTGCCACATTGTATTGCCTTTCTGCTCTGTTTGTTGGGTTGAGGTACGGTGTGAGCACAAAGGAACGCAGGGCATATGCACTATCACCTGGGTGGGAATGAGAGGTACATGAGTTACATTCGCATTGCACATTCAGCTGACATTCAGCTGACATTCATTTCAGGGTGTGTGTTACCTAGCAGATATCCATCTCCAAAATCTACAGCAACTAGACGTGTGTATATTTCGCTGTTCTGGAATATGTAGGAGTCGTGCGTGCTCCCAGGGAATTTGGCAACTATGTTGGTGATGATGTTCCCTGCATTGCATATCACCTGCACATTGATGGAGTGCGTAGACTTACGGTTTCTGTATATGTGTTCGGTGGCTGAAGGTGGGCATGGGGAAATGTGGGTGCCATCAATGCAGCCTATCACATGCGGGAAGTGTGCCAGTCCATAAAAGTCAGTTTTTGTTTTAGCAAGTTCCGCAGGTGTGTCAGGGAACTGGATGTAATGTCCCATTCTCTGCGACATGGCATCCAGGAACTTCCGGAAAAAACGGGACAGACAGCTCTGGGATACACCTCCTACTGCAGCTATCACACTCTGGTAGCTCCCAGAGGCCAGCAGGTGTAAGCTACACAGCACCTGGACATGGGGTGGGATGGCGTGGGCCCTCGGTGTTGGGTGATCCAGGTATGGGTGGAGGTCCCTTATTAGGTCCATGATGGTTGTGGGGGGCAGCCTGTACCTCTGGAGTATCTCAGGCTCAGTCAATTGGAACAGAGTGATCCTCTGCCTGTACACCTGCTCCTCCCTTTGCCATACCCTCAGACCTGCAGCCTGTAGCCTTCGCCTCCTTGCAATCACATAGAGTGGGCCCTTTTTTATAGCATGCACATGGTTACCACCTGCTTTCAGTCCATGGTAAATACCGACTCTTAAATACCGAATTTCATTGAATTCGGTATTTTTGGGCTTTCCTACATCTCGATGGGCATTTTTTCCGATTTCTTATTTACCGATTCGGTGAATAAGGACTCGGTAAATAACGATTCGGTAAATATGTATTCGGAAAATACAGAATCAGTATTTTACCGATTTATATTTACCGATTCGGTATATTTTTGACACCTACATCTCTTTTTCTCAATACCGGTCGGTAACGGCCAATTTTACCGATTTGGGCCGTTACCGACCGGTATTTGGCTACCTACATCTGGCCCGTAGTATTGTCATAGTGTGCAAATACATAGTTTCTCAGGTTCTTAGTCTAGAGAGTCTCTGAACACTACTACCTATACCAGAGGTTGCCTCAGGTTGAGACTGGCATGAAGCACAAATTTGGACACCCAATGATAATGCTGTAACGCTTATGTGGGGCGGATAAATGATATACACCGCACAATTTACATAGCGTTTATGAGGGTGATTCAATCCAACCTACGGGTACGTAGTTACAAGTGTCCATTCTCTCACTTGATTATGTGGTATATAGAATTGGGGAACTAAATGGACCAGAATTCCTCCTCCCTACCTGCTGATTACGTAATTTTATTTTAAGCCATGTTTGCATAATGTCTATGACAAACAAACCAACTCATGGCTGATTTTAATTTGTAGTCCCATATGCAAGACAATATACAAGCAGCCCTGGTCTTTGGCAAACAACGCTCATTAACCTTTACCCCCCAGCGTGGAAACATGGGGCCTCAAAAAACCAGCCTCGGACATAAACAAGCCAGTCCCTTATCATCTGACCTCTTATCACCAATCTAACAGTTTCAGGTGTGGCTCGCCCCCTAAAAACAGCCAGTCAGACCATTTTTTCAAAATAACTAAGGTGCAGTTTGCTACGCCGTGATGTGTGGACCAGAAGTAGCTTCTGTGGGAATTACACTGCAGTTCTTGCCAGCTTTCGTCTTAGCTAGACCCTTCCAAATAAATAAACGGAGATCAGATTATAAAGGGGACGGAAAATGCTGCAACTTGGAGATTGATAATATTAAGGAAAACCTGCTGAATCCTGGAGAACAGGTGAATGCTCTAGATGATTATAAATAATGCAAAACCACATTGATAAGTTACCACAAAGCGGTGCGAAGGGACAAAAAAGCTCACTTTGCGGATCATTGACGAGGTAAAGAACCAAAGAAGACCTTAACCTAAATATATCGAGAGCCACGATACCGTAGCTCTATTCACCACCACACAACTCTGTAGCGATCTCCCAATATGCTGATGTTCTATGGTCCCAAGCAGGGATACCCAAGCAGGGATACCCCATCAGTATCTTTGGGCCCGTAACCAACTAGCTTATAGTGCTTCACTTGCCCTCTTCACTTTTCCAGAGTGACGAGTGATTTGGCACTCCAGAACACAACACTGCCAACCCTCTCAGGAAACGTGGTAGCAGGCTGCCCCTTTCATTCTCTCACTCGTGCTAGTCCATAATAAATAGAAAAGAGACACAAAGGAAGTTTACAATACTTTGTTTAACTATTGTTCTCTAATATGCAATAATTTCACCACAACTAGAAAAAGAATGCAGGTCAGTTATGTCTGTAACATGATTAAAATGCCATATACAATAAAAAGCCCGGTCATATAGCTGACAGATTTGCCTAAACCCACCCTCACTAAAGAAGCTAAGTGATAATAGATTATAGATCTCTGGGCTTAGTGGCAGACCCATACCTTGAATACATAGTTAGTTGCTCTACAACCCAGCTGATGCAGTCCTCTTGTCCCAGGATTCCCATGAGTGTTGTTTAGAACCAAAAGTCACGGGTTATATGACAAGATATGTGTGTTCAAAAACAGTAGTTGTATTCCTCTATTATGTCTAGGTGCTAGTGTCTGCCCACAGAGAATAACAAGGAGCAATGCTGTTTGACCTTATCTAGGTTGTTCCGACTTATTCCCCGGACAAGAACAACATATTTAAAAAATTGCTGATTAAGTATGAAAATGCAATGTGGCACAAAAACAAGCAATATTTTTGGTAACATATGCAAAGTGAAAGCAGCCTACGATGTGCATAATTAGGTTAATATAAGGAAAACGACAATGGGCCATGTAGGAAACACCCGACAGAGCAACTTTCCACAGCAAAAACATGTGTACTGGAAATAAATCCTAAATAAGCGATGCGTGCTGCTATGAATCACTTTTTGTGACTTTAGACCGGAACTAAATGTTGCTAAATGTGGCCTCATGAGAGGAAATAGCTACATAACTTGACCAACTCCTTGTTCTGACCTACTGAGAACTTTGATCGAGGACATCAACTGAAGCAACACTCGCCTACCACCATTGGCAGCAAAGACCGTCACATTGATGCCCCGTTGACGCATGTGGCAAGATCACCCATCACTGTTTATCAAAAAATAAGTAGGTGAGAGATAAAGAAAAAAATAAAGGAGAGAAACAAGGAAGAAAAGAGAGAAAAGTCGCTAAATAGCAACAGCTTCATGCTAGGAGCCTCTCACGGGTTGCAAATAGCATACAAATAGGGTGTCCACAGCTTTGTTCCATGCAAACATCAGAGGCCAGTTAGCACAGATTTCAGTGCCCTGAATAGTTCTGGGGCTCCATAGAGCCCTAGCAGGAACATAGATCGCCCCACACACTGTGTGTGGAGTGGCTCACAAGAAGACGACCGAAATTTACATCTATTAAATAACATTTATGGGCCCTGACAGAAGTGTTCTGTGAAACACTATGTAGAAATAACTGATTGTTGCTTCTGTTGAAATCATTGTTGTTGTTATTACCGTTATTACTATTATGCAAACCGGTGTAGTTTATGGGTCCTGTTGAAAGCAACCACCACAAAATGAAAATTACAGACCCAGGCAGTATGCATTCAGCAATGTGAAGGATTTGCTATCAAGGAAAACCGTATCACTCAGCATCTGTAATTCTTTCCATAAAAAGAATATATGGCCTGGATGGCCCTGTTTAACCAACTCTAAAATATTTATAAAGTGAAAGTTATATTACGGGATCAGAAAGGGGATTTATGGTGTGGAGTACAGACTGCATATGGAGTTCATTTGAAAGATTTAGAGTTGATTAAATGCAATAAATATGATTGATTCTGGGCGCGGGCGCTCCAGATCATGGCAGATTTCAATCATTCTTTCGTCATGAAGGCAGACTGCGCACTGATCCAGCACATTAGGGGTCTTCATCGCACGGGGGCTCAGTCCACACTTCATAATGTTTGCATTAGGGGGAGCTAACCCCTCGAAGTCAACGCCAAGGTAAGGAGCCGCTCTACCTCAGCTGTGGAAAAAGAGCTCCTTTGCAGCAGGGACTGCACAAGCTTTGCGCGCCGTCTTGAAAAAGAGTGCGCAGTGCAACTTTAGTGTGTTGAACACTTCCATCTGTAGATATCATTCGCCCCGGGAAAAACAAGATGGGGTTGGGAGGTTGGGCGCCATCTAACGAAGCCATAGCATGAAGGTTATAAGAGACTTTACTCAAAGATCAGATGCACTTGATGGTACTCGGATGAATCTTAGGTTGTTCGCCATCTGTGGTGCAGATCTTCAGGGGAGATTAATGAGGTGACCTGAACGGGGTGATTCATTTTATTTCGTCTCTTCATGGTTAAACAACAAAGATCTAACCATATATTGGAGTTTGGGAGGAAGATCAAACACTACCTGCTGAACACAAACGAATGGGCAGAGTAAAGGGACCTTGTTATACTAGACACTTTTATTCTTCCAGGTCAAAGGCCATGGCTTTGGTTGAAGCGTTATCAAAGAGCTTTTTCTAATCATGGCACATGTCTTCTATTTCTTCAAAAAAAAAGAGGCGAATCCGCCCACTCTTCTTTTGTAAGACCATAATTTTATCCTAAATGACTTTGTAGATTTAGATTAGATTTCTTAGTGTTTTTTGAATGAGGTTGAAGTAGGTGCCAAGTCACGCCGCCATGTGGGACACCCCCTGAAAGCGTGCTTATGCACATGTGGCTGTTTGAGGAAGGAAGCCAAGTCATTAGCATCAAATAAGGAAGGATTGGAATAAAGAGGCACCTTATTGAGAAACTTTCAAATATAAGGAAGCATGGTGGCACATTTTAAAGCAGTTTAAAAAAATATGGGTCACTTCCATTTCGGGGGCCTGGTAGGACGTGATAGTATTCATGAAAAAAGGGGATTACCTGGCCTTCAATTCACAATACCGCTTTTTCATTCAGCAGGTTTTAGATGCAACACATTCAGTTGTTGTACCTTACTTTATTAATTGTAATCGTTTTGAATCACCTTCAAGCAACATTACTTTTCTTTGATGCATTCAAAAGATACATATTCCACTTTTCAGATAATAATTCATTAGCAATGTGAAACAAATGTGTGCAAAACATTAAAAAATGTCAATACATAACAACTCATGTACACTTTCAAATGGTTACACCAGTCAATATTGTTAACAATCAGCCTGCCTGTACCAAAGTTATTTACACTTTGTGTTTTTTAAGGAAAGCAGACTAAATACGGGGAAATGGATATTTTCGTTCTCTCTACCGGTATACTTTAGTTGGTAAACCCTCACAAGAGTCCAATTCAATTTGTTTCCCTCATAGGTTCAAAGGAAAAAAGACGACGCGTTTCCAATACCCTTCGAAGTTTGGGGATTATCGTCAGAGCTGAACCACGGTGTAATCTATAAATTGTAGAACATAAGAGGGGAGGGTGAAAAAAACAACACCACAAATTAAAACACTGGAATTCTATGAATTGTTTTGATCAACAGAATGTTTCGTCTGGTCAGTCGGCTCAATATTATGCTGATGATTATTATGTTGAAAGCGAGAATGCTGATTTTAATGATAGTTAGGACAGCCATAGACAAAGAGAGGGAGTAGTGTCAGTTCCAGTAGACCAGAGTGGACCTTATGTTGAAGTGATTACATCAGGTGTGTCAGAACCTTTTCTTTTGGATACTGGTGAGGCGAAGAGTTCTATCATGCACTCTAAACTCCCTTGTGCACCTTTGTCTGGCTTGACAAATGTTTCGGTAGGTTTTTCTGGCGCCCCAGTTCGTAACACAGTTTCTTGTCCTTTGTCTCTTTCTGTTGGGCCTCGTGAATTGGAAGCACCTCTTATTCTAACAACGGGTTGTGGTGAGAATGTTTTGGGTTTGGCCTTGTTGAAAAGATTGCATGCAACATTGTATTGTTCTCCTTTGGGAGTACAACTTACGTTGGGTAAGAAAGTGATTTCTCCGATGTAGTTGTCTAAAAATCGGCTTCCACTGGAATTGCGTTCTCTCCCTGATACTCTTTGGGCTACGGGTCCGAATGATGTTGGTCTTTTGCAGATTCCACCATACGTTGTTACCCTCAAGGTGAATGCTAAGTTGCCTCGCATTCCACAATATCGAAGCTCTAGTGATGGTGAGAGAGCTCTTTTAGCGATTATCTATGATTTGGCTGAGAAAGATGTGATTGAAGAAACAAGAGGTAATGTGTGTAACAGTCCTGTTTTGCCTGTCCTTAAGCGTACTGACTCTTCCCAGCCACCTGTGTATCGGTTTGTGATCGACCTTTGAGAGGTTAACAAGATCGTGGTGCCACAGTTTCCTGTTGTTCCGGACATTACTGCTTTATTGACTATGATCCCTGCTTCGGCTGCCTGGTTTTCTGTGATTGATTTGAAGAATGCTTTCTTTAGTATTCCTATTGCTGAAGAGAGTAGAGATATTTTTGGCTTCTCTTTAGGAGGCCGAAGCTTCCGGTTTAAGCGTGCTCCTCAAGGTTATTGTGAGAGTCCATCCATCTATAGTCAGGCTTTAAAGACTCAGCTTGATCTTTTTGTTTTGCCTTCTGGTGCGACTCTTATCCAGTACGTGGATGATTTGTTGGTTGCTGCTGATGATGAAGAGATTTGTAAAGAAGTTACTCTTTCGTTGTTACGACATTTGTCTGACCTCCATCATAAAGTGTCACTTTTGAAGTTGCAATATTGTCGCCAAGAAGTGACCTACTTAGGTCATCTCTTGTCGAAGGAGGGAAGACGATTAACTCCAGAACGTATACAAGCGATTGCGCAGATGACTGTACCATCCACACAGAGAGAAGTGCGTGCTTTCTTGGGTATCACTTCGTATTGTAGGCAGTGGATTCCAAATTTTTCTTTATTGGCGAAACCTCTGTTGGCACTTACTCTTAAGGATACACCGAATCCTCTTCCTTGGTCTGACGAATGTCAGAGAAGTTTTTCTGAATTGCGCGATGCGTTGTGTTCGGCTCCGGTGTTGGGTACCCCCGACTACAGTAAGCCTTTTACGCTTTACGTGCACGAGAGAGAGGGTTGTGCATTGTGAGTGTTGACACAACAGTTTGGAGACAAGCAACGCCCATGAGCGTATTTCTCGGCTACGTTAGTTCCGGTATCTAAAGCGTTGCCGAGTTGTCTGAGAGCTACAGCGGCAGCGGCTGTTTTGATCCAACAGTCTGCTGGTCTGGTATTGGATAATACATTGATTGTGATGGTCCCACATCCAGTGGATACCTTATTGAATAAGAGAAAGACTCAGCACCTTACTAGTGCACGTTTGTCAGGTTATGAGTTGACGCTTTTGGCGAGTCATGTGCACATAAAACGATGCAACACGTTGAATCCAGCTACGTTGTTGCCGATTTCTATAGAGACAGATGTTCAGGAACCACATGATTGTCTTCTCCAGAGGAAGAAACGAAGGGTCGAATTGATCTGAAAGATACTCCTCTTTCAAATGCTGATGGTACCTTATGGGTAGATGGTTCATGCTTTAAGCTTCCGAATGGCGATACGACTGCAGGGTATGCGGTTACGACTTTGCACACGATTGTTGAAGCTGCACGTATTCCACAGAATTCAGCTCAAGCAGCAGAGTTTATTGCACTGACGAGAGCATGTGTGTTGTCAAAAGGAAAGAGAGTGACTGTGTATACCGATAGCCAATATGCCTTTGGTGTTGCTCATAGTTTTGGGCGTTTGTGGAGAGAGAGAGGATTTCTTACTTCCCATGGTACGAAGATTAAGCATGGACAGTTGGTGAACGAACTTCTTGAGTCACTTACTTTGCCGAAGCAAGTTGCGGTTGTGAAATGCAGTGCACATAAGAAGGTTACGGATGATGTTCGTCGTGGTAATGCGTTTGCGGATTAAGTAGCGAGAGAAACAGCGAAAGATGTGACGAGTCGAATGTATGTTGCAGGCCCTGCTAGATCAGTTCCGGAAGGAACAATGTGTGAAGATACAATAGAGAGTGTGAAATCAATTCAGGCTGAAGCTGCTGAGAAAGAATTGAGTGTGTGGAGAGAGACTACGGGAATGTTGGATTCGACTGGTTGTTGGATTGAGTTGTCAGAACACCAGCGATGGTTGTTACCTGATGCGTATGTGCTAACCCTGGGCGGAGTTGGCGGAGTGGGGCTTCGCGGAGCTACGCGAAGTGGGCGAGAAACTACGCCCCACTCCGCAAACACCACTGGCCGCCAGCCCCGCCACCCGCCTCTCTCCCGCCCTCCCTAAATACTTCCAAAGAAAGGAATCAAATAATTTAAAAAGCACTTACCTTGCCGCCGCTGCCCCCCGCGTCCCCGGGGCTCGCTATCTTCCGTCTTCCGTCTTCTTTAGTAATGCGCATGCGCGGGCGGCCGCGCATGCGCATTTTCTCGTGAAAATGCGCATGCGCGGCCGCCCGCGCATGCGCATTACTAAAGAAGACGGAAGACGGAAGATAGCGAGCCCCGGGGACGCGGCGGGCAGCGGCGGCAAGGTAAGTGCTTTTTAAAATATTTGATTCCTTTCTTTGAAAGTATTTAGGGAGGGCGGGAGGGAGGCGGGGTGGCGGCCAGCTACGCTCCGTCTGCGGAGCGTGCGTAGTGCCGCCTGGCTACGCCAGCTCCGCAAAATGCGGAGTAGGCGGCACTACGCACAATCCGTGCACGGAGCGTAGCTGGCCGCCCACCGTTAGTATGTGCTTCCAGTGGTTACGATGGCACATGGTTTGGCTCACATCAGTTCGAAAGGGATATGTAAGTTGTTGGCTCCAGTATGGCAGAATGCTGGAATTCCTAAATGTGTTGAGAATCTGGTGAAAAATTGTATGGTTTGTTTGATGCATATTCCTGGTAAGGGAACCCCAACTCCAGAAGGTCATTTTGCTCCTCCGACGTATCCGTTTTAGGTTCTACAGTTGGACTTTATTCATATGGATAGATGCAACAACCTAAAGTATGTCCTTGTGGTTGTTTGCGCCTTTTCAAGATGGATAGAGGCTTACCCCCTTAAGGATAATACTGCCTTATCTACAGCTAAGGTTTTGTTGAAGGAGTTTTTCCCTTGGTATGGTTTGCCGAGAATGGCATGGAGTGGCAACGGAAGTGAATTTGTGGGTCAGAATATGAAGAAAGTGTGTGCAGGTTTGGGAATAAGGCAGAAATTTCATGCTGCGAATCACCCTCAGTCAGCTGGTTTGGTTGAATGCTACAATGGCACCCTTAAGCTTAAATTGGCTATGATACAAGCGAGCTCTGGCCTAGCATGGCCCGATGGTTTGCCGTTGGCACTTTTGTCCACAAGAACGACAGTACATTCTTGTGTGGGACTTAGCCCATACGAGATTGTCTTTGGTCGCCCGGCGAATGTTTGGGGTGTGCCGAGGCCAAAGAAGTACAGCGACATCGAGTACCCTATGTTGGTTGACTATTTACATGATTTGACTGCTAAATTGCGTGTTCTTCACCAACAGGTGCACAATACCTTGTCTTCAGCTTCTGTGAATGCAGGTCACTCGATTCAACCTGGGAATTGGGTCCTGATCGAGAACTTTCAGAGGACGAAGAACCTCGAGCCGAGGTGGAAGGGCCCTTACCAAGTCCTCTTGACAACTCGAACGGCCATCAAAGTTTTTGGCAAGAAGAACTGGGTGCATGCCACCCACTCCAAAAAGATTCCACTTCCCTTGGCATATGACCGATGGATTGCTGATGGTGTTGCTGATTAAGAAAGCGAGAGAGTTGTGGAGTTTGTCCCCTTTAGTGATGCGCATTTGAAATAGACTCAGTCGGAACGTGAGGATGATGAAGTTTTGCAAGAAGCTGTGCCGTCCCGATTGAGACTTGACACTACCAATCCCGAGACACTTTTCCAGGATCAGACTGTGTCTGGTAAAGAACGTTATAATCTGCAAACCAGATTGGACAAATAAAGATCGCACATTTTTTGGTGCATTATACTCTGTCAGACAAGAGACTTACTTTTTTTGTCTTTTTCTTTTTCGAACCGCCATCCGGGTTCAGCTGCAGGGTCACGGTATAAGTTCTTAAGGGGTGACCCGCGTATTGACACAAGGTCTGCGGTTCCGGGAGTGTCTAGGACGCCTGGACGCACACTTAAGTGAAGAGGGAAAATTGCTGTGAGCAGCACGTTAGAGGATGGAGTCTTTTGTAACTGATAGAGTTGTTGAGAAAATGAATTTTAAGATGAGATTGTGTACATTGGTTCGTAACAAATGTTTTATTATATTGTGTTCTTTTGTGTTTTTAAGTATCACATTGGCTTGTGTGGGTTGGATTGTATATGCTACATCACTGATTTCTGCACCCACCACTCAACCTATGCTTTCTTTTACTACTGTTTCTTTGCACCAATTCTATACGTTGCCTGAACATGAACAGACAAGAAGATCAGAATTCGTTAACAACTCATTTATACAGCTCTTCCATCAGCATCAGTTGGTAGTCAATACTACAAATTGTTGGGTATGTGGTCTTATGCCTCATACGACAGATAGAGGTATGTTATATCTGGTTTTGCCTTTTTCTTCCAATGGGTCTGTATGGGCTTTTCAGACTATGTTCATCTATGCGAATGAGGTATACCCTATGCGTTCCATGAGAGATAATCCGAGCAATAGTGCCTTGATAAAGGGAATAGTAGATATGATCCGAGATATCGATGCATACAATGCTATCCCTAAGGATGAGGCGCAGGCATATATTGGTTGGAATGTCACTGGATATAGCACTAGTTTGACAGAGAAGGAGAGACGGAAGAGGTCTCCCCCGATTTGGATCGTACCCCATCGAGGCCACTTTTGTTTACATGGCAATGGTCGAAATCCGAGAGCTCAGCTAGATGAGAGTGTATGTGCGCAAACCTACGTTTTTGCATCCCAGACTTCTCCTCCGTTTGTGCCAGCTAAAGGTACATATTTTGTATGCTACGACAGAGCCTATACATGGTTGCCACCTGATTTTTCAGGCACATGTTATGTGGCATTTTTGCTTCCCCCTACATACATGGCTGCTATGGATTATCACAGAACAAGATATGTTAGAGGTGTCTTCGATCAGGAAGATACCACAGCACAGGAAGTAGGAGATTTTTTCAAGGGTTTTCTACCCTTTTGGGGTCCTATGGCCAATAGCAGGAATATACGACAACTTACGAGAGTGGTTGAGGCCCCCATAAATGAGACTGCAGATGCCCTTAGTAATATTACAGCGGAAGTTCAAGCTGATCGTGTTATGACATTGCAGAATCGTATTGCGTTAGATGTCAAATTTGCAGATAGAGGAGGGGTATGCAAATTGATCCAATCTAGTTGCTGTGTTTACATACCAGATAATGCCCCGACAGTATACCAAGCCATTTCCAGATTGCATAAGGTTTCTGAGTCTATTCGTTTAGACGAAGGAAACTGGTCGTTGATTGGATGGTTTTGGGGACAGCTGTCCAAATGGGGATGGAAAGTTCTGATTTTCCTTGGTATGGTTTTAGCTGTTCTCTTCTCTTGTTGTCTTTGCATCCAGTGTGCTCCCGCCATTTGTACTCTTTGTACTACTACGTGTGTGAGGAGACCTGTCTTGAGAGAAGTAGAAAGTAATAGGATGATGCTCCAACAACACCTTGATGGTCTGATGAAGATTGATATGGACCTAGATTCAGATTAACGTGAGTTTAGGTTATTGCCTAGGTAATGGCAAAAGGAGGGGCTGTGGCTCTGTTAAAACAGGCCTTGTCTCGTAAGGTCATGGTTCTGTCACGATTTCGGTGATGTTGAACCGTATTTAGTAAGTTCGGCTAATATGGAGTGAATTTGTCACGTTAACTAGCGTGTTCATTACGTATTTGGAGATTTCGTCTCGAACATGGGTTCCATTTTGTTTTTGAGTCTCCATTTTGTGTTGCCATCACGCAGGCCGACGAGTGTGGTCGAACGAACGAAGCGGCCTGGCCTTCATGTGTTGGTATACATTAACAGGGTCTTTCTTGACTTCGAGGTGAATTGCAAGGATCTGATTCCTTCACCTGAAACTGACCCTGCCGAGTCAATTTCCCTGGTTTGATTGTTGTCTGAGATTGCCAATCATTGTTCAGGACGTTGTTAACTTTTAGTCTCCTTGCACATGCCTTATCTTGCTCACTATCAGTCATTGTTTCCTTTTCTATGCTCTTTACTACATGCATTGTGCTTTTCAATTATGGGCTTGTCCTGCTTGTGGAGATTGGATTTGGGACATTCCCAATGATTAACTTTGGGTTGGGATTTTGCAAACTGAGCTTTCTTGTCATGTGATACTCTGCTTGAGAATGTACCCCATTGGTTAGATTTTTGCGCAGTGGGAGTATGTTTGTACAAATAATGGTTCTTATCATCAGCCAGATGGGAGGATCTCCGCTTCTTTTCAAGTTTTCTGGCGACTTGCTTTAAGGACCTTAGATGTTCTGAAAACCAGACTTCCAGTTTGTGTGCTGGGCGAGGTTTGAACACCTTCAAAGGGGGAATAGCTTCCACTGCTGTTACAACTTCCCCTTCAAATTTGGTCAGAGCCATCTCAATGCCCTCTGTGGGAGTGAAGGAGGGTTCCACAAACCCCCCACAGAAAGCTTCTTGGGTCATTTTATGCCATTGTCTGCGTTTACTAGGCAGGGCAGTTGGACATGAGGGAGGTGTGCTGATGTTAGGAGTATAAAATTCCACAATGAAGTGATCAGTCCAGTTTACTTGTATTGGAGGTAGGCAATTAATCAAGGGGGAATTAGACAATATTAGGTCCAATGTACGTCCCGCTAGATGTGTTGGACCAGTATTAGCTTGTATTAGGCCCAATAAGGACAGATCCGTCAGTAAGGACTGTGCCTCTTTACACTCTTTCAATTCACTATGTACATTGAAATCCCTCAAAAGTAGGAAATCATTGTCTTTATTCACATAGGGGGTCAATGCTTCCACTAGTGAGATGGAGAAATTGGCACAAGGCCCAGGGGGGCGATATACCAATGCTCCTTTACGACTACCTTTGGGTGCAACATTAATTTTAAAAATTAGTAGTCTAGTTCTGGGGTACAAAGTTCGTCTAAGATGGAGATATCTATTTCCTGTTTGCAAATAATTGCTATCCCACCCCCTGGCGAGGCAACAGGTTCGTGGCAGCAGGACAGGTGGGAGGGCCAGGGTCACCACCAGACCTCGGCAGGAGTGGACACCATCCCTGGATCACTTCACCAGAGTTGTGGAGGCATACCAAGAGGTCCAGGGACAAAGTGGCCGGTCTGATGAACTATTAAGGGAGCTCATCCTGCTGATGAGGTCCAACCGCCTTGGACAGATGGTGGACCTCATGGGCCAGCAAGTGGTGTTGCAGAGGGACAGGTTGGTGTCCCAAACAACACCACAGCCCCCTCCTGTTGTGCCTCGGGATGACAGTGCACCATCCTCCCCTGCGCCAACAGAGAAGGACGAGTTCCCTGATGCCGCTGGCCAGTCAGCAGACACGCCACCGCCAAAAAGATCAAGGGAGCATCCAAAGAAGAGCCTGGGAGTCTCCGGAGGCAAAGCACCTGCCACACGCCAGTCACGAAGCCAGCCCTGATGGCAACCCTCTTCCCCACTGCATTGACTGTTTGGACTGTCTTTCCCCACATTTCCTTGGCAATGGCACTTGTTTGTTAGACTGGGTCACCACATCTATGTGCTGTCCACTCTTGCATCTCATCGACCATGACTGTCAACTCACAGCTCATTCCCCACCTTCATGTAAATATTCACGCACAAATCACATGTCCACTTTACTAATAAAATACCTGACGCACCAGATTTTGTGCAGTATCTTTTTTAGTACAACATTTTCAGTGCTGACAATGTCCATGATGTGTCCAAATGATGTACTGTATGTAGGGCAGGATTATTCTGAAGCACCTAGGGAGACACAACAGAACCACAGTCACTGGTGTCATTGTGGCATCACAGACAGAACACTACACAAAACAGAAGAACATGCTTAGTCATTTTTGGTGGGCTGGGCAACCGAAAGTGGGATTGTCTTTTGTATGCTACTTTTGAAATGTCACGTTTCTATTGGTTCGTTCAAATGTATTTGTTGCTAGCCTGGAATGTTGCATGAGGCTTGATTTTTGGCATAAAAGACCATGCTCCGCTCATTGAAATTGTGCAGACTCTAGCAAACCACCCGTGTTGTGCTTCGTAGATCTCTGTTCCTGGTTGCAGCCAATAAACTTGATCCTTGACGTCATCAAGAAGTATCCCGTGTCTCTGTACTCTAAGACAGGTGAATCCAGAAGACTAAGGGCGTATTCCCTGACGCAGCTGGGTTTTAAATACCCGGTTCTTCAGTTGGCGCCCAACTCGGGCCGACTTCAGCGGTATCGGTCCAAGCCTGAAGATCGTGGAGAGCTTCGTGTGAAAATTCTGGAGGAAGGCCTGCCACTTCATCGACCCCTGTATGTCGTCGTGGTCCGAAAGTCTTTGCTGCGAAGTCCCCCGCTTTACAACGGCTACGAAGGACTGCTGCCCTGACTGTCGCCCTGTCTTGGAGCCTCTTTGATGATTTGTAAAGCGAGACGATAGACAGGTCTTCTGGTGACGTCATCGATACTTCAGTTAAGTATGAGTGGAGCGTCTCCCAGTCCTTAGTTCGGTTCTTAGTTTGGTATCCTTCTGGATCGTTTTGTTTGGTACCTGCAGGCCCCAATACCGAGGGACTCGTGTTTTCACGAGGCAACCGTATTCGATAATCCTTTGAAGTTTGAAGCTAGACTAGTGAGCGAAGATGCCTGTCTCAGCAGACTTGGAAATTTGTTTTGCCTTGGTTATAATAGGGATTCCCGATTGGAGGATTCGTGTCCGGTTCCTCCGATTGGAACTCCTACGTATGAATTGTATGTAAAACATGGAGTGGGCCCCATTGCTTATAATGACATCTGGGTAAAATATACCAGGAAAGACGGCGTCCTACAATGGCCCCGTTATGGTAGTTTTGAAACTGAGATTCTAGATAATCTCGAAGTTAGATTGTTTAAAAAGAAAGCCCGGCCGGCGATGTTTGACTCTTTCCGCCTATGGCGAAAGGAAGCCAAACAGAAAGAAATTAAGTTAGCAAAGAAGAATAAAAGAGAGCGAGGTTTGTCAATGGTGCAAGCTGCTATAGCGTATAGGGATAATGAGGAAGAGCAAGAGAGCGAACAGATGCTTAGGGTCAGGAAGTTAGCGGTAGACAAGTGCTACCCAGTTTTGCCATCTAAAGAGCAGGAAGTTAAGAAAGATCTAGCGAAAGATCCTTTAATGTCTCATCTATTGAGTTCGCCACCCACTTATGCACAGGATGCTACGGCACCACGGCCACCAGTTGGAGTTGTGCAACATCCGGTTGTTGTGCCACCTGCGATTCCTCCACAGCCAGCTCCTCTTCCGTTGGCTACTGTTCCTTTGGCGCAGCCTTCTCCAGGGCCGCCAACCTTGCTTCCTCCTTCGTCTGCTACTCCTACACCTGTGTTATCTGCTTCTTCTGTTACTGTTCCAACGTTGGTTTCTTCTCATTCTGCTTTGTCTCCTGTTCTTTTGTCAACTTCTCCTTCTGTTCGACAGAGAATGACTGATACTGTTACTGGTCTTTTGTCTCCTCTCTTTGGGTCATTTAGTATGACCCCTGTTTTAGTGCGTAAACAATTGCGTAGCCAATTGCCTGGCCCCGATGAGCGGGAAGTATTGGATCATCTAGCACGTAAATGGGTTACTGATTCTTTGAGATATGACTTAGAGTCTGTTATGGATGTTTCCCGTCAATGGGAAGCACCAAAGCAAAGCTATGTGTTTGATATGATGTGTACTTTTCTTCGTGAAGAATGGGAAGATGGTGATTTGGGACAGATTCGGCCTGAGTTGTTCCGTGTGCAGTCCGAATTTGCGAAAGGAACTATAGTAGGTTTTGACGTTGAGAAAGCAGTTGCGACATTGTTGTCGTTTAGGAGTGAGTCACCTTCTCAGCCGTTGTTTGAGCCTGATTCGTCTGTTAGGAGAAAAGCGCGTCAATATCCGATGCGTGAGGTTCCTCCAGTTTGGAGACCTGCTGATGCAAATGCTGTTCCACCTGTTGTTGCACACTTTCAACGAGTATGGGTACATGTTCCGTGGAAGCGTGTTGAAGTTTTGGCCATTAAGCAGTCTTTGCCTGATCCGCGCAAAAATCCAGCAGGATAACCAACCCGGAGACCAACCCACCCGACCATTTGCTGAACATTCTCCCCCCGCGAACACCCTTAACAACTGGAACCCAATCTCCACTGAGGACACAATCCGCCTGATGAATTCCATCCACTCAGGATCCCCAACAGACCCATGTCCTCACCACATCTTCAACAAAGCAGACTCCATCATAGCACCGCACCTCCGAGACGTCATCAACTGCTCCTTCAACTCCGCCACCTTCCCGGAAGATTGGAAACACGCTGAACTCACCGCCCTTCTGAAAAAACCCACAGCGGACCCCACCGAACTCAAAAATTACCGCCCCATCTCGCTCCTTCCATTCCCGGCCAAAATCATCGAGAAAGCTGTCAACAACCAGCTTGCCTCCTTCCTCGAAGCCAACAAATCCCTCGACTCCTCACAATCTGGCTTCCGAGCAAAACACAGCACTGAGACCGCCCTCATCGCAGCAACAGACGACATTCGAACTCTACTGGACAATGGAGACACAGTCGCCCTCATCCTCCTCGACCTCTCTGCAGCATTCGACACAGTCTGCCACAGCACCCTTTTACAACGCCTCAATAACATCGGAATCCAAGGAAAAGCACTTGAATGGATCACCTCGTTCCTCACCGGAAGAACCCAGAGAGTCCGCCTCCCACCATTCAAGTCCGAGGCCACTGAAGTCATCTGTGGCGTACCACAAGGATCCTCACTCAGCCCCACCCTCTTCAACGTATACATGAGCCCCCTCGCGGCCATCGCCCGCCAACACAACCTCAACATCATCTCTTACGCGGATGACACTCAACTAATCCTTTCTCTCACCAATGACCCCAGCACCGCCAAAACTAACCTACATGAAGGAATGAAAGAAGTTGCCGAATGGATGAAACAAAGCCGTCTGAAACTGAACTCAGACAAAACAGAAGTCCTCATCTTAGGGACATCCCCCTCTGCATGGGACGACTCCTGGTGGCCGGAAGCCCTCGGAAAAGCACCCATCCCGACAGACCACGCACGGAACCTAGGCGTCATCCTGGATTCTTCACTCTCAATGAACAGACAAGTCAGCGCCGTATCCTCTTCCTGCTTCAACATTCTTCGCATGCTCAGAAAAACATTTCGCTGGATCCCCACTGAAACAAGGAAAACAGTCACCCATGCTCTGGTCACGAGCCGACTGGACTACGGAAACACCCTCTACGCTGGAACTACCGCTAAACTCCAGAAGAAACTCCAACGAATCCAAAACGCCTCAGCCAGGATCATATTAGACATCCCACGCAACGAACACATCTCTGGTCACCTTAAAGACCTCCACTGGCTACCCGTCAATAAGAGGATCACTTTCCGACTGCTAACCCACGCACACAAATCACTCTACGACATCGGACCAGAATGCCTCAACTCACGACTGTCCTTCTACACCCCCTCCCGCCAACTACGTTCCTCCAACCAAGCTCTCGCCACTGTACCTCGCATCAACAAGACCACCATGGGAGGCAGATCCTTCTCATACCTGGCTGCTAAAACATGGAACTCACTCCCCGCTTACCTTCGCCTTACCCAGAACCACCTAGCTTTCAGAAAGCAACTTAAAACGTGGATATTTGACAAGTAATCCTCCTCCCCTGTCTAAGCGCCTTGAGACCCTCTGGGTATGTAGTGCGCTATACAAATTCTCTGACTTGACTTGACTTGACATTATAAAGAGCTCACTCAGACTGTGGGTTTGTGCATTATGAATTTAGCAGACATAGATATGCTGTTTGGAAATGTTGTTCCACAGCCTATTTGGAGTAAGATTCGACATGCGGATCATGACCAAGAATTGGGTGCTACATGGGTTGATCTTCGTGCTGCAAATGATAGACAAGTTGAAGGTGCTAAGCCTGAAGATATTATCACTCAACTTCCTGGTAGAATTATTGATTATATGAAAACTTTGATGCCTGAAGTGCGTGTCAATTGGGATAAGTTGTCTGCGTAAGCAGAATAAAGATGAGACGGTATCTGACTTTTTCACGCGTTTTGAAGAGACTTTTGTAGATCATAGTGGTCAGGACATGGCTACTGAAGGTGGCCAGAGATTGTTCGTTGACAAATTTGTTCATAATCTGCTTCCAGAGTTATGTAATAAATTGAAAGATTCTGAGAGTGCTTGGGCTGTTTCTACGTCAGCGCAGATTTTGGCTACTGCCCAGTACTATGAAAATAGGTATAAAGATGAGAAAGAGAAAGAGGACAAAAAGACTAAAGAATTGAAGACTAAGATGCTGTTGCAGCAAGCTTATCCGCCTCGTAGTAATCAGCGCGACTATCAGCATCCTCAGCAATATCAGAGAAACTCGCAAAGGTTCGAGCCTTCTCAACAGCGTTTTCCGTATGGTCCTAATCAGTGTGCATATTGCAAAGAAGAGGGTCATTTCAAAAGTAATTGTCCGGTTCTGTTACAGCGCACGAATGGTGTTTCTGGCGTAAGAGGTCGAGGTGTTCAGCAAGCCCCTTGAGGTAGAGGAAATGGTTTGTTTCCTCATAATGCACGTTCTTTGCCTTCGCAAAATTCTATGAATAGCTTTGATCAGCAGAATGGTGCGTCTGGAAGGACGCCACAATACTATGCGGACGATTACTACGTCGAAGGTGAGAATAGGGATGGTAATGATTGCTAGGACAGCCATGGACAAAGAGAGGGAGTTGTTTCAGTTCCAGTAGATCAGAGTGGACCCTATGTTGAAGTTATCGCATCAGGTGTGTCAGAACCTTTTCTGTTGGATACTGGTGCTGCAAAGAGTTCCATAATGCACTTCAAACTCCCTGGCGCACCTTTGTCTGGCTTAAAGAATGTTTCAGTAGGTTTTTCTGGCGCCCCGGTTACGAATCGGATTTCTAGTCCTTTGTCTATCTCTGTTGGACCTTGTTGAAAAGATTGTATGCAACGCTATATTGTTCTCCTTCGGGAGTACAGCTTTTTTTCTTTTTTTTTTTAAATATTTTTTATTTGCATCAAATGAACAGAAAGAGAAAAGTCATAATAAGCAAAATCACATTGAGCATTACATAAATCATAAACAATAAAAAGGTAATTTAGACAGAAAAAAGCAGAAAAAAGAATTTAAAGAAAACAAAGAAAGTCGGTAAGAAAAAGATGCTAATATTAAGACATAAATGCTCCCCAAATGTTGTCAATTTTTTGTTTAGCCCGAAGGCCCTTTGAAGTAGCAAGGGTGGTCTCCATAGAATAAATTTCCTTAACTAAACTCCACCATTCCATAACAGTTGGCGAGTTTTTCTGAATTCAAGCTCTAGCAATAATAAGTCTTGCACACGTAACTAAGATGTTCAACAAATCATTAAATGTGTTAGAGCCACCACATATACCAATCAATACATCAGTTGATGAAAAAGAAATAGGTTGAGTAAGTCTATCAGAGACCACCATAAGTATACCATTCCAGTAATCATTAAGCTTAGGACAAGATAAGAACATGTGAACGATATCAGCCCCGCTTAGATCGCATTTAGGGCACTTTGTGCGTTCACTAAAGTTATTATTCCTAGCCCATTTAAGAATTCTCTCTGGGGTATGATATAGTTGACATATGGTTTTAAACATTTGCAATTTAAGGCTAGAAGAATGAACTGATGTATTTAAGCTCTTAAAAGATAAAGTAATTAAATCAGGTGGTACATTTGAGGTTAACATTCTATTCCATTTCTCAGTTAGTTGTATGATATCACTAATATTAAAGTCCGAGAATAGCTTATATCCTATACTAATCAGAGCTTGGTCTGATTCTCTGTAGATACAGTTCCAGAAGTCAGAGTCTATTACCAAATTAAATTCTAATTTCTTCACTAAATAATCTTTAATCTGATAGTATTTAAACCTAGCCAGTTCTGAAAAATTATAGCATTGCTTTATTTTTTCTAATGTCTTCCTTGATGGTCATACAAGTCTCCCAAGAGTTTAATACCAGATTCTAAGTATACTCGACATGTTGACTCCTGATAAATTGGAGGAAATCCTGGATTACCCCAGAGAGGTGTTTTATAATGAAAATGAGAAACATTACATTTCATCATGATGGAGCGGCAGATATTAACAGTATCTCGTATTGTCTTAAATGTAACCCTTTTGAAATAGTTAGGGTCATTTAGTCTGTAAATAAACATATTAGCATCTTGTCCGAGTAGAAATTTATGAAAGTACAAACATTTATCAAAAATTGCTAGGCTACAATAACGAGTCAGAAAAGCCGACCAATAATAAAGTTTGAAATCCGGAAGAGCCAGACCTCCTTGACTAAAAGGAAGTTTAAGTGAGGAGACTGCACGTCGGGCTTTTTTATATCCCCATATAAAGCTACTAATAATTCCTTCTAATCTGAGAAAATAAGAGTTATTAACACATAAGGGAATTGCACGAAATAAATATAAATATTTAGGCAGGATTTTCATTTTAATTAAATTTATACGACCGATGATACTAAGAGGAAGTTTGTGCCGTTTTTTAAATTGCATTACAGTCTCTTTTAATAATATTTCATAATTTAGAGCCACAATTGAGTCAATGTCAGAAGAGATTTTAACACCTAGATACGTTGCGACCCCGCAGATTCCTGGAGTAGGAGCAGGAAGATGATGATTCGCAACGATTTGAGTTTTAGTGGTATTAAGTCTGTATCCGGAAACTGAACCGTATATACCTGCTTCAATTAGAATACCTTTCAAAGCTTGAGGCATATCCGAGGAGAACACTGCTACGTCATCCGCATATACAGTGATGTCCAGCTTATTTAAGCCATTACCAAAAGGATTGATTAGAGTCTGGCGTTGGAGTGCAATTAAAAAGGGTTCCATACCCAAAGCAAAAAGCAGGGGTGATAAAGGACACCCCTGTCTTGTCCCCCTCTTAATTGGAAACATAGAAGAGTATTTCCCCATATAAGATACTTTGCCCATAGGATTATCATAGAGTGATTGAATCCATCTCAAATATTGGCCGCTAATGCCAAATGCCTGTAAAGCTGCCCATAAAAAGCCCCACCCCACTCGGTCAAATGCTTTTTCTGCATCTAGTAAAATCATACCGAGTGGGGCGGACTGAATCCGTGCAGCATCGAAAGCAGAGATGGCCATGTTAATATGCGCGGTAGTATCGCGTTTTGGTATGAATCCATGTTGCTGAAAAGATACGAGTTGAGACATAACTGGCGCGAGCCTGATAGCCAATATTTTAGCAAAGATTTTGGCATCGCTATTGATAAGCGAAATTGGTCTATATGATCCCCTCTCTTGAGGTACTTTACCCTTTTTTAAGAAAAAAATAATTTGAGTTAAATTCCAAGATTTAGGTGCTTGTTGCCCATTGCCAATGGCCCGAATCACATCAATTAATAAAGGTGTCAGATCCTCGGCGCAGCATTTATATAATTCCAGAGGAATAGAATCCTCCCCTACTGCTTTCCCTGTTGCTAGGGAGTTAATGGCATCCCTAATTTCCATTGCTGTAATGTCTTCCTCTAGTTGTGCTGTTTGTTCTGATTTTAAAACATTAACCATGTTAAGCTCAATATAGTTTTTAATGCTATCCTCCGAGGTTGTCATTTCTGGTGTATATAAAGCTTGATAATAAGAAGCAAATTATAGCAGTATTGATTTAGAGTCGCTAACCAGTTGATTATTATCTCCTTTAATTTCTTTAACTATGTTCTGTGATCGATCCTCAGCAACTTTATAAGCCAAAAGTTTACCAATTTTATCAGCGTTTTCATATTGATCAAGTTGATATTTTTTTACTTTATTAATGCTTTTAGCTCTGAGAAGATCCTTTAATGCAGCTTTAAGTTCGATTAATTTAAAATTAAGTATATCTGAGGTTGGTGCCAACTCAAACAAAGCCTCTGACAGCTGAAGCTCAATGTCTCGTATTTCACCAAGCCTTTTCTCATTTAAAATTCGATGTTCTTTATTTTGCCGCCAAATATATTGCTGTGTGAATCCACGTATGCTAGCTTTACAGGCATCCCATACTATCAAGGGTTGACTAGATTGTATATTTATATCAATACATTTTTTTATATGTTCTTTAAGTTGGTTCACAATTCCAGAATCAGTAAGCAAATATCTTGGAAATGAGAAAAGACAAGGAGAGAATTCTTCAGCTGTAATCTCAAAAGTTAAAGAAATTGGATTGTGGTCTGAAGTTACCCTTGGGTAAATGGCCATTGAGCAATTACTGAGACTGAGGACAGAGTCTGAAACCCAGATCATATCTATGCGTGAGCATAGCTTATGGGCTGCAGAATAATATGTATTACCCGCTAGTTTGTGATTTAAACATCTCCAAGAATCTTTCAAAAAATGAGTAGTTGCTAGATCCAAAATTGCAGCTCTAGTTTTCCTCATTCTCTGAAAGGAGTTTTTCCTAGTTGTGTCTAAATTATAATTCATAATACAGTTAAAATCGCCCAAAACAATATATTCCCCTTCCCATCAAAGCAGTTCTATATTAATCTGATCAAAAATATTTGGTTCATCTTGATTTGATGCATAAACCCCACATATTGTATATTTTCGACCTTCCAACTTTATCTGAGCTATAGCCCATCTACCAGCTTTATCAGTTAGTGTCTTGAGTATCTCGCCTTTCAAGCCTTTTTGCTTTAAAATCGCCACCCCTCGAATTGAAGCATTGAATTTAGTACAAACTATAGTATCATATCATAATTGTTTCAGCAAATGCTTATCTTTGTAAGGTATATGGGTTTCAGTAATTACCACAATTTGAGGATTATACATCTTCAGCTCTTCATACACAAGGCTCCTCTTTGTTCTATTGTTTAAGCCTGAAAGATTCCAAGCTAAACATTTTATACAATGCATTTCAAATGATAAATATCCCTATCTATATGACCTCCATAGCCAGTTAAATCAGTTTTTTAATTCTTATTATTTTTATACATTTTGTGTCTTTTGATGCATTTTTTCCCCCAAACATATCTTCCTCTTCCCCACCCCACACTCCACACCAACCACCCCCCACCCAATAGTTACCTGCTGGTAGTTGGTACCCCCGTTAGATCGACTGCCGCGGGAGTACAGCTTACATTAGGAAAGAGAGTGATCTCTCCGATGTACTTATCCAAAGAGCGACTTCCACCTGAATTGTCTTCTCTCCCTGATTCTCTTTGGGCTGCTGGTCCGAACGATGTAGGTCTTTTGGAGATTCCACCATATGTTGTGACACTTAAAGCGAATGTTAGGTTGCCACGTATTCCACAATATAGAATTTCCAGTGACGGTGAAAGGGCACTTTTGGCGATTATTTATGATCTGATTGACAAGGGCGTGATTGAGGAAACGAGAGGTAACGTGTGCAATAGTCCAATTTTGCCTGTTCTGAAAAGAACGGACTCTTCTCAGCCTCCTGCATATAGGTTTGTGATCGATCTTCGCGAAGTGAATAAGATCGTTGTTCCGCAATTTCCCGTCGTGCCTGATATCACTGCTTTATTGACTCTGATTCCAGCTTCTGAAACTTGGTTTTCGGTGATTGACTTGAAGAATGCTTTCTACAGCATCCCGATTGCCGAAGAGAGTAGGGATATCTTTGGCTTCTCTTTAGGAGGCCGAAGTTTCCGGTTTAAGCGCGCTCCTCAAGGCTATTGTGAGAGTCCATCGATCTATTGTCAAGCTTTGAAGACACAACTTGACTTGTTTGTTTTACCTGATGGTGCTGCCCTCATTCAGTATGTCGATGATTTGTTAGTTGCTGCTGACAATGAAGAGATTTGTAGACAGGCTACCTTGTCATTGTTGCGTCATCTGTCTGATTTTCATCATAAGGTTTCTCTTTCGAAGTTACAGTATTGTCGACAAGAAGTAACCTACTTAGGTCACCTCTTATCGAAGGAGGGAAGGAAATTGACCCCAGAAAGAATTCAAGCTATTGCGAAAATGAGTGTGCCTACGACACATAGAGAAGTGCGTGCTTTCTTAGGTATTACATCGTACTGTAGACAGTGGATCCCTAACTTCTCATTGTTAGCGAAGCCTTTGATAGCTCTTACTGTTAAGGATACTCCACATCCTATTCCTTGGTCTGATGAATGTCAGAAGAGTTTTTCAGAATTACGCAATGCGTTGTGTTCGGCTCCTGTGTTGGGTACTCCCGACTACAGTAAGCCCTTTACATTGTATGTCCATGAGAGAGAGGGATGTGCATTGTCAGTTTTGACTCAACAATTTGGTGATAAGCAGCCTTCATGCGCTTATTTTTCATCGACTTTAGATCCGGTAGCTAGATCGTTGCCGAGTTGATTGAGAGCTACAGCAGCAGCAGCTGTTTCGATTCGACAGTCTGCTGGTTTGGTGATGGACAACACGTTAATTGTTATGGTCCCACATGCAGTGGATACCTTGTTGAACCGTACCAAGACACCGCACTTAACTAGTGCTCGGTTGTCGGGTTATGAATTGACCTTGTTAGCAAGTCATGTCCATATAAAGAGATGTGGTATGCTAAATCCAGCTACGTTGTTGCCGATTTCAGCTGAGACAGAAAATGGTGATGAGCAACATGATTGTTTTCTTAGAACTGAGGAAGAAACGAAAGGGAGGATAGATCTTAGGGACACTCCTCTTTTGGAATGTGATGGTACATTGTGGGGTGATGGTTCATGTTTTAAGTTGCCGAATGGTGATACGACTGCGGCATATGCTGTTACGACTTTGCATACGATTGTTGAAGCTGCACTTATCCCACATAATTCAGCACAAGCGACAGAGTTAATTGCATTAACAAGAGCATGTGTGTTGGCGAGAGGAAAACGAGTGACTGTGTACACTGACAGTCAGTATGCATTTGGTGTGGCTCATAGTTTTGGACGTTTGTGGCGTGAGCGTGGATTTTGGACTTCACATGGCACAAAGATTCAGCATGGTCAGTTGGTAAATGAGCTTCTTGAGTCACTGACCTTGCTGTTACAAATCGCGATTGTGAAATGCAGTGCGCATAAGAAAGTCACTGATAATATTGGCAGTGGTAATGCGTTTGCAGACGAGGTTGCGAAAGAAACTGCGAGAAATGTGATGAGTCGAATGTATGTTGCGGGTCCTGCGAGATGGGTTCCAGATAGAAGTATGTGTGAGGATACGATTGAGAGTGTGAAATCCATACAAGCTGAAGCTACAGAGAAAGAGTTGAATGAATGGAGAGAAAGCAAGGGTAAATTGGACTTGAATGGTTGTTGGGTTGAATTGTCAGAGCATCAGAGATGGTTGTTACCAGATGCGTATGTACTTCCAGTGGTTACAATGGCTCATGGGATGGCACATACCAGCGTGAAAGGGATTTGTAAGTTGTTGGCCCCAGTATGGCAGAATGTAGGTATTCTCAGGTGTGCAGAAAATTTGGTCAAGAACTGTATGGTGTGTTTGATGTATAATCCTGGTAAGGGAACTCCAACTCCAGCTGGCCATTTTGCTCCTCCTACGTATCCGTTCGAGGCTTTGCAGCTAGATTTTATTCATATGGAGAGGTGCAACAACCTGAAATAATTGTTGGTGGTTGTTTGCTCCTTTTCTAGATGGATAGAAGCCTATCCTTTGAAGGACAATACTGCCTTGTCCACAGCAAAAGCCCTTATCAAAGAGTTTTTCCCAAGGTATGGTTTGCCAA
Organism: Lissotriton vulgaris; assembly: GCF_964263255.1. Lineage (NCBI taxonomy): Eukaryota > Metazoa > Chordata > Amphibia > Caudata > Salamandridae > Lissotriton > Lissotriton vulgaris. The sequence continues at coordinate 277,048,796 of NC_141687.1, read as the reverse complement.
GATTGATCTGGAGTGACAATGGGAGTGAATTTGTGGGTCAAGTGATGAAGAGAGTATGCAAGGGTTTGGGAATACGGCAAAAGTTCCACACTGCAAATCACCCCCAATCAGCTGGTTTAGTAGAATGCTATAATGGCACCCTTAAATTAAAGTTGGCCAAAATTCAAGCAAGCTCTGGTTTACAATGGCCAAATGCTTTGCCCCTAGCTCTTTTGTCCACAAGAATGACTGTCCATACGCGAATGGGTTTGAGTCCGTATAAGGTTGTGTTTGGCCATCCGGCTAACATTTGGGGCGTGCCAAGACCAACAAAGTTTAGCGAACTTGACTACCCTGTGTTGCTCGATTACCTTTATGAACTGACGGCTAAATTATGTGTCTTACACCAACAGGTTCGTGACACTCTGCCACAAGCTTCTGACGATCCAGGCCACGCTATTGAACCTGGCACCTGGGTCCTCGTGCGTAACTTCCAGCAAACGAAGAACGAGCAGCCTCGTTGGACTGGAACCCACCTAGTGTTGTTGGCCACCCGCTGTGCAGTACGTGTCCAGGGCAAGAAGAATTGGGTGCACGGCAACCTCTGTAAACGGGTTCCGTTGCCCCTACCGTACGACCAGTGGGTCCAGAAGGGAATTGCTGACTCTGAAACTGAGACCGTGCCCCGTTTTTTGGCTTTCAGCGATGCACGTGTAAGAGGAACAATTTCCGAAGAAGAGAGTGATAACATTTTACAGGAATTTGTGCCACCGTCAAAACGATTGAACACTACTGAGCCTGAGTTTCAATTTAAGGACCAAGAGCTATCTGGAAGACTCCGTTATAATTTGAGACCGAGAACTACGGACAAATAAAAAATAAAGTTCTTATGATTTTTTTATGGTTTGCAGGTTAACTCCCCACCTAGGATCTACTTATTTTTGTTTTTCGAACCGCCATCCGGGTTAAGCTGTAGGGTCGCGGTTGCTTAAAGTCTTTTGAATGCAAGGTTGAGACAATAGGTTGAAGTTCTGGTTGACCTAAGGGAGTTGCCCTGGGTTGACAGAGGCATTCTTTAGCAGAATCAACCTCCCACCGCGAGCAGCACATTTAGTCTAGGATGGATTTCTTCGAGATGGAGAGACCTGCAAAGATTGTGAATTTTAAAAGACAGATACGAAAGTTGATCATTCAGAAAAGCTTTTTTTATATTGTGTGTGTTTTTGCTACTAAGTCTAATGATGTTCTTAATTGGCTATATGACATCCTCTTTTCAAATAACGTTTATGCCTACTGTACAGCCTACACCTCCTCCTACTGTTTCTTCGCATTCTTCCCACCCTCTGCCCGAACTTGAAGAAGCAAGAAGATTGGAATTTACTAATAACTCCTTTGTACAGATTCTGCACCAACACCAGCTAGTAGTGAGCACAACTAATTGTTGGGTGTGTGGCCTTATGCCCCATACTACCGATAAAGGTATTCCTTACCTGGTTTTGCCATTTAGTTATAATGGTTCTTTGTGGGCATTTCAGACGATGTTCATATATGCTATTGAACCGTATCCCCCACGTTCCACGAGAAGTAATTCGAGTAACAAAGCATTGGTAGTGGGGATTACAAATATGAGCAGAAACATTGATGTGTATAGAATGATTCCCCGAGATGAGTTGCAAGCTTACGATAGATGGAATATAACAGGATATAGGATTACTCTGAGTGAGAACCAGCGAGCAAAGAGATCCTCCCCGATTTGGATAGTACCCCATCAGGGTCACCTATGTCTGCAAGGTAATGGCAAGAACCCCAGAGCTCAGCTAGGGAAAAGTGCCTGTACTGAGACGTATGTTTTTGCATCTCGGACTTCCCCACAGTTTCTAGCAGCTAAGGGTACCTATTGTATCTGTTATGATAAGGCTTATACATGGTTGCCCCCTGACTTCTCGGGCACATGTTTTTTTTTTTTTTTTTTTTTTTAAACCTTTATTTGTTAAATGCACAATACACAGCGTCTGCCTACAACCCCTCGGGGCCGGCCGCTATGACATATTGGAAAAGGATAAAAGAAAAAACCAATAGGGCAGAACGCCGTTAAAGCAGTCTCTGAGCGAAAAGTATCGTGTAGAACATAGAACCATAATGTCAGGATAGGAAAAGGTTTAATTTTATGATTTTGTCGAGTACAATTTAGAGAACTACGAAGAGAGTCGAAGCTAATCACCGACCAGGATAGCCATCATCGTTCAAGGAGCACCCAGAAGGAGGCGTGATAGAGGAAGGCATTTGTCAGGAAACAGGTGGCCACCATCAAGGAACTAAGACCAAACGCTATGCCACAGAATGATACAACACAATAAACTCCCTACTAACATTGAACCCCGACCCCAAAGAAAACAAAGAAATATAGAAGAGAAAGAGACAGAAGAAGAGGAGAAAAAGAAAGAGAAAGAGGGCCATAGAGACAAAGAAAAGACATAAAACACATCCCATCCCCCCACCCTGCATACCAGCGGAAGGCCACGGCCCACCCCCCCCCAATAGGCATGCCTGTCGCCCCAAAAGAACCCCAAGTGGGAAAGAGAGTATAGAGAGTGAGAAAGACCATCCCAATCTCTGACTCTCTGAACAGAAGCAAGAGAAGAAGGATAAGAAGACACATAAGACCAGAGGAGGGCCAAATAGACGTTCAAAACAATCAGCGTTGTCACCCTCGGCCACCCGTCCCCGGACCCCGACCCAGTACCTGACCAACATTTAACTCCCAAAATGTCCGTTACAGTCCCAGCAAAGCACACAACCGGATACAGCCAAAAGAGAGAAGCATCCTTATCCTTGTCCCCTGCGATCCAGCAAGTCGACGGAGTCCAGATCTAAAACAGCCACCGTTGACGAAGAAAGCAAAGGTGAGGTCCACTGCAGCACACGATGCCAGCCACCAAAGTCACACCGCCATAGAACCAGACGGTGAATGTCCATCCAGAAAGTGTCAACGCACAATCGAAACGCGTGAAGGGCAGCCAGCAAGAACAGCAGTTGCAACTCCAGGATGGACCGGTGGGACCCGCGAGGAAGCCCCGAAGCAGTCGTGAGGCAAGGCGCCCAGACACAAGTCCCCAGTGTCCGCCAAGGACCGAGATCTCCACACACCCCTGCAACAATACTGGATAGCTCGGCAGCAGCGACATCACTCTCATCCAGCACCATCAAGTCCGTCTGAGCAGGTTGGCAGTCACAGACAAGCACCGGGTGTGGCGAGGTGCACAGCACAGAGGGCGCGATATGTCCATCCAAGGGTTCTGCATTAACGGAGATATCCGGTTGGCATTGCAGGTTCAGGACCATGGCACGCATAGTTCCACGGAGGTCTGTCAGGGCAAGCATAACATCCGCGAGGCTGAGGGATACCGCAGGAGGAGAGGGAGCTGCCGTCCCACGCACCCCGGGCTCGGGATCACGTCGCAACCCTCGAGACTGGATGCCTTCGGCCATCACTTCAGCCGCCCACCAGTAGCCGGTCCCCAAATGTTGTCACTTCGGGAGCACAGCAGCAAGACGGTGCCCTTCGCTCAGTCCCCGGCGTCAGTGCAGCACTGTCCACTAGGTGCACGCCAAATGGCCGCCGAGCGCCCAGAACAAAATGGCTCCCGGCGCAGTCCTGAAAGACAAGAAGATGTCCGGAGCCGTCCACTGGCTGTGGGGAGGGTGAAGCCTGTCGATCACGGTGAGAAACCGAGTCCGGCGCCAGGGAATGCAGGACAGGGCGGCACGCTGCAGCCGGGAAAGCAATGCGGTAAAAGATTCCAGTCAGCCGACCCCGTCCTGATACAATGTCTGCTGTAGCTGCAACGAGGAACGGCAGCCTCCGGAGAACAAAGACCCGGCCGCAGCGCTGCAACACTGTAGCAGAGATCGGGACTCCTCGCCGTCTCTGCCACCAGGATCGCGCCGAAAAGAACACCGCTGGACACAGGAGCGCCTCGCGGATCCAGGACTCCGACAAGCGGGCAGGATGATGAGCAGGATATTCGGCGTTTCGGGAGATGAACGGAAGGGTCGGCGGAGCCGAGGGATCAGGCGGCCATCATGGTCGCGGGCTAGGCTCCTCCCCTCTCGGGCACATGTTTTGTTTCGTTCCTGTTGCCCCCCACTTTTACAGCTGCGGCAGATTACCATAAGATGAGAGTTGCTAGAGGTGTCTTCAGTAAGGAAGATACCGCAGGGCAAGAGTTGGGAGATTTCTTTAAGGGTTTTCTGCCGTTCTGGGGACCGATGGCAAATAGCAGAAATATTCGCCAGTTGACGAGAGTGGTTGAGTCCACTATAATCGAAACTGCCGGTGCCCTTGGTAACTTGACTGCTGAGCTCCAGTCGGATAGACTTATGACATTGCAGAATAGAATTGCTCTTGACGTCATACTTGCAGACCGAAGTGGGGTATGTAAAGTGATCCAATCGAGTTGTTGCATATTTATTCCAGACGCCGCTCCGACAGCTTTCCAGGCCATTTCCAAGTTACATAAGATCTCCGAGTCAGTATATATGGTTGAAGGAGATTGGTCGTTGATGGGATGGTTTTGGGAACTGTTATCTACATGGGGATGGAAGATTCTGATGGTCATTGGGATGGTATTGGCTATCCTTTTCCTGTTCTGTCTCTGTGTACAGTGTGCTCCTGCTGTATGCGGCCTCTGTGCCACTTCGTGTTCGAGGAGACCTGTCCAGAGAGAGTTACTAAGTACTAGGATGATGCTACAGCAACATCTTGATGATCTGATGAATATAGACCTGGATTCAGATCGAAGTGAGTTTAGGTTAATTGCCTAATGTAAGGGCAAAAGGAGGGTCTGGAGTTCCGTGATTCGAGGGTCTGAAGTACGTGGTTCCGAACCTGTAAAATAAAGGTTGTCGGAAATAGGTGAATTTGGTATCAGCGAACCGCAAATGACGAATGCGGTATGCATGAGCGTTTTCGCCATGTTACACTGATGAATTCACTAGGCATTTGACAATTGCTCTACGAACCCTTGGATTCCATTTTGTGTACGGCAGCCATTTTGTGGTTGCCCTCACATTAGACTGATGACTGCAGGATGATTGTGTCCATGCAAGTCCTTGGAACACGTACACTTTTAGCTGACTTCTGAATGACCTGGCCGAACCGACTCCCTTGCTCGAGGCCAACTTCGTTGAGCCAGTTCCTTGTTGAGCAGCTGGTCTGATAAAGATCAAAGAGCAGGACATAGCTGAGTTTACAGTACACTGCACCCACCCTTCTATCTTGTTTCTAATCTGTTTCTGCTCCTTCCTTTACGACATAATCACTCGTTTGGGTCGAGGTTTTATGATGAGCTTGTCCGGCCTGATCGAACAGGAATGTAGAACATGCTTAGGCATTTTTGGTGGGCTGGGCAACCGAAAGTGGGATTGTCTTTTGTATGCTACTTTTGAAATGTCACGTTTCTATTGGTTTGTTCAAATGTAATTGTTGCTTGCCTGGAATGTTGGCTGAGGCTTGATTTTTGGCATAAAAGACCATGCTCCGCTCATTGAAATTGTGCAGTCTCTAGCGAACCACCTGTGTTGTGCTTCGTAGATCTCTGTTCCTGGTTGCAGCCAATAAACTTGATCCTTGAAGTCATCAAGAAGTATCCTGTCTCTCTGTACTCTAAGACAGGTGAATCCAGAAGACTAAGGGCGTATTCCCTTGCGCCGCTGGGTTTTAAATACCCGGTTCTTCAGAGCTGATCTTCCCTGCTGTTCATTCGCATTGCCATATGTGTTAGGCTCCACATGGTCATTCATCATTGGGATAGTGTGGGGAATCTATATTGTGGTGAACTGCAGTGTCAACTTTATGAGTGTGACTTCATGTATGCCTACTTTGCATGCACCATGATGGTCGAGGCCCACACATCTGACAACAATGTGACCCAGATTACCACATGGTGCTTGCTATGGCCTACTTAGCATTGTGGCATGTAATGTCATAATAGGTGTGTGTGTTGTCCCCTCCTGTTCCCTGAAGGTCTGTCAGTGGTAATAAGTGTTGTACCCACATCATGTCCCTAGGGTGGGTCAAGTTGGGGGGGCACTCCATCTACGGGCAGGGTGTAGTGCTGTGTGACATCAACATGCCTCACTCCTGGCAGTTATTCTGGGTTACAGGCACTGTTGTGGTCTATGAGGTGTGTTGCTCCACAGTGATTGCAGGGTGTGGTAGTTACCATGTAGATTTGGGCCTCTCCTGTACTGCATTGATTTGAATTTGTGTGACCAGGTGATGACACTTACACAACCCTGTATCTCTCTCTAATGTAGATTCGCAAGAGACCACGGAGGAACATGAGCCAGAAACCAGTGGTGGCGAGAGGTGCACTACAGCTGCAGCGGAGGCAAGTGACACTGAGCCCACCAGCGCATCTGAAGGGGACAGAAGTATGGAGGAGGAATCCGTGGCTGAGACACAGAGTACCACATCATCAGATGCCAGCGAGGATGCATCCATGTTGGCAGGCACAGGGGATGAGGAGTCTGCATCATCATCTACCACCCAACGGCCAGTGCCCAGCCTCCAATCCACTTCCTCTGGGGCTGCCCACATCCGTGTCACTAATAGTGGACGAGTCACATTCACACCTGGCACTGCTGCCCCTGCACCTGTCCCCCCTGCTGCACTCAGTGCAGAGTGTGTAGAGTTTCTGTGCCTGCTTTGTGTGGGCCAGACTGCCCTCCTCAATGCCTTCAGTGACCATGACAATAAATTAGGCCAGGTGATTGCATACATGGAGGGCATACACTCTGACGTGGGTGGGCTACACCGTACAGTCCAGGCGTTGTCATCCACAGTCACGTCAGCCCTTCAACAGGCACATGCTCCCATTGCAGCTCAGGTGCCTTTGTCCACCCCCCAGTCAGTGGCCACATCATATGACAGTGACCACGGTTCGCCTGCGTCAACGAAAAGGTACAGCACAAGGAGCACACAACTTACACAAGCCAAAAACTCCCGCCCACAGACACCATCCCCACTGAAGAGCATGTCCACTCCAGAATGCACAGACAAGAGCCAGTCAGGGAAGAGCAAGGCCTGAAGAGCAATCAGGCAGACATCAGGCTCACATGCCGCAGAGGCATCACCAGCCATAGACTCTCCTGTCACTAAAACATCACACAAACCTACCCATGCAGTGTCTGTGCCCACTGAGGAGGTGTTGCATATCAGGGGTACACCTAGGAAGAGCACAGGGACACATCCCCACCACATCTACCCCAATTCCATGACCATTGCTGCAGGTGGAGGAGGGCACTGTAGAGACCACCCTTGGCATGAAATCAAAGGAGGGCACTGTAGGGGGTACACCTGGCAAGAAGGCAAAGGAGGGCACTGTAGGGGTACACCTGGCAAGAAGGTAAAGGATGGCACTGTAGGGGATACACCTAGGAAGAAGGCAAAGGAGGGCACTGTAGGGGATACACCTAGAAAGAAGGCAAAGGAGGGCACTGCAGGGACCAGCCCTGGCAAGAGGGCAAAGGAGGGCACAGTAGTGACCAGCCCTGGCAAGAAGTCGAAGGAGGGCACTGTAGGGGGTACACCTGGCAAAGAGGTGAAGGTGGTCCAGAGACGTAGCCAGACCAAGCGTTCCGCGTGATCCAGCACATCACCAGAGGTGGTGCCAGTATCTGCACCTGATGTGGGACAGTTGGTGTGTGTGCCAGTTGTGTCTTCACCACTTCCCATCAACCCCAAGACAGGGAAGCCATTTCATATTCCCAAAAAGTGGAAGGGCACCCCTCTCACCTCTCCTACCCACACTGTGTCATAGGTCTGCAAGACTCCACCTCCACGTGCCACTATGCCACCTGGTCCACACAGCCCTCCAGCTTGCAAAGCCACTGTTAGCACCACATCACCTGGGACTCTGTCAACACAGTCAAGTGGGCCTGCGTTCCCCAACACACAGCCAGGTACAAGTCCGCATGACAGCCAGGAGTGAGTTGACATACCCCTCATACGCCTGTGCCTCATACAGGTGTGCTAGTCCTGAACATTGTTTAGTATATGGGTGTGTTGCTGGCCCTGTTGCTCTGCTGTGTTGGCCTCTCACCTGCCATGGACACTGGCCCTTTTGCTCTGCTTTGTTGGCCTCTCACCTGCCATGGACACTGGCCCTGTTGCTGTGCTGTGTTGGCCTCTCACCTGCCATGGACTCTGGCCCTGTTGCTCTGATGTGCTGTACTCTCCCCTGTGCAGCCTCTCATGTACTTGCTGGCTCACCTGCCATGGACACTGGCACTGTCGCTCTGCTGTGCTGTACTCTCCCCTGTGCAGCCTCTCATGTACTTGCTGGCTCACCTGCCATGGACACTGGCACTGTCGCTCTGCTGTGCTGTACTCTCCCCTGTGCAGCCTCTCATGTACTTGCTGGCTCACCTGCCATGGACACTGGCACTGTCGCTCTGCTGTGCTGTACTCTCCCCTGTGCAGCCTCTTATGTACTTGCTGGCTCACCTGCCATGGACACTGGCCCTGTTGCTCTGCTATGTTGGGCTCTCCCCTGTGCTATGGACACTGGCCTTCCTGTTTGTGTTTCACCTGTGCATAGTATCTTGCATTTGTACATCATGTTGTGCCTTGTTGTTGTATACTATTGTTCTACTGCTACATCTGTGCAATATGTGAATAAATACAGTTACTTCTGTTGTGTGTTTTGTCAGTGTGCTTGCTGATTAAAGTTATTTTTCTGTTTGCATTTGATTGGCTGTGCCCCATGCTCTATGTATCACTTCAACATTGCAAGGCTCTTTGCAGGCATCAGAATTTTAGACATGGAGGACAGGGTCTTCAGTCCATTCTGACCCTGATAATAGTGTAATCTTTGATGGCTATTTTACCTGCCATGCAGTTATCTTCTTAGTGATACACTGTTCACATGTCAGGTTGTGGGACACTTCCAGCACAGGGTATGGTGCTGTGCAAAGGTTTAGAAGCAGGTTGGGATATGTCGTGATGTATGGGTGTGGATTCCTTTATATGTGCCCAGCCGTGTATGTGTGTGGTCATCTTGTGTTGGCCCTTAGTCCTGGTACCATGGCCTACATGAGATGCGTGGTCTTGGGTGTAGCAGAGGTGTGCAGTGTGAAGGGTGTAAGTTTGTAGTGGATGTATGTGTGCCCCTGCATTGTGAGAGACACACAGTGGCACCCAGGAGTTGTATGCCTGTTGTTTGTTTTGTCTTGCCCTGTGTAGAAGATTGTATGCACTTCTGTGAACTGTTTATAGTGCACTGTGCTGTGTGCTGGTTTGTCCACGCTGTTGTGTGTGTCTCCTTCTTGTTGTTTTTGTAAGTTTGAAGTGTGCAAAGTATGTGAGTTGCACATCAGTGTTGTGTTTGATTGATCCTCAATGTGTCTTGGGTGTGTTTGTGTAGACTGTGTTGCCCTGCTGCTCCACACTGCATTGTGTTTGTCATGCATTGCAGGCACATGGTAGTTTTTCTCCTCCTGTATGGCATGGTGTGTGTGGTGTTACGCCATCCTCTATGTGTGCCACTTGTACATTGCCATTGTGGGTCTTCACTCCCTCTATTTGTGTGTTATACACCCATTACATGTCTGCTACTGACATGCATGGTATTTAACTTTGATGTCAGCTGTCCCCTTGGTTTCCATGTGTGTGTGCCTCTCCATCACTTCATTTGTGAGCTTGTGCTTTGTGGTGCAGTTCTTGGGCCATGAGTGTTGTTCCACTCTGTACTTTGCCACAATGGTGTATGTGTGCTGTCCTTGTGCTATTAGTCATTCTGTAGTGGCCATGTGCACTTCAGCTGTGTGTGATGCCCAGTGCTCTGGTGGAGATGGCTTGGCTCTTGTGTCCCAGAGTGGTGCATGTATAGTTGTTATGTTGGATGTGTTGGTGTTGGCGGTGGTATTGCTTCAGTTCCTGGGTGTGCTGTTGTATTTGTGCAATGCTGATTTGTGGTGTGTGTGATATGGTTGTGTTAATCATGTGTGTGTGTGGCTGTTGTGCTTGTTATGCACACACTGCTTGTTGAGCATGCAGTGCCATGTGTATGTGGCCTTCGCATTGCCTGATGTGCATCCCCTGATGCCTTGTGGTGTCTGTTGATTGGTGTTTGATGTGCATCTATGGTCGGTTTGATGTGGCAGTGTGTGTTTATCCAGATGCACTTCTTGTGTGATTTGTGTTATGGTCTGTGTGTTTTGTTCCTGAGTGATGATGTTGTGTACTCCCGTTGTGTCTGTGCTTTCATTGCTTTTCCCCAGTTGGGAGTACAGGGTATGTCTGTTTCTGTTGGAGTTCAGTATGTGTTCCTGTATTGTTTGTGTGTTGTTCTTGTGCAGGCATTTGTTGAGGCATCCCTGTGTGTATGTTGTGTTTGTGGCTACACCCAGTGTGTGTGTTTGTTTGTGTATGTGCTGGCAAGGATTGTGAGCCTTCAGTGTGTGTGGCACTGGTGTTGTGTGTTCCTTGTCAGCCACTCCTGCAGTGGCTGTCTCCCTGGTTGTGTGTTGTGTGGTCCAGAGAGTGTGTATTGTGCTTGTTGTTGCAGTGCTTGTTGGTGTGCATGGGAGTGCACGGAATGGGCACCTGGCCTGTGACTTGATGGGGTGTGTTGCAGTGTGGTTTGGGGTGGTGTGGCCCTGTGGTGTTTGTGCCCTGCACATGCCTTGGAGTGGCCCTGTCTTCTGCATAGTGCACATGTTTTGACCGCGGGGGTGATGTGACCGGGACCGGGACGTTGCTGCTGGTCGGCGGACGATGTGTGTCCCGGATGCTGAGGGGTGCCATGTTGTCAAGTGGGTGATGTGTGGGTGCCCTTGTGGATCTTTTGTGACCCCCAGCAGGGTGTCTGTGTGGTGATTGGACCCTGTGTTGGCCTGTGTGTTGTGTGTTGCATTTGAGTAGTTGCGTACCTGTGGCGGCGTCCGCGACGGCCCATCTGATGATAGTGGTTTAGGTGGAACATCACCGGATGCATATGGAGGGCTGGGTTCATGGCGTTCAGGACCGGGTCTCGGCTATCTTGCTCCGCTGTCGAGTTTTCGCCAGCTCAGACTGGGCGGTGTATCCGCTGCGGTGCGTCTGCTTGTTTGGGACATCCTAATTTGTTGAGCGGGCGGATGTCATTCCGCACAGCGGAGAGTCTCGATTGGCTCCCACCGCCGCGGTGGCGGGCGCACTTTGATGGCGGTGCGCGGCGCTCCGCGGCGGACGGGAAATGACATATGTTTTGCTATCCTATTGTGGCGGACATGAGTTCCGCTGTTTGCGGGCGGAATAAGCTGTTTTTCCACCCCGCCACCACCGCGGTGGTGCCACCGCCTGACATCCTAATGGGCCCCTTGTTGTTGATATTGTTTCGATTTATTAAAATTATATTTTCCATTAGAGTGTGTTGACTCTTTTTTTGACTCCTATTTATGTCCAATGGTACAAATTTCTTCCTCATGAGGTTTATTTCCTGTGTCCTTTCGGATAGTGTCCATCCAGAGATCTGATTGTTCCTGAGCCTTAGCCGTGGCAAGAGTTTCAGTTAGGTTATGATCGCTAATGACCCATAATTTATCCTGAATTTTCAGTCAAGGTCCCAAAATTACAATGAATACTCAAAGACCTGAGAGATGTTAAAAAATCGTCAAAACATTCATCTTCTTTTTGTTTTCTGGTATAAAATGTGAAACGATTCAAAGCAATGCTGATATTGGGTTTGAACCTTTTGTCTAGTCTTGCTAAGGCTTCTGTGTACACATTTATAGAATCCTTCATTTTGTGTGACAGTCTGAGGAAGAGACCTGAAAATAACTTGCCCTTCAGATCCTAAACAATGGAGAAGAATGCTTTTTTTCCTTTCAGAACCCATTCTTTCCCCGTCAACTGCTTTCATGTACGTTAAAAATTCTTCTTTCCACCTGGACCATGGCATGGGTGGATCACCTTTGACTTGGAGAAACTTGGCTGGTGGATCAAATTGCATGTTGAATTATATGAGTAAAACAAATATGCCCAATTTTGTAAATGAAGTAAATAAAATGTTTACAGTTGTTGGTTGAGGTCTCTGCTAAGTATGGGCGAAAAATCTGTTCCGCTTGCGGAATGTCGACAATTTCGGGATCCGCAAATCTCGCGAAATTGCCCAAAAATCCGCTTTCGGGTGGATTTTTTTTAGAAGCCCCGCTCTTTGTCCCCGACGCACACACTAATGGTGTGCACCGTTTTCCCGCCCTGACCCACTATGATGGACAGCTCACTCAAGGGACCCCAGCGCTCGGCAGGTGTGCTTTCTCCCCGTATCTACCGTTGAAAAGTAGCTGTGATGCCTGATGGAGGCCTCTGCATCCTTGACTTTCACGAGTGTAATCCCCGTGCAGTTCCCGTGACCAGGAGCTTCTTTCTCCTCGTCTGCTGCTCTGATTGGTCTCTGACCTTTTATACACACAAGAGGCATGTGAACTCGCATAGAAGCCCAGCTCTTTGGCCCCACCGCACACACTAGCGGTGTGCACCGTTTTGCAGCCCTGACCCACTATGATGGACAGCTCACTCAAGGGACCCCAGCGCTGGGCAGGTGTGCTTTCTCCCCCTATCTACAGTTGAAAAGTAGCTGTGATGGCTGATGGAGGCCTCTGCATCCTTGACTTTCACGAGTGCAATCCCCGTGCAGTTCCCGTGACCAGGAGCTTCTTTTCCCTCATCTGCTGCTCTGATCGGTCTCTGACATTTTATACACACAAGAGGCATGTGAACTCGCATAGAAGCCCGCTCTTTGGCCCCGCCGCACACACTAGCGGTGTACACCATTTTGCAGCCCTGACCCACTATGATGGACAGCTCACTCAAGGGACCCTGATGCTGGGCAGGTGTGCTTTCTCCCCGTATCTACGGTTGAAAAGTAGCTGTGATGCCTGATGGAGGCCTCTGCATCCTTGACTTTCACAAGTGCAATCCCCATGCAGGTCCCGTTACCAGGGGCTTCTTTCTCCTCGTCTGCTGCTCTGATTGGTCTCTGACCTTTTATACACATAAGAGGCATGTGAACTCGCATAGAAGCCCCGCTCTTTGGCCCCGCCGCACACACTAGCAGTGTGCACCGTTTTCCCGCCCTGACCCACTATGATGGACAGCTCACTCAAGGGACCCCGGCGCTGGGAAGGTGTGCTTTCTCTCAGTATCTGCCGTCGATGCAGTATCTGCTGTGATGCTTGATGGAGGTCTCTGCATCCTTGACTTTTATGAGTGCATTCCCCGTGCAGTTCCTGTGACCAGGAGCTTCTTTCTCCTCATCTGCTGCTCTGATCGGTCTCTGACCTTTTATACACACAAGAGGCATGTGAACTCGCATAGAAGCCCTGCTCTTTGGCCCCGCCCACACACTAGTGGTGTGCACTGTTTTCCCGCCCTGACCCACTATGATGGACAGCTCACTCAAGGGACCCCAGCGCTGGGCAGGTGTGCTTTCTCCCCGTATCTACCACTGAAAAGTAGCTGTGATGCCAGAGGGAGGCCTCTGCATCCTTGACTTTCACGAGAGCAATCCCTGAGCAGTTCCTGTGACCAGGAGCTTCTTTCTCCTCGTCTGCTGCTCTGATCGGTCTCTGACCTTTTATACACACAAGAGGCATGCGAACTCGCATAGAAGCCCCGCCCGTTTGGCCCCGCCCACATACTAGCGGTGTGCACCGTCTTCCCGCCATTTAACCACTATGAAGGACAGCTCACTCAAGGGACCCATGCGCCCTTCGGTGCAATGGCATAGTAACACACACATGGTCACTGGAGACAACTCTTCTGGCCCCTTACGCAGCTGCAGTGTAGGAAAAGCACTATACATTTACCCAACGAGGTAGCACCTGCTGATTAGCCAGTAGAAGTACAGAAAGTACAGTCAATTTGTGCAAAACTGCAAATCTGTGAGTTCGCGAATTATTTCGCGAACTCGTAGATTTTTTTTGCAATTTCGCGTGAATTTGCGGACCGCAAATCCGCAAAATTTGCCCATACTTAGTTTCTGCTAAAGGTTATCGATATAATTAAAACAATAGGGTTGCACTTCGTGTCAGCAAAACCTTCTTTATAGAAATTTAGACATTTTAATACTATGTAACCTCTTTATGTTCGTGGTATTGTATCCATACAATCTTTATGAATATAAGGTGTGGTAAGTCCACCTTATCCTGCCGCATGCTTCTGCATGAGACATGTTTTATTTTAAGTGTATTTCACATTCTAGAGGTTTTGAAGAATGCATGAATGATAGTGGGAGCCAGTACAGACTGGACTTTGAAGAAAGATGTACCTTCATGACTGTGCTGCAATAAAGAAGTTCAACTTTTCATGTTTTATGGATTATTTCAACATAATTTGGCGCAGAGGGAAACCACTCTGCAGCACACAGTAAGAGTGGTGATTGATCCCATCCTCATCGCCAAATTCTGTTGAAATAATCAATAAAACATGAAAAGTTGTACTTCTTTATTGCATCACGGTCATGAAGGTACATCTTTCTTCAAAGTCCAGTCTGTACTGGCTCCCACGATCATTCCATGCATTCTTCAAAACCTGTGGAATGTGGAATACACTTGAAATAAAACATGTCTCATGCAGAAGCATGCGGCAGGAGCCTGACATATTTAAAGGTACATTACATAACAAATAAACTAAAGATGTAACAGGCACTTTTTGAGAAAATGTTTATCATTGATGACAATCCCTTCAGTGAATCAATTGTACAGTGGTACAGATTCATAGATGACGTCTGGTGCCTATGGACCGGCACAGAAGATCTCCTCGAATACTTCCATGAATGGCTGAACACAAGGCATCCAGATATCAAGTTTACGATTACAAAAAGCAAGTCTGTTCTTACGTTCTTGGATATAGAAATGTTTTCAGAAAACCATAAATTAACCACAACTCTACACTGTAAACCCATGGACAGGCACACCATACTGCACTATCGAAGTTTCCACCCCAGCAGTCTAAAAAACAACTTGCCTTATGGGCAATTATTGAGAATTAGACGAAACTGTGCATGCAAAGAAGATTTCATGATAAATGCGGCCACCTTTTGTGATCAACTAAGAGAAAGAGGCAACCCTCGCAAACTGCTTAAGGATGCAGTTAAGCGTGCGTGGTATACACCACGTGAAACACTCCTGACAAAAAAAGAAAAAGCACCTCTGAACAAACTAGTATGTGTGTCCACGTTTGGTCCCCATACCAATAAATATTGGAAAATAATTCTAACAAATTGGCATCTTCTAACTGAATTGGAATGTCCTATGGAAAGCCCTTTTTGCGCAATGCGAAAGAACAAAAGTATTGGACAAAAAATAATTCGAGCAGATATGGCTCCAGTAGCAACAAAAATGACTGATTCATGAGCTCAATGGAATTTAATACCTATTGAAGGTCACAGAAAATGTGGAAACTGCTAAGCGTGCAGTGCAACAATTGAAGGGCACAAACTCACACACAATTCCATTAAATGGACCCATAAGGCATTTACCAATTGCAAAACAAAAAATATCATCTATGCAATCAAGTGTCCATGCTCAAAAACTTACATTGGAAAGACCACTCAGCAAATTAATCAGCCAATAGTGCAACATCGCACGTGTATGAAAAAACAAATTCTGACAGCACCAATGGTGTAACATTTTGTGGAGCACAATCACTCAGAACGAGATTTTGAATGGACTGTCTTATCAGGATTAAAACAATCACCCCATAGTGGAAATCTTGAAAATTCTTCACTAAAAAGAGAAACTTACTTAATTCTAAAATTTAATGTACTACAAGAGGTTTAAATTAAATGTCTGAACAAAATCAAGCAATGATGTAACATCTTTGAAAAGGAGAACCACAAGTCCCATAATACCACCTACTTCCTGCTTGGGAGACTCACTTTGAAAAAGTAGAGACAGCACAAGCACACAGAGTGCGTGTTTCCCTAATTGAACGACCATTGGAAGAAGATGTGAGGCATACCAAACGTGAGTGCTTTAAAATATACAGTTTGCTAAAAATGCTTTGTGTCGCCTAATGTGAAGAAACTAACAGGTAGATTCATCAAGCATTTTTTTAAACTCTAACGGTGCGAATCGCAAAATTCGGCCGTTTGCGCCCGCAAAAATGGCATTTGAGATTTATCAATGGTTCATGAACTCGCAATTTGACAAATCGCAAATAATTGCGCATCATCAAATTGCAATCGCATTTAAGGAATCTCAATTTGAGATTCCTTAAATGCTATTCATGAACCTTTTAAAATTTGCGAATTCGCAATTTCTGGCCGCTATTTACTGCGAAGTCTGACTTCGTGGTAAATAGCGAAAACTTAGAAAAATGCACTTTAGTGCATTTTTCTAAGTGGTATGTTACACACATACATGTCCTTGGGACATGTGTGTGCGCAACATCAGGCTACATTTAGAGAGGTAGAGAGGTGTGGCTCACTGGTTAGAGGCGGCAGACCCGGAGGCTGAGAACGGCCCGGGACCAGGGTTCGATTCCCGACGCGGCAGGGTCGAGGACCAGGGTCAGCGGACTGATAATTCTCGCCTCGGTGCCCACTTTGGGCAGTGATCACACTCGGTAACTCTGGGCATTAAGCTTGCCTCATCTCTACAACGGCCCCCCACAGACGCCGGGGATGCCTGGCTTCACCTTGGAGATACCCAGCTTGGGACCATCTCACAGGGAAAGCCAGGACGGGTTCCCCAGCGGTCAATCGCGCCAGGATACTCCGGTAGTAATTGAGCGCGCTATAAAACACCTTACATTTACATTTACATTTACATTTACATTTCCATTTCAGGGGTGCTACAGGGTGTCCTTTGGACACCCCTGGCACCCTTGGAATCGCATTCTTATTTGCGATTAGCAAACTGCTAATCGCAAATAAGGATTGACTCCCCATTCATTCCTATGGGCTTGCCCATATGAATAAATGGGAAGTTATTCCTTATTTGCAATTAGCAATTTGCTAATCGCAAATAAGGAGGCTGTAGGAATCGCAATTTATTTTGCAATTTCTACATGAATCCCGATTTGCGAGTCCTTAATAGCGATTCCTTAATAATCGCTATTAAGGACTCGCAAATCGGGACATTGATGAATCTGGCTGTTTTAGTGCTAACACTGAGAAAAGTTCCATTGAAATAATACAGCGATGTTAAAAGGTTGTAATCGTCTTAGAGTATACCGCAGAAAATGAAGCGCTAGCACTGGGGTTTGGAAACTGCCAAACTTAAACTTGAACCACCCAGCTTTATCAACGAGCGTGAAGATATTGTGTAACAATACGCATCCATGTGAAGTAGCTTGATAAGCTTAAGCCATAACTGGAGAAAGAACATTGTTGCAAGTAGCGTTCCGCCCAAGGATGAGAAGCGTGCAATTTATTTATATTTATTTATACTGAACTTATAAAGCGCCTGGTTACACTAGCCAGTGTGTCCCCGCGCTAATAGTGGCCTGAATGATCCCTAGTGCAGCTCGAAAAAAAATGCAATTTAATATTTGGAGAACAAATATACCTTGAGTTGCTTGCGGAAAACTTTTTCGGACTGCTCCATCCGGAGTCTGAGAGGGAGAGTGTTCCAACTCCGTGCTGCCAAGAGGCGGAAGGATCTGCCGCCCACCCTGGCCCTGCTAGTCTTCGGGATACACATTAACCCAGTGCCCTCCGACCGGAGGGGCCTAGTTGGTTTATACAATGTGAGCAAATTCCGCAGGAAACTAGGGCCCTTACCGTGAGCGATCCGATGGCCTATACACAAGATTTTAAACTGGACACGCTCTTTAAATGGTAGCCAGTGAAGCGTCCCCAATGCCTTTTAGGAGGAAGATCTTTTTGGCAGCGCCAGCACCAGGCGTGCAGCAGCATTTTGTATACCTTGCAAGCGTTGAAGGCATCTCACGTTAGCTCCCAAATATAAGGCATTCCCATAGTCCAGCCTGGAAGTCACCAGGGCATGGACCAGGGCCCTCCTAGCTGACACTGGGAGTAGATTGAGTGTCTTTCTCAGACAACGGAGAATGCCAAAGCAAGTACCGGCTACACGTCTGGTGTGATACTCAAAAGATAGTTTTGAGTCCATCCAGATACCAAGTTCTTGACCTGATCTTTAGGTTGGGGTAAGGGGCCCAAGGTCTGGGGCCACCATGCGGATGTCCAAACAGACGGAGACTTGCCTACGATAAGCACCTCCGTCTTGTCTCCAT
Source organism: Lissotriton vulgaris (assembly GCF_964263255.1). Lineage (NCBI taxonomy): Eukaryota > Metazoa > Chordata > Amphibia > Caudata > Salamandridae > Lissotriton > Lissotriton vulgaris. Next base: position 277,030,570 of record NC_141687.1, on the reverse strand, counting down.
TTAATCTGAGACAGTTGTTTGACATCCAGTTAGCCAGGCCTTGCAGGCAGGATGTAAACTGACTAGCTGCCTGCTCAGCTGGCTGAGAAAGAGCGACAACCAGCTGAGTATCATCCGCGTAGGTCACCACAGCAACCCCATGTTTCTCCGCAATAGATGCCACAGGGGCAACATAGAGGTTGAATAAAGTGGGACTTAGGCTGGAGCCTTGGGGAACTCCCTGGTTCAGGGCGATAGCTCTGGACCTATGGGGCCCCTGCTCCACACAGAAACTGCGACCAAGGAGAAAGGACTTCAGCCATTGCCACGCTTTGCCAGCAACTCCTCCCTCTCTCAGGCGCTGTAGCAGAGTGTGATGGGCCACAGTGTCAAACGCAGCAATAATTAGCCTGTCATTTAAATTTGTAGGAAATGGAGTCCGACATATAAATGAAGGCCTAAATGAAAACGAGTGACTACACTAAAAACAGAGAACACTCTTACCTTTGGACAAGGAAGAAGTCATTCTAAGTGAGCATAACAACGAGTGCTGCCCGTTTCTTTCCCTGTTACTCAATAAACCGCAAACTCGCTAATGAGCCATAAGGATATATCTTTCAGGCCAATCATTCAAATAAACATGTACAGGAATGGGCGTGGCCAGCACCATGGCGGGCTGAAACGTGCGGCTCCGGAGCTCCAGAGGGCTGCCTAAAAATCCGACAAAAAAAACATCTCACAAATCGCCACTGACGACTCCGGACAGATCAGAGACGCTCTGTGCCCCCCACAGGCGGGGAAACAAGAGGAATAAAGGTCCGCAGAGCTGCAAACGCGGATTGTTCCGCCGCCGCCCTGGGAGCCGAGCCGCGGGCAAGATGGCAGCCGCGACATAAGATCATTGGCGGAGGTGCTGAACGTGGGTATTATCATCAGGCCGCAAACTCCCGCGAACGGGAGAAAGGACACGCTCTCCTGGGCACCAACTGCAGGGACTGGACGCACTTGATCTAGACGCCGGGGGCTCCGGAGAACCTCCCCCCACCCCCCGCCGATATAGCGGCGGCAACGACAGTGAGGTGACCTGAGCTGCAGAGAACACTTTGACACCGTGCTGGTGAGGCTTTGCGGTGGTGTGCGGCAGCGCTGGAGCTACAGGTGGGTCCGGGGAACCAGTGGGTGTGTGGGGCCCCCTCTGGACCTATGGATGTGCCGCGCGAGTCCCGCATCTCCTCCAAGATAGCGGCCTGGACAGCATATCGAACCTAGAGAGGATCCTGATTGGGCTTGACACTCCGCAGGCCTGCCTGACATACAGGGTGGATTGTAGGGGCGCTAGTGTGGCGCGGAACTCCGGACGCAGCCGTCGCCACTGCAGTGTGACGTGGGGAGGCCCGGGCCTGGCGCCTGAGAAGAGACGGCGGGAGGGAAAAGGCAGGCGGACCTCCCTGGCCCCTCCGGTTAGAGACCCAATCGACATCTACGGCGGGGACGGGGCGACGGAGGCTCCGAAACGCAAACGGTCCTGCTCTAGGATCCCTGCGGAGTCGGCGGTCGCCTCTGGGACTGCGTCCGGCGCCCGGGTAGAGGGGCGCCAACCACTTGCGGAGTGGTCAAGTCGCGACGCCTCTGAGGGACATGGGGAAGAAGGATATCCAGCCTAAAGGACCCAAACAAGGCCCAATGGACAATTTCGCCGCGCCCCGTCAGGTGGTGGAGGGCCTTCCCGCTGCCCCGGGCCCACGCTCGGACACCGACCTGCTAATGGGGGCCATCCAGGACTCGCGCAATGATATCCAGGAGTCCAGGGCTGCACTGGAGGTTAAAATAGGCGAGGTGGGCTCGGAAGTGACACTCCTGAGAAAGGATTTTCGAAATTTGTCCGACAGGGTCACCTCCGCAGAGGCGCGGATGGGCGAGGCCGAAGATTCTATCACGACCCTTCGAAAAGACATGGCGGAGCTTCAGGCCTCCCATCACCAGCTGCTCTGGAAGGTGGACGACGCCGAAAACAGGGCCCGGCGCAACAACCTTCGCTTTGTCGGATTTAGGGAAGGGATTGAGAAGGCTGACATGGTGTCCTTCCTCCACGCGTGGCTACTGGAAACATTCCCTGCGGCACAATTCTCGCCATGTTTCATAATAGAGAGAGCGTACAGGGCCCTCCTTGCAAAACCGCCGGCATGGGCAAGACCGCGTCCGGTTATTGCACGCTTTCTAAACTTTGCTGACAGCGATTTGATACTGAAAGAGGCGAGAAAGTTGGGAGTGATCCGGCTGGAAAACTCACACGTCATGATATTCCCGGACTACAGTCAGGAGGTCCAAAAACAGAGACGATCTTTCGATGCGGTAAAGGCTAAACTTAGAGACTTGAAAATCGCTTACATGCTCCTGTTTCCGGCGAAACTTAAGGTGATATACAATGATCAGACACTCTTCTTCACACACCCGGAGGACGCCTGGGACTGACTGGAGGAACGTCCGATCCTCAACAGCAGAGAGATTGCCAGACAATACCTGCTAGACAGATCCCTGAGGAACGCGACCCACTGGGAAATCCCGAAGGCGCAGAGTCTGAAATCCAGGAGATCCAAGAGGCAACCCCCAGCGACGCCGTACAGAGGTCGAGGCACTGGGACTGTGCGAAAAGGACGTTCTGCCTCCCCAAAAGGTGCGGCTGGGACGGGGTCGAGATTTGCAGCCTTGCGCACCACAGAACGCTCGGAGGGTGAGGATGAGGAGGCGCTCGATAGCCGCACATCAGGCGGAGAGGAGGAAGAAGGAGAGGGACAATCTGTCCACCCATTGGTACAGGAGATCCATGTGTTGGAACAGGACTTGTCAGGACAGCACAGTGCGCCTGAATCTGAGACTCAAGACTCCAAATCCTAATGTTAAGGGCCCGGAGCACGGAGCAAGCGACACACCTTAGTACACGAACAGGCTGGTAGCGTCTCTGAACGTTGGTGGATTTGGAGAACTGGAGTGGCAGCCTGACATGGGAAGCACGTAAGTTGACTCGCCTCCCTGTTTTGGTTTGCACGTTTATATTATTTCTTGGTGTTTGGTAGGGTGGGTTTGGTGGGTGGGCAACAGGCCTACTCCTACGGAAAACCATGTCCTGTCTTGGGACACATCTGGAAGGGGAGGGAGGTGGGGAGGGGGGTGGGAGAAGGGGTTTCCAAGTTTGTTCGGGTAGGGGACCGGGCGGGAACAGTTGGGGGGGGAGAAAACACATGTAAGAGCTCAGCTACACGCACTGCGCCTCCGCATCACCTGCACATGCCGAAGTCTGGTCACTCATAGCTACAGCATCTTCCAATGGCAGGTACCGTAGACACACCGAGGGAGGGAGGTAAGAGGTTGAGTATCCTGACATGGAATGTCAATGGACTAGGCTCTAAGATCAAGAGAGGCCTAGTGAACGCTTATATTAAAAAGGTCGACCCAGACATCACTTTTCTACAGAAAACTCACCTCAAGGGTACCCAGTGTGCCTTCATCGCTAGAGGCCGGTACAGGGTATTGGTTCATGCGGGATACACATCCGACTCAAGGGGAGTGGCAGTCATTGTTAAAAAATCCCCACCCTTCTCTATCACTCGCACCTGGTTTGACCCGCAGGGAACGTACGCTGGAGTGCAGGGCACCTGGAATAGATGCACCTATACACTGATCTCGGTCTACGCACCACCCAAATTACAGTCCCGTACGAGTACAGCGCTTGGAAACATACTCCTAGACACAGCAGACACTCTACAAGTGGTGGGAGGAGATTTCAACGATGTTATGAACATAAACCTTGATAGATCTGGAAGCACAGTAGGGGAGTAACACCGGACTGCGCTGTTCAACCAGATGGCCACCTTAGAACTGACAGATGTATGGCGATGGCTCCACCCGACACAGCACACCTACTCATATTACTCTGGGGCACACAAGACGTTTTCGCGCCTCGACTATGTTTTTTTGTCCCGACAGCATCTGAGAGTAGGGGATATCGCAAAATACAGGGCCAGGGGTATATCCGATCACTCACCGTTATACGTGAAAGTGGGCCAAGATCGAGGTGGGGGCGTGGGTTCCTGGCGCCTCGCGGCCTGGGATCTCCAAAACGCAGCAATTCTGAGAGGCGTGAGGACAGACATTAAAATATATATTGCAGAAAATGAGGGCTCTGTGGACTCGAATGTCACTTTATGGGAAGCCCTAAAACCGGTCCTACGGGACAGGATTAGATCTAGGTTGGGCGAGGAAAGACGGAGACTCCTGGCCGAGGAAGCGGCCCTAGAACAGGCTATTCTGAGAGGGGAGAGGGAATATTTAACCCATAAGACCAACGAAACCCTAAGACGGTTACTTGATGCCCAGGAACAATATAGGGAACTGGTAACTAATGAGGCCAAGACCCAATCCCTCGCCACCCTCCATAGACTATATGACGTGGGGGACAAATCAGGGAAACTCTTGACATGGCTCAGCAAAAAAGAACGAGCTGCGAGGTGGATAGACGGTATCGCTACGGCAGAGGGAACTATGGTCAACACCGACGCCGGGATAGCAGTGGTATTTGCTACCCACTATGAAACTTTCTACGCAGCCCGAGACCTTGCCACCCATGAGGTAGCTCTCCAATATCTAGACGATACTACCCTACCGGTCCTCCCCCCAGAGGCCATAGAGGCTCTGGAAGCAGACATAACGTCTGATGACATCACGAATGCCATTGCCAGACTGAGACCGGGCAAAACCCCAGGCCCGAATGGTTTCCCAGCAGAGCTTTTTAAGCGTGCGGCGGACCTACTGACCCGTTATCTTAAGGGCCTCTTTACTGGCGTCTTTGAGGAGGGAGTGCTCCCACCGGATCTCGCTACGGCCACGATAATTCCGATATATAAGGAGGGCAAACCACGAGAGAATTGTGCCTCCTACCGGCCGATCTCCCTACTTAATACGGAAGTGAAATTACTGGCAACCATCTTGGCTGTGAGCTTGAGGGCGGTCATTACGGACCTTGTACATTTGGACCAATCGGGCTTCTTACCTGATAGAGCAACTAAGCTGAATCTCAGGAGAACCCACAACTGGCTACAAGAAGTGAGAGGGAGAAGAGAACCACACTGGTTCCTCTCCCTGGATGCCGAGAAGGCGTTCGATGCGGTCCATTGGCCCTTTTTGTTTGCAGTGCTTCATAGGTTTGGCTTCGGGACAAAGTTTATCAAATGGGTCAGGTTGCTTTATACTGGCCCGAGGGCTAGGGTGAAGTTGAACGGGATACTCTCACGTGAGTTCCAAATTCAGAGAGGCACCAGACAGGGCTGTCCACTGTCCCCTCTCCTCTTCACGCTCACCATCGAGGTGCTCGCGGACAGAATCCGGCACAATAAAGACATTCACGGTTTTACGAGTGGCGATACAGCACTGAATCCAGAAAAGGTCTCGCTTTACGCGGACGATGTCTTGCTCTACATCACTAAACCGGAGACCACTGTGCCGGAGCTCTTCCGAGAACTAGAACGGTACGGAGGGATGGCGGGCCACAAAACAAACTGGGACAAATCAGTACTCTACGACCCGGGGGACGCAATCAGTGGGGGAGGCTGCCAGAGGAACTGCTGACAACAGTAGAGGGCTTCCAATACCTTGGGATGTATATAACTGCGGATGCGACCCTTTCGTTCCAAAAGAATTTGGAGCGGATCATAACTAATGCTGTGGCGGATATGGACCGCTGGAGACAGCTCCCATTGACACTCCTGGGCAGGGCGGCCATGTACAAAATGATCACACTGCCGAAATTCCTATACGCCCTACAAAATGAATACTATCCAATACCAGTGGTGGTCTTCAACAGGATCCATGCGGATCTGAGATCCTTCCTTTGGCTGGGCAAACAGGCCAGGGTGGCCCTGTCCACGCTTCAGAGGCACCAATATAGTGGAGGGATCTCGCTCCCCAATTTGGAGGCCTACTATTGGGCGAAACATTTGACTCCAATTAATGACTGGTTTCATGCCCCGGCAGACCACCCAACTTACACTCTAGAGAGAACTAAACTGGCATCCAAGAACATATTGAGTTATCTACATGGGAGTTCTGGAAGGACACGCCTTCTCCCTGCCACCTCTATTACGCTTACTGCGTGGACGAGGGCCACACGACGCATGGGCTGGGAGAAGAAGCCAACGCGGCAGACACTGCTGTGGCACTGCCAATGGTTGACAGAGCTTTATAAACTACGCGGGTTCCAAAGATGGGACGACATTGGCATCTCCACCATAGGAGATGTAATAGCCAAAGGGGATTTGAAATCGTTCCAAGTCCTTCACTCTGAGTTTGGGTTACATGATACGCAGCAGTTCAAATATGTCCAACTACGGCACGCTTGGATAGCCCAAAGCATCACGCTTCCAGATATCCCGGACTATGCGCCACTGGAGGGGAGGCTCCTTCAAGAGCAGATGGTGGGACAGGCGGTCTCCCTAACTTATAAAACACTGACTAACCATATGCTGGGTGATTTGACAAGACTCAGAGACACCTGGGAGGCGGAAGTGGGGGAGATGGAGGACCTGGATTGGGAGATAGTCTTGAAGCATCCCCGGGAGGTGGCAATCAAGTCTAGACTACGACTTATTCAATTTACCATACTCCATAGAACCTACTTTGACAGGTTGCGTCTGGGCAAAATGGGGAAAGTAGAGGACCCATGATGCCTCCGATGCCTTCGGGGGAGGGAGATTTTTATCATACTGTATGGACCTGTGATGTAATACAAAGATACTGGACCCAGATATTTAGGGAATTAGAGGAGGTCCTCGAGGCTTCGATTCCTCGGGATCCCAAGCTGGCACTGCTGGGCATGACAAACGAGGTTGACCTGACCCGCCCACTACTTACTTTCCTGGTCCTTGCATTGGTTGTTGCCAAAAGAGACATTGCAAAACACTGGGGAGCGCCGGAGCCCCGAGACCTGGAGGAGTGGAGGAGAGGATTAGACCTATATATGGCAGCTGAGAGGATCACCTATAAGGCCAGGGGTTGCCCGAAAAAATTCCGTAGAGTTTGGTCAAAGTGGAGACATTATCATGGGCTGGACGGGGGGCTGTAGGAGGGTTTAACAGGGGGGGGGGGGCGTGGGACACGACACCGGGACTAATGAGATATACGTTAATGACACGACTAACCATATTGATCCCATAGGATGCCGTGAGACACCTGTTGATTCGGGCCTTGAACAGTGAATGACTTGGGCTGGTAATGAAGGGATGAGGGGGGACGAGGAAGTGTAACTGATGCAATTTTCGTGTATGTAGTTTTGAAGGATCTTAACTTGGGTTTTCTACAGTTCAATATAGGGGGGTCGGGGGGGTTCGAGTTTCAAAATCAAAAAAGCAGACACTTGGAACGCCCATTGAATGTATGCATCTGTGTAATACTTGGTAAAATAGTGCACTAATCATGCTTGCCGCCCGACCTCCGGGGTGTGGGCTAAATGGCCGTGTGTCCCTTAGCCGGCTGTGAGTGGCACCAACTGTGATGCATAACTGTAATCTCTGACAGATTGTTTATCGGCTCCTTGTGTATCTGCAATAAAAATTTTATTATAAAAAAAAATAACATGTACAGGAATGGAAACGTCTCAGCATGAGGCACGAGAATCAGTTTGAAAACGCTCATGAGAAAAGTTTATTGGCCAAGTAAGTTTCTAATGAGTGATTAATAAGAATGAATCATGAATTGTCAGACTCGATCATTTACACAATTTATTGCAATATCTTTAGGTACCTGGCCATTGTGTCTCAAGTACATTAAGAAGGTGCACGCAAGTGCTAGTCACTTCAATAAACATCAGGTACATCAACTGTTGTTAAAGAATGGAATACAAATAGAAGAAAAGTGTAGAAACAGTGTTTTAATTTGTAGTGTTGTTTTTTCACCCTCCCCTCTTATGTTTTACAATTTAAAGATCACACCGTGGTTCAGCCCTGACGATAATCCCCAAACTTCGAAGGGGATTGGAAACGCGTCAGCTTTTTTCCTTTGAACCTATGAGGGAACCAAATTGAATTGGACTCTTGTGAGGGTTTACCAACTAAAGTATACCGGTAGAGAGAACGAAAATATCCATTTCCCCGTAGGTAGTCTGCTTTCCTCAAAAAACACAAAGTGTAAATAACTTTGGTACAGGCAGGCTGATTGTTAACAATATTGTCTGGTGTAACAATTTGAAAGTGTACATGAGTTGTAATGTATTGACATTTTTCAATGTTTTGTTATATTTTGAACAAATTTGTTTCATATTGTTGATGAATTATTTTCTGAAAAGTGGAATATGTATCTTTTGAATGCATCAAAGAAAAATAATGTTGCTTGAAGGTGATTCAAAACGATTACAATTAATAAAGTAAGGTACAACAACTGAATGTGTTGCATCTAAAACCTGCTGAATGATTGATTGATTGATAGGGTTTATTTCGATATAAAAATATCATAAAAGCATGTACAATAAATATAAGACACAGTATTTAAAACAGTCAATTTCCAGATATACAAAAGGAAAAAACAGAAGGAAAAAGTGTTAAAAACAGTTAAAACAAGATTAAATTGATAATGAAAGCCTTCTTGCACGAATCAACCAACACCACTTTAAAAATTTTGACACAGTACAGACAATCAGGGTTGATGTGTCAGACATTAAAATACGTAGCACCACTTTATGTTGACGGGTGCCTAAAAGTCTGCATAAGGGTTTGAGTCATCACCTCCTAGGCGCACAATAATCCGGACATTCGAAAAGAATGTGGGCTACCGACTCCACACGAGTGGGACAGCGCGCACAAAAGGGAGATATCTGGTTAGGGGATTTCCAACGGGCAACTAATTCACCTACTGGTAATGTTCCCACTCTGAACTTAAAGTACAGGGTTCGATCAAAAGGGATGGAAATCATGTCTAGGTAGGGTTCATAGGCCACCACGTCTTTAATCCCCAAAAAGGCTACAGTGGAATTGCAATGACTTGGATCTGAGAGTAGTTTGGAAGAGACCCAATCCCAATACAGGAGGGGCAGATCTCGATGCCCAAGACTCGCCTAGCCCTATCTCCACTAGCAGCCGTTTTACGTCCCTCAACCATTTAATCCTAGACCAGCCTACCATTGCCATTAACTCTGATAGCGCTTCTGCATAGGAGGCTAATTCCGGCACCCGCCACAACCGAGCCCAGAGAAGCAAGGGGGGAAGTTGCGTATGATCCTTGATCGATTTACAGCCTAAGTCAAGAGACACTGGGACGGTTGGAGTACTCGACGGGAGAGCCAACAAATCTTTCAAAAATTTGCTCTCCGATTTTACTAGTACATCCAAATTACAAGTACCCCACAACTTGGCCCCATAAAGGACAGCGCTAACCCCTCTAGCTTTGTAAATCTCCATCACTGGGGCTATAGGTTTACTTGTGGAGAAGCGTTGTTCCTTGAGTAATGTTTCGCCCACTCTTTTGTGACCAAGGAGCATTTTATTAATATGTGGATTCCAACTTAGAGAATCATTAAGGCGGATACCCAGGTAATCAAACCCCGGGTACCCTCTCCAATGAAGCAGAATTTAAAGTTGCCGGGCGCCCCAGGTTTTTGGGGGGATTCATAATCAAATACTTGGTTTTGTCAGTGTTGATTACCAACCCCCTCAGTGAACAAAACTCCTGGAAGTTATTCAGGAGACTCTGAAGACCCATGGGGGACTTTGAAATAAGAAGAGTGTCATCTGCAAAAAGCAGTGTAGGAATTCTTTTACCCGCCAGGGAAGGAGCATCAGAGGGATGTCTTAACAAATGCTCAACCACTCCGTTCACATAGAGAGAGAACAGGGTGGGAGCTAGCACACATCCCTGATGGACACCCCTTCCTACAGGAATCCTGTCGGTTTTTTCACCGTTCTTGCCCCATCGCACCTGTGCAAAATTACCATTGTGTAGGCTCACAAGGAGGGATAGAATATACGGAAGGAGCCCCAGTTCTGATAAGACCTTCCACAACTCCTCTCTAGGTACCAGGTCAAAGGCAGTCTTAAGGTCTATAAAGGCCAAATATAGACTGCCTTTGCCCAGCACCACCACCTTCCAATACAAGAGAGCCAGTCTAAAGGCCTGTTCAATAGTCCCGGTTCCAGAACGAAAACCGGCTTGGAGGTCCGACAGAATATTGTTGTCATCCACCCACTGGAGCACCCTTCTCAAAATCACCTTCCCTGGCACTTTTTGGGAGGAATCGATGAGACGTATTGGCCTATAATTAGCTGGGTTGTCCCGACACCCCTTTTTGAATATCGGGACAACCTCAGCCCCCTTCCAGGAATCTGGTACAGGTGCACCTCCGTTAATGGCATTGAGTAAAGAGGAAACCAACTTCCCCCACTCCTTAGGGCTAGCCCGTAACAAATTGCCCGGTATGCCATCCGGCCCTGCTGCTTTAAGAGGAACCAATGATTTAATTACATCTTCCACCTCTCTGGTGGTAAAAGAAACATCCTCACTACCCCCTGCACAGTTGGCTATAGAGAAAATGGTATTAGAAGCCACCCCAGTAGGGGTATAGAGGGTTGAGAAGTGGTTGAACCAGTTCTGGGCAGGGATGTTGCACGTCAGCAGAGTGCTATCTGGCCTATCCCTAGATCTTATAAGGTTCCAGAAGCTTCTAGCATCCCTGCCCTTGCTTGCGTCCATAAGATCAGCCCAGAACCTATCCTCCCATTCTCTCTTGGCAGCCGCGGTAGTCCGGGAATACTCTTTCCTAGCCAGTCTAATTGCACCTGGGATTTGCTTTTAACAGCAGTAATCATGGCATTTTTCTTCCCCCTACATTTTTGAGTATACCAACCAGGCAGGTTTGGCAACTTTTTGCTATTGCCAGTTCGTGAGGCCTTGTATGGGAGAGTGAAAAGGTTGCTCAAGGCTAAGGTTGTGTCACAAAATATCACTGTGGCTTCACCTGACAGAGGAGTCAACAAATCCATTTTGGACTGAGCTGTGTCTAAAAGAGCCCCAATTGCTACCACTTTCTCTTCATCCATAATAAGCTTGCTCCATTTCAAGCGTCTGCCACAGTTAGAGGGATGTACTTCCTCGGTAATCCTCGGTAATTCCCAGGGTGTCCTCCAGGCCAAGGGGCTCAAACGTACAGTTTAGGTCTCCTGCGACCAAGACATGAGAACAAATGGGGCGCTGCCTAAGCAGGGACTCCCCCTCTTTTACTATAGGTGAGTGTGTGCCTCCCTTCGTGCCCCTAGCATAAATATTGTAAATGTCCAAAATCAACCCCCCCGCGGTCCTTTGATTGATATGCCCAATAGATCAAGAGAATTAGACACATGCTGAGTAACTTGGCACCCAAGGGAGATAGCTACCCATATTAGGAGGCCTCCTGAGGGGCTGCCCCTCCCCGAGGAGGGGGACTCTGCGGGTACAAAAAAAGATGAATAACCCACCTTGTGGCAAGGCTCCCTACTCCAAGTTTCTTGGAAAATACAAATAGAGTAGCCCTCCACAAGGGTGTTCCAGTCAGAAAGAGCCAGCTTCCTCAGAATACCTGCAACATTCCAGCTGAGAATCCTTAAATTTGGATCCGCCACAGCAGACTCGCTGCGGGATTCGGGGCTAGATAACTCTTCCCTCTCATCGAGTGCCCAAGGTGCTCTTCCTCCTTGTCTACTCCCTTCAACTCGGGTAAAATCGTTAGTTGGAGGGCTACATAGAGCAGGTGTAGGTGGCAGGTTTTCATCGGCAAAGCCAAGAACATGTGGCTCTGGCACAAAACCCGGACTCAAATTAGATGGAACCACCCCAGGGAAAGTATCATTTCAGTATCCTGGCATCCTCCCATATGGCCCTGACCCTGCTACTGACTGGGGAGGTAAGGGGATAAAGTGATTCTCGGGGAAGATGAAGTTGTGCATCCGACTTCCTCCTGTTTGGATGCCACATGGATTGCCTGCAGATCTCGGGTAGAAGTAGGTCAAATCGACTACCCCGATACCAGCACCACTGGTCCCCGAATTTTGGTTACAGATTGTTTGGGCAACCCTGACATCCTTAAAATTAACCACCACTTAGTCACCCTCAAACTGCTTGTGCCCGTAGCCTACCCATCCTACCCTTCTAACATCTAGGATCAAACCATCAAGTTCCCTTGGCAGGGGTCTATTTATCATTAACCAATGCATAGTTTTATTTTTTAGCATTTGGTAGGATTTTAATTGGTCAGCCTTCAAGGGTGGTACATTCGTCAGAATGGCAACATAGGGCTGACAGTCTGGCGGTAGATCCATAGGAGGTCTTCGGCGAACCTCTTTGGATGAGGGCACATTAGGCAGGATACCAGGTAAAGGAATAGAGCTAGTTCTTCTAAGGTTTACTTGCTCAAGTTCTTTACTAGTACCAGGGATTCTGGGATTGACAGGGCCGTAGTTGCTAGGAGCCTCAGATCACGTGCGCTTCATAGCAGGGGCACTACTGGTCTTTATCTTGTTTGGATGATATGTAACATTCATTGTAGGCGGCCCAGGGAACCGTACACCCTCATTAGTGGTTACATCAAGTGCTGCGTGGGCTTTTACAGTTGACACCCCTTTGGCTGATCCAGATACAATAGATAGATCCTGTAAGGAGATGGAGGTCGCCCGACCGGTTGAATCCCCCCTGGTTCATCCTCTCTAATTCTAGAGTGAAGCTTGATAAGGGATTTTATGTAGTAAAAATTGTCCAGGGTTGCCTGTTCAAACCTGTCCATCCGCTCAGCCAACCCTTTAACTCTCTCTAAAACCGGGAGCAACAAGGATTTCAGCATTTTTTCTATTATGACGATTGAAGGGATCTCATTGGGAGGGGGCTCAACAGGTACTACAGTCTGGTCGACAGGTGGCTCTACGACTATATTGTCTGGTGATTCACCCTCCATAACCTCCTGAGGACAGCTTGCACCTACCCCTACTCCCTTTTGGGGCACACCCACTCTGGTACCAAGTCTTCTGATTTTCTTACAGACTTTGGGGTGACAACCTCTACGAGGGCTAGTGGTTCTCTTCCTTTTACTATGCATTGATCTTTTTGCTGCTGACGGTGCCAATACTGGTAAATGTAATGAATCCCCATGGCTAGGAGTAGTGTTGGAAGGAAGCACGGGTACAGGGGCATTGCCAGGTCGTAAGTCCGATGCATCAACCTCAATAAGTGGGGCTGAGACTACCATACTCTCCAGGCTGGCAGGACTGGCCCTTGGATCTACAACCCTAGTGTGGTCTAGGGAAGGGGAAGCAATCTCCACAGGGTCAGTTACACCTGCTGGAGTAAGGGCTTGCGCTGAAGAGCCCAATGGCAGAAGCTTCTCAGGGAGATTTTTAAGAAGTTCGATGGATAAGCGACGCTCGGCTCGTCTCTCAGCCAGGGCGATTTCTCTGTCAATCTCCCGAGTAGCCCTGGTGAAATATTTATCTAGAGGCCCTAATATTGAGACCCCTACAGAAGGTGGTAAGGGGTTAGGAGAACACGAAGTCATGCTATAGGCAACAATCAATCCTAACAAGACTAAACAATGTGGACCGCTAAGTAGAGAAATCCAAAAGTATAATAGATCTTTAGCACCAATAGTTAATGAGGCCGGTAAACGGCTCACTGTGTCGCAGTCACTGAGCCGGAAAAGGTCCAGAGCTAGATGTTAGAGAGGGGGCCCAGCCCAGCCTCCTGCAGCCCCTGACGGCCACAGCCGGTCCCGCCCTTGTCCCGGCTTCTCCCGGGACGCTCCCGCGCAGCGGATGGTTATGTCTGCTATAAGGATGCAAAAATGGACAGGGGGCGGGGCAAGCAGGGGGAGCAGGTGCAGTAGATTAGATCGTGCAGGGACTCCTGGGAGATGGAGTCCCTGCGGCACTGCTCGCAGCCCTGCAACAAGTCCTGCCCTCGCCACTGGTGCCCTCAGTACTCACCCCCAAGTGCAATGCAGCCTCCTGGTAACCGCGAAGTGGGACCCGCGCAGCGGGTCTGGCGAGCAGCAGACAGGTCCCGGAAAAAGAAAGACAACGGCTCCTCCTGGTAAAGGTCAGTTCAAAACAGTGTCCCTGCTGAATGAAAAAGCAGCATTGTGAATTGGAGGCCAGGTAATCCCCTTTTTTAGGAACATTTTAAAGCAAGGCATTAATGAAGGGTGAACTGATGTGACACTTTCAAACGTCCAGAAACACTCCCAAGCAAACTCTACAGTCGAAGAAAATCCCATGAACATGGTACAGAATATTAGCAATCATGAAAGGTCCTATATTTCAATTCTTCAGCAAGTCAAGTTATGCGTGTTGACCAGTCAACACTCCAGTACTAGCCTCAGTGGCAAGCAGATGATTTCCTGAGTCAACCATGACTACACACTGTTTTATGGAATATACTGAGAATCTTAAATACATCTTGAGAAGCACTGGTGACCAGCATGATGTACTGAGAGTAAAAATAGCATAATTCTTACCCAAGATCAAACCAGAAGACCTTTGTCTGTGACACACCTTACTGAACACGAGTGCCATCTGTCCTATTGTGACTGGTGCCAGATGTTAAAGCTATTTCAAAATTGCATACATGCTGCCGCAGATACATGGGATATGTGCCAATGTCCATTCATCATGGGCTGTATAGCACAGGAGAGAGATCATGGCCCTAATTTAATAACCTTTTGCATCAAGGTTGTGCCCCTTTTTTGGTGCAGACACAATGGAAAATGTTAGTTGTGATTTACAAGGCCACTCAAATCAGATTTGTGTGGCTTCACCTGGGATGCATAACGTTACCTTGTGTTGCTGTTCGTCAGAGAGGTCTTCAATGGGTGGAGCATGGATGTTGACACAATCCCAGATTTACTCAGTTAAGTAAACCAAGGATTGTGCCAAAATGCTGTGCCCCCCTGAACAAGGCGTTGCAAGGAGAAATAGCTTTATTTCTACTTGTTACTTTCTTTTTCTATGTGAGCTGCAATCTTCAGCATGCATAAAGAGAGGAAATGCCTTTAAGGATTTTTTTGTGCAGGAAGGTACACCTTCTTGTACAAAAACAATCTCGCCTGTAATGCAAGCACCATTGCACTATGGTGCAAGTATGCTTGTGTTGGCACTAGGCAGCACACAGTGCTTCAATGCTAGGAGACAGCAGAAATGTGCCATATCTCTCAAGATATGGCACATTTCTGCTGTCTCCAATTTATGCAGCGCAGCAACTTTGCTTGCAGCGCTTCGTTGCATGAAAAATCAGTGAATACCCCCATGTTTCCCTACCTCTTAATGTGTTTGTCTTACATCACAGATGAGTGCTGACCTGTAATTTTTTTTAAATGTATTCATAGACAGATATGCCTCATTGAAGATAAAAAACTGGTTTTCCTGTTCCATTGTTCTTAGGGCTCCTGAGCTAAGGTCCCCAGTGAGTGCAAGTGGTGTTCCTGATGGCTTCAGAATACCATTGGAACTGGGTGAGTAGAAGAGATATTGGACAAAGTACTGATTCCGAATAATCAGTAGAAGGTGGCTTCTAGGACCTGAGGCCTTAGTTAAAAGTGCAGTATGGCCAAGAATTCAAGAATGTCCATTAGTGCTAGTTGTTGGCTTTGTGCTCCCTGAAAGGTCTTGATGGTCACTTGTGATTTGTGTTGTCTTCCCTGACACCTAAGGATGTGAAGGCTGTACACAATGAGGGCTGATGCATATAGGGGGAGATTTACAAGCCCCTTGCGTCACTTTTGCGCCGCCTTTGCATCACTGTTTGTGATGCAGCTGCGGCGTAAACAATGCACCACAGTTGCGGCCCATTTACAACGTGTCGCATCTAAGGAGATGCATCACAATGTACATTGACATGCAGTCTGTTTAACCTCTTGGATGCTCATGACGAGCTGAGCTCGTCATGAGCCATGGAGCTGCGGTGCTCATGACGAGCTCAGCTCGTCATGGCCCGTGGAACGCTCAGGTGCGGGGAGAATTGCCCCGCTGTGCTGAGCGTTCCACGGGAGGCAATACACCTGTGACGAGCTGAGCTCGTCATGAGCACTGGAGCGCCGTAGCTCATGACGAGCTCAGCTCGTCATGAGCATGGGGGCGCTGGGCGCGCCCCCCTCCCCCCAGCACAGCGGGGGATTAACCCCCGCAGCGAAGGGGATATAAACTGCGCCAATGCGTAAACATACATGGAACGCATTGTGAAACCGCATCTCCCATTCACATTGAAGAGGGAAAATCAACACCTTCTGCACACAGACGTGACATGTCATTGATCAATTAAGTACGAAAGCATGGACAAATGTAGGGGCATTGACTCCAACTTACATACATGTTGCTCATGTTGTGGGACTTGAGTCACAGGGTGCATTCCTGCATCATGGTGGTACAAATGTGACCCCAAAAGAAGCCCTGTTGTCACTTGTAGGTCACAAATGACAGCCTATATGTAATGATGTGGGACGCATTTGAAACGCCAAAGAGTGGGATTCCGTACTATCTGTGATGCACCGAACTGGCATTTCAAATGCATGACACCCTAAACAGCCTGTCCTTACAGAGGTGACACACCCACCATCTATTATCAAATCATGAAAATGTTAGCACTACATGTCGCACTTACACTTGTCTGAGTGATGTGCTTGTACAAATGAGTGACATGCACTCAGGGAATGTGTCTTGGAATGCATTTATCTGCACATGCTGTGCCTGTGGTAATTTTGTACTGTTCCATGATTGCTAAGGACTGTCACAATGTGACGTGCTACTGTGAAGAAATTGTCAATGATGGTGTTCCTACGGGCTATTCCTGCTGCCGCTGCAGTGGGGTGTGGTTAAGTGTGAGCGGGAAATCCGTTACGCTCGCGGATTTTGCAGATTTTTGGGAAATCCGCGAATTTTGTGGATTTCCCGCAAAATCCGCAAAAAAAAATTCGCGAATGTAACGGGTTCAAAAGTTGAACCCCCACTCATGCAATTATTTTACAATGGCGCCAGCAAGCTGCCAGCGCCATTGTAAAATAGTTACAAAGTTAGCTTGCACAGGAACCACTAGATAAAACGAAGCAGGTGCTGCTTTATTTTATCTAAGTGCTTCCTGTGCAAGCTAACTTTGTAACTATTTTACAACGGCGCTGGCAGCTTGCTGGCGCCATTGTAAAATAGTTGCATGGCTGGGCACAGGTCTGCAGCTCACTCAAGGGACCCCTGCGCCCTTCGGGGCGATTGCATAGTAACACACAAATGGTCGCTCGAACTAGTTGATGCTCAAATTCAGTGACTCATTCAATAGCCCAAAAACAATCGTGAGCGTCGTCGAGGCTGGACAGGTGTGCCTTCTTCCCAAATCTACCGTGGAAAATCAGCTGTGATGCTGGATAGGCTTTGCATCCTTGACTTTCACGAGCGCAATACCCGTGCTGTTCCTGTGACCAGGAGCTTCTTTCTCTTCATCTGCTGAACTGATCTTTCTCTGACCTTTTATTCACACAAGAGGCACATACCCTACTGGGCACATTGTGTTCGCACGGGTTTCTGCAAGTTCGCGCGCGTTTTGTACAATTTCGCAATTTGCGAAATTGTACAAAACCCTCGCGAACTTGCAGAAACCCGTGCGAACATAAAAAAAAATCTGCAAATTCGCGAGAATTCGCGGATTTTGCGGATTGCGAGTTCGCAAATCCGCTAAATTCGCGAACGCGAGATTCGCAAAATTCGCCCATACTTAGGTGTGGTCCACCTGCCTCATCTTCATCATCATCGTCTGGTGCATCTGGCACTTGTATCCAGATACACATATGTTGTGGAATCAATCAATCAATCATATCATTTGTAAAGCGCACTACTCACCCATGAGGGTCTTAAGGCGCTGGGGTGGAGAATGCTGTTACTGCTCAAAAAGCCAGGTCTTGAGGAGTTTTCTGAAGGTCAGCAGGTCTTGGGTCTGCCGTAGGGGAGAGTGTTCCAGGTCTTTCCGGCGAGGTGGGAGAATGATCTGCCGCCTGAGGTCGCTCTTTGGAAGCCGGGGACTGTAGCGAGGGCGAGGTCGGCGGAGCGGAGCTGGTGGGTGGGGGTGTAGAAGCTGAGTCGTCTGTTGAGGTACGTTGATTGGGTGTTGTGGAGTGCCTTGTGTGCGTGGGTGAGGAGCTTGAAGGTTATCCTCTTGTTGCCCGGGAGCCAGTACAGGTCTCTCAGGTGGGGTGTGATGTGGCTGCGGCGAGGGATGTCGAGGATCAGGCGTGCAGAGGCGTTCTGGATGCGTTGGAGCCATCTCATGAGTGGAACACACAACATGCAATGATCATCTTGCCCACAATGTCTGGGCTATACAGGAGCCTTCCACCTGTGATGTCCAGGCATCGGGAACGTGACTTCAACACGCCAAATGTACATTGCACGATGCTCCTGGTGCGTTTGTGGGCCGCCTTGTACTGCCTCTGGGCCTGTGTGTTCGGGGTTCGGAAGGGTGTCATCATCCAAGCGCAGATTGCATATCTTGTTCACCTGTGACAGTGCAGAGAGACATGAGTCAATAGTTGGTTCTGCATGATGTGTTGGCAGGCTCACTGGTACATTGTTGTGTAATAATTGTGACTTAGTGATTACTGTTTGACATGTACTGCTTGTTACAAATGAGCAGCATCATTGTGTATTATGTAGCCTCATTGCTGCTCCTCCATCCCCCCGGGCCTATTTACGAGTGTGCGTAGCGCGGTTGCATCACTTGCATCCCTACGGCACACCATTGTCATGCCTGTCTGCACATGTCCACAAGGCAGACAACAACACTGTGATTTTGTGCGCTGAAGGTGGGCAGCCACGTGTGTAGGCCTATGGTAAGGATAGGGCACACACAGATATAAAGTTCATGTCTGGCTGAACTCGCGATGCGGTTGAGTGTAGGCCTTTGGCTTATGCTGCGGTAATTGCGACACACACAGCAGTTGGCATGTATGATCCCTGACCCAGAGTGGGCTTGCGCTCCTTCATTTACCCCTTCGGCCGAGCCTGCACTCCGGGGGCATGCTACATTGCAACATTATCCATTTCGGGACAGATGGCGCCGACACTACAACAGAGACACATGCAATAGTTACTTCCTTAGCAAGGCCAAAACTTAACGACGCACAGAGGCCCAGGTTGATTAACCACATCCTTACACTGGACTGTCATATGCAAGTCCACTCCGCTTACGCTTACAGGGGGGTACAACACAACTATATGGCCCAGGTCTACCCCACTGCCTGAGGTGACATGGTTGCGTCCGCTGTACACATCACAATGTAATGTGGTAGGGCCCGGGCCCTCATGCGTACATACTGACCACATGGACACACTTCGATAGTTTGTGGGACTGGCTACGGGCACGTGCGCCCTGCCCCTTTTATTGCCAGGGTCACATGTCCAGTGACACCTGTGCTGGATGGGTGTGGGGTGAGTGTAAGACACCCCTCGGGTGGTTGGTGCTGGCAACAACTACAACAGTGATCAGAAGTTCAAAGTTCAAACAGCAAGGGTCCATTACCTAAGCTGCACAGAGTTAGTGGCATTGGATGCACTGCGGCTGAAACAGGCACATCGCCACGGGACGTTGACTTGCACTGAGGTAGGGCCACGCGAGCTGAGCGGGTCCTCGTCGATGCCCAAGGTGAATGTCGCAGAGTTTTGCGGGTGACAGTGGAAGGTGTTCTTCCAGGGCATGATGCAGAGGGCAGAACCAAGCAGAAACAGGCAATATGGGGAAGATGAATGCTACGGACTCATTTTGCCCACCAAGTCAGTATCACCTACATGATGATGAAGACAACCCCAAGGCCATCTACTCAGACGCCACCAAAGTTCAACCAGTGAGTGTCCATGAATGTCGGGGAACAGACTTAGTGGCACTAGAGCTGAAAGGGGATGCACTCTGCATGAGTCCTGTACAATGATATAAACTCTGCCATGAATAAATCAAGACTCAGTTCCAAATGTGTGACCTACTCGATCGCAGTGTAGGCCGTAGGCAGCGGACAGCAGGGGCACACAGCCACATGTCGTTGGCTTGTGATGCACAGAGTTAATGACACCAGAGCAGTTGTTGGTAGTGTTCGATCACCTCCGTAACGATGATCCTTTTTTTCTCCGGACTGAAACGCGTCTTCCTCTTACACCTCTCCTTGCATACAATGATATGAACTCTGCCAATGAAAAATCAAGACTCAGTTCCAAATGTGTGACCTACTGGACCACAGTGTGTGCCGAAGGTAGTAGTAAGCAAGGGAGCACAGACATGTGTGGTTGGAATACTATGCACAGAGCTGGTGGCACCACATCGAAGGGAGTACAGTGATGTCAAACGTCCCATTAACATATGGACTCGGCCATCAGAATATCAAGACTCAGTTCCAAATGTGTGACATACTTGACCGTAGTGTAGGCCAGAGGCTGCGGTGGAGTAGGTCAACGAATAAGGAGTACTGGGGGCCTGTGTCGCGGAGGCCAGTGATGGTCTGAGGACACTGCCAAGGTCGCAGGTCTCGGGCTTGGAGCTTGCACGGTATGTGGTGGGCCCTCTTTGACACATGCCGGTGTCGGCAGGTGAGGCCTGGGTGCGCAGGGGACCCGCGGCCTGGGGACCCGCGGCCTGGGGTGCAGCAGGTGCACCGGAACACCGGCACCACTGCTCACGACGTCGGCCTCGTGACGGGGTGAGAGGCGCCGCTCTGGCAGACACGTTGGCCATTCCAGAAGAGAACCACGCCCAGAGCTACGTGCTTTTTATTCACACCCCTACACTGGCCTGGCTTACGACAGGCCAGCCCACTCCGCTCACTCTTAGTGAGGGGGACATAGCAAGCGACATTTCTGCGATTTTCCCCACTGGCTGAGGTAACATGGTTGCATCCACTACACTCCAAACACCAGCAGTGTATGTCGACATGGCTATGTCTGTGGTCTGCATACTGCAGTCTGGCCAGCACATCCACACCACATTTAGCATTGTGTACATTCTCATTCATTGGTCACTTGCCTCATTCGCACATGCCTGGTTCCCACCTTTCCTGACAATCTGCTATTGTGTGGTTGAGGTGCCATGACGTTGATGGCTCATGTACATGGCTAGCACAGGGTACAACAGTAAGTTGTGAT
The DNA here is from genome assembly GCF_964263255.1 of Lissotriton vulgaris. Lineage (NCBI taxonomy): Eukaryota > Metazoa > Chordata > Amphibia > Caudata > Salamandridae > Lissotriton > Lissotriton vulgaris. Next base: position 277,009,433 of record NC_141687.1, on the reverse strand, counting down.
GTCGTGTATGGTGGGTGGGCATGTTGTTTGGCATGTTGTATGTGAGTTTGTATCGTGTGCATTACCAGAGTTGTGAATTGCATGATTGAGGAGTTGGGATGTGTGCTGTGTTCATTTGGTACTTACCAATGAGCAGAGCATTTCCGTAGGTGCCATCCTGGACGCGCCGGTTGATTATGGACTGACGGAAGAGGTAGAAATCATGCACACTGCCTGGGTAGTTGGCGACAACATTGGTGAAGAGTCCCCGGTGGTCCACTATTGCCTGCACATTAACGGAATGTGTGTGCTTTCTGTTGCGGTAATTGTGTGCAGTGTCGGCAGGGAGTACAAGTAGCACATGTGTGCAGTCAATTGCCCCCAACACGTGTAGGAAGCCAGTTATGGTGTAGAAGCCTTGCTAGCTCTCCAGCTGTTCCTGCACAGTGTGGGGGAAGTGAAGGTGCTAGGGTACCAAGCTGATGATAGCATCTGAGACAGTTGTGATAAACTTTGTTAGGGCTGGCTGTGAGACACCTCCGACTCTGGCAGTTGTTGGTTGGAAGGTACCAGAGGCCAACAGATGCAGCATAGCCAGTAGCTTTTTGATGTGGAGTTCAGATTCTGCCGGAGTAATATCTGGGAAAGAACTGGGGCCCCTTTTTGTAGAATAAATAAGCCCTAACAGGGAAATATTAAAAAAATGTAAAGACACACCTGGGCACGGTATTTGACAATTTGTGCGGGCAAAAAAACTCTAGAACAATGACAATAACAATTTAAAAATAACAAATAGTTGTTACCATAACTGATATCAAAAAGTTATTTATTTTTCACTGGATGACTATGATGGGCGGAGGACAAACTTAAGAGGCGTGTTGACTGCAGCTGTTGAGGGGTGATGGACTGGCCATACCTTTGGCTGCCCAACCCACTGGAGCAGTGCCTACAACATCCTCAGCCACACAGAGGCTGGAGAGCTGCATGCTGTGGTGGCTGCGTGAGTAAGGAAGTGGTGGGAAACCACTTCAGTGGTCACGAAGGAGCCGACTGGGTTTGGCAGGGAGCCCATGGAAAGGCCCAAGGACTTGGCCGTAACCCTGCTGTCTTTGAAGTGCTCCAACGCTGAGTCCATCTTGTTTCCCAAGAGACGGGAGCCATCAAAAGGCATGTCCATAAGTGAAGTTTGGACATCTCCTGAAAAGGCAATCGTTCTCAGCCAGGCGTGGCGCCGTATGGCCATTGACAAAGAATCACTCTGCCGAGCAAGTTGATTGTGTCCAGTCCCACCAAGATACTCCCACTAAGATACCAATGCACCCAAGTATGCAACATCTCAGCACTGTATAAACACATAAGTCAAAGGCACACCTCATGAAAGGGCTAGGTGGCAGCAAAATCAGAGCTGCAGGGGTGACTCCTCCCACATGCTGCACACACACATAACATGCAGAGCACATCAACATTGACAACAATGTGGTACAAACCGCAATACATCCACAACAGAACAGAGGACACAACTGGTACTGCTTGTGTGTAGATATGGGCCAATAACATTTGAAATTGCAGGGAAATGTCAGTTGACAATGTACAAGTACATACACACATCCGTGATGTCGAAATGTCCACTGTCCAGCATCAAATAGGCAGCTCCTCACAAACAGTCACAATGTACATTGTCATGCAGTCTGAATGTAAACATGTACAATGCGTCAACATGCATGTGAACACAATGTTAAACCGCATCTCCCCTTCACATTGCAGAGGGAAATCCAACACCTCCTGCAGAGCTTGCCGAACCTCTCTTCTCTGATGACGATGAGGACCACCACACCTTCGACTCTGACGCCCTCCAACAGCTCATGGAGAGCCTCTGTACCCCACCTCCAGGAGCATGGCAGCCCAGCTGCTATGAGGAGACCCCACCCCCTGCACCGAACACACAGCAGGCAGCACCCACCACCACGGCTGCCTCCTAGGCCCCCCCACAAAGAACACATGGCCTTACAACGCCGTGTGTTGGGGTGCCAGGAGCAGCTGGCTGAACAGGTGCAGTGGGTTTCGACCACATGGCAGCCAAACTAGACACCATATGTGGGTGTCTAAGTCCCATCAGGGACCACTCACAGTCCCTAACGGATACCCACAGTCCGCTCCACGCTCTCCAACAAACCATGGCTGACCTTTGCTGGAGTCCTGACTCAGAGATAAGAACAACTGTATAGTCAGAGTGGCTCCAGCGATGTCACATGCGGAGGATCATGGAGAACATGGAGCGGACGCAGGCGGAAAGAGCGGCTGCCACTGCTGCACACCAGCAAGAGGTAGCTGGGTTACTCAATACCCTAGAGACTCATGGCATTGCTGCCACAAGGCCTAGCGCTGATGCATGCTGCTGCTACCACTCCATCTACATCTCCGCCCCCTGAAGTGTCAGTGCCACACAGTGCGGCAGACATTCCATCTCCGGCCCCTGAGGTATCACTGCCACACAGTGCTGGAGACAGAATACCACCACCCACATGTGAGGCACATAAAACAGCAGAGGACAAAGATGACGATGAATCTGAGTTTGTGGTAAGAAGGACGCAGTAGTATGCATCTCTGCTATGTGGCTGGTTTCTGCTTGGTTCTGCCCTCTGCATCATCACCTTCCACTGTCCCACGAAACACTCTGCGACAATCACCTTGGACCTCGACATGGACTGCCATATTCTGTTTGGTCACCAATGACACAGCATTCAGACTGCTGACTGTACTCTTCCTCAATGTAAAGTAGGGTTTGCATGGCCCTGTACTGCTCCAACTATGACCCTCCACTGAATGTGCATTAAACATTCATATTCACACAGATGTGTCATGTCCTGATCCTTCAAGTGTGGGAGTGTGGATGAATTTAGGGTCAGTGATTCCCCCTTACGTCCATGTTGCTCATGTTGTGGGACTTGGGTCACAGGCTGACACATTGCCGATTGCGGTCCGGGGGGGCACAGACACTACAACAGAGACACACGCATTAGTTACTTTCCTGTCCAGCCTAGGACGGAACCACGCCCTAGCCCCGGGGTCATTGTTCACACCCTTATGCTGGACTTGCGTACGCCAGGCCAGCCCACTCCGCTTACGCTCACAAGGGGGGACGACAACCCTACATGTCCGAGGTCTTCCCTGTAGTGATCTGCTGATTACAGATCTACTTGTCAGCATGCCACAGCCACTCCTTCACGGCTGGTTTACACCCACACCCCACCCATCCAGCACAGGCGTCACAGGACATGTGCCCCTGCCAACAAAAAGGGCCTGGCGCAAGTGCTGGATGCTATTTCTTCTTTCTATCTGTTTGTATCCGTGTGGTTAATATTTACGTATGAGGGCCTAGGGCCCTGCCACGTCACATTGATGGAGCAAGGATTCGCACGTAAAGCGCCTTGCTCTAGTGCAAGAACCTCGCCTAATGTATAATCCTATTAAACCAGTTGTTCGTCATTTATTATACGTTTTCCCAAACACGCGGGTGTCCCCAGGATGCTTGCTCGTATGTCTTTTCTATATTAACGAAGCTTGCACTAAAGAATCGGCTGCTTTGCTGAAATTCAGTCTGCGCATGCGTCAGTCATACCCATGTGATGTGACGCACTCGCATTCTGGAGGGAATCTGTGCTCATGCGCACTGTTGCAAAAATGGCCGCTTGTCTCTCACCACGCTTTCTGCTTGCCACTGCTGCTTTAGCCTATCTGTCTTTTCGCACTAAACAGTAATGCTATAGTTATTATAAAATAAGGGATGGTTAGAATTTCATCATGGTATACAGTGTGATCATTTTATATGTGATTTTAATTTGTTCTCGCTTACTTTTCATGTACCGCGTCTCTGGGGCTGGGAAATCGGGAGCGGAGCCATACTTGAGGCTCTGCTGGGCACCATCACATGACCGGAGAAAAACTCCATTGCGCAGAAGCTGAAACAAGCCAGCTGGCTCCTGAAGCACAATGCGCCTGAGAAAGTCGCTGGGAAGACGAGATCTCACCTTGGAAAAAGCAATACTGTTGCTACCTATTGTGAACTTTTTCTATACTGCTGTATTCTATGCATGGGAACGTGAACCCAAGGGGCGGGTAGGAAAATTTTTATATTTGGGATGAAAAAGTTGAATTCTAGGAGGTGGTAATGACCGCACCACCTCTCCTGACCAATCATAATGTGGGAAACTGTCACTTGCAACATTAGGGGGTGGTCTGAGGGACCCCAAAATAGTATAATTGCCCTAGTTTAGCTTAGGAAAAATTGTCCGACTTGTCCGAGTAGCAGACCTGTCACTGACCCTACGAACTCTATAGGTGCTCAATCTGAGAGTGCTGCGGAGCACTCTGTCCATACTTTCCACAAACTCCTAAGGGGTGGAAAGAGTCCTAAGTGCTGGTGAAGCACTTTGCTGGGAAATTCGAAAAACCCAATCGGGGTTACTGGCGGATTACTTGCAGGAGAGGGGGTAACGCAGGAGTTGCTGTCCGAAGCTGTGGGTGTTGGTCGTACCCTGGGTGGCCCAGTCTTGACCCTGAACCTGAGGGGTATCCTGTCCTGACTGCCCGTGAGCTGTACCTGCTCGCACTTTGGCATTCCTTTCTGAGGGTCCTTGTCCCTGTCCTTCCAACTGACCCGTGGCCAGGGTTGGTCTTCATTCTGAACTAGGTAAATATCAGTCTGTGGGTTTGCGTCTCTCTTACTCTCTCTCTCTCTCTCCATTTTCCTAATAAAGCACTTTTGCCTGTGATATTGTTCTATCATCTTGAAAAGCAAGTTATATTCCATTGGTTGTTAGAATTGTTCCACTTCTCTCCCCACCTTTAGGGAATTGCAAAACGGTTATATTTTATTAGCATGTTCCGATTTTTCCCTTTCCTTTAGTATGATTGCGGTGAACTTAGCAAGAATAGTTTAAAGATTTTAGGTTAAGTACATGTTCTAGATCCCATCCATGTCCTATGTTCTAGTATAAAATTGCAGTGACTAGCTTTGTTCTAAAATTCCTACCTTTAGTCTTCCCATATACTCAATGGTCCTAGTGTTAATACATAGTTACCTAATGGTTTTGATTTTGATGTTTTGACGCAATACTCTGCATATCACTTATTGCCTTGTCATACTCTCTTTAAATTTTCTATATAAAGCTTTGAACATCCTCAGGTGTCTGTGGTTATTTTACAGAAATTGTGGATAAGTATGTACTGAAGTATAAAGAGTATTTTTCCTAGGTTCCCTGTCTACTATTTTCCCTGTTAGCTCCAGATCTGTCACATGTATTTGTGCCTGGGGTAAGTCAGGTACATGGTAAGCAGAGGTGTAAAACCAAACCTTAATTGCTCATAGAAGCGTGCAACAGAAACCATCACCCAGTTCACCCCAAATGTCAATGGTGTATTAAATTTTGTGCACGCCAGGGCCCAGTTAAGCATGAGCGGATTTTGCGGATTGGCAATCCGCGAATTTTGCGGATTTGCGGATTCGCAATCCGCAAAATCCGCGAATTCCCGCGAATTTGCGGATTTTTTTTTTTTTTGTGTTCGCCCGTGTTTCTGCCAGTTCGCGAGGGTTTTTACAATTTCGCAATTTGCGAACTTACCTGTCGGGTCGCAAGTTTTGCGAACTTGTTGTTTCTACGTGTCCAGCCTGTTTGGGACACTCTTCTTCATCACTGCCACTCTCTGTCACCACTGCCACTCTCTGACTACTCATGCCACCCTCTGGCCCACCCATGCCACCCTCTGTTTCATCACTACACCCTCTGGTTGTCCAGTGTACATTATTTTCGGCAAAGCAAAGCACACCTTCCCTGCCTCAAGTGACCTGAATTAATTTGGGGCTGATTAATGTGTCACAGAATATTTTTTTAGCTGGCACCTGCTTCCTTAGTGCGCCCTGATTAGTGATCTTTTGCACTTGCTAAGTGCTTTCATTGTTGCAAAATTAGTTACAACACCTGCCCTGCCCCAACTGACAATAATGAATTAGGGGCTGATTAATGGATTTTAACTTCCAGCCTGGCTCCTGCTTGTCTCCCTTAGCTGTAATTCAGGACCTTTGTGGCATATGTGTAACTATTCTGAGGTTCAGAGCAGGGTCACATAATAGTTTCAACTGGCAACTGAACTCTGGAGGGGCCCCTCAGGAAGCCCTACAGGAAATGGCTACTAATGATGTGCCTGAACTTTTGAACCTGGTAAGTAGTTACTTTCAGTTTTGCCAAGATCGTATTTCTGCAATTTCGCACTTATTCGCGGGGCGCGAACTCACGCTAACAGTGCGAGCAGTGCGAGCAAAATCCGCTGCTCGCGGATTTGCGGATTTTGCGGGAAATTCGCAAATCTCGCGGATTGCGGATTTCCCGAAAATCCGCAAAATCCGCGAGCGGAGCGGATTTTCCGCCCACGCCTAGGCCCAGTGCGTGTAAGTAATTGGTGAACTCGGTGACCCGGATGAACTGCGCGCTCTATCAGTAATTTTCTGGTAACCAGAGGATGGTTTGGACTAGTTAGATTAGGTAGACAGGGTAGGTGATAAACAAACCGTGAAAATAAAATGTGCTGCTGATTTTCTACTGTATTGGTTCAAATATTTTGAAATGTTTTAAGGATTTATATGTAAATGTATATGATTTTTGCATTGCTGCTATAAATGTTATATTAACCGGAAAATTGTTTGTGAATGTTCAGTGTAGTTCGAATCCCCGGGGAAGTATTTAGCTATCGGTGAGCAGAATCCGGTTAGCTGTTGAAGTCACTGGTTTGAGCCATTAGTGCAGGGTTAGGAATAACTGGAAGCACTAATTAGGACCTTTGTTTGCATCTGAATAAATGATAGCTACAAGTCCGTTATAAAACTTTCATTGCGATATCACCTAGTAAGGGTCGCATACGGAAGGAGTAGTAGGGTCTCCGAGGCTTGTCTGGTAAGTAAAATAGTTCACTGGTGAAATCCCGGCTCAGTACATATCCCTGACAAAAGTGGATGAGTCGGAAGAATAACGGGTTCTATATTACTCGTGTGTGAAGGTAGGCAAAGAAGTCTACCTAGAGTGAATGAAAAGTAGACAGAAGTGGTTTACTAGCAGCGAAAGAAAGTTCTTTTATCTCTATAGAACACTCAGACATAGTGGCAGACGTTGCGTGTTGTCGACTAAAATTTGCATTCGCACTTTAGAGAGAGTAAAAAGTTTCCGTTACCTTGTGAAGGAGGGAGTCGGTCGGAAGACTGCTCTGACGTCACTCCATGCCGCGCTGGTATTGGTCAAAACAGCGGGTGTGTAGTGAAGCTGAATTTGTGAAGGAGGGGTGAGTGCCGAAGCGTGAGACTCTGTCTTGCGGAAAGGCCGCGCACCCATTGGTTAAGGATCTTTTGTGTTCTCTGTGCTGATTGGGTAGTGCGAAATAAAAGTCGCGCTGGCATTGGAAGCACAAAGGTAAACAAAATTAATCAGGCCGAGTTAGAAGCGAGTCTGGAGAGTTGCATGTGGTATCCAGACTTCATACCAAATCCAAAGTACCTAGGATTTCATAAGGATCAGCTTATACGAGGTAGACCGCACATGATGTATGGAGTAAAGAGGAAAATGTCATTTTCTGATAAAATAAAGAATTTTTTCAAGACTGACAAGCCCATTAGGACGAGGGAAGGCGTGCTCATTCCCCCGCCAAATACCCCTGCCTCTTTCATGTTGTTTGATAAAGGGTACCATACTTGTGTCTGGCTAGAAAATTGGGCAAAGTATACTGCAGATGACGGAGTCCTAGCATTCCCTGTTGAAGGTACATTTAATGGTCGGATTCTGTTTAACTTAAGGACCCGCATGAATGAATTACACCCTAGACCTAGGTTGACCCAGTACGAAGCCCTGGAGGAATGGGAGATTGAGGCTGTAGAGCGAGATAGACCCCGGATGGATAAGGGAGTGAGTAAATGGTATCCGAGGGTTCAAGCGCAGACCAAAGAGCAGAAAATGAAACAGTGGAGGCAATCTATGTTGACCGAAGGACTATTTCCTATGATGGGGGTATTAGAAGAGAAGAAAGGAAAATGTAAAGAAAAGACCCATCATCTAATGCCTGTGGGGGACTCAGAAGATGAGCACCTGGAAGATTTGTTAATGAAAAACCCACCTCCCTATGTTGCAGAGTCAGAACCTGTGCACTCTCCAAATCCCTTTTCAAAATATCCCAGATGTAGGAGGGATAGTGATACAGATGGAACGGGTACAGACAGTAAAACCAGTGACGGGGATGGGTTTTGCAGACCTAAATCCACGGTCCCAAATTATCAGCCGTTCGGAGAAGATCCACCCCGATTGATCACTCCGACTGCTCCAAGTATTTATCCTCCCTTAGTACCTCAGGTATTGCATGACAATTCTGCAGAAAAGGCTTTACGAGAAAAGGAAAAGGAAGCCCTGGCTAGACAGCGAGAGGATTTAGTTCGAACTATTGCCCAGATACATCCCCATCCTGATTCCCTGACTATTCCAGTAACTATTGGTCCAGCTATTCCACTGTATAGAAATGACCTGGCTAGTCCCCGTCCTCCTGTTATCACCCCAATATTGCCTACTCCTAGCGTCCCTTCTCCAAGGAAGGAAGTATTCATAGATGAAGATCAAGAGAGTGAGTGTGAATCTGTGGTTCTGATGGATTTGCCCATTAGAGAGCCTAGGACTAGTACGTCGGGGGCGAGAAGTCAGACTAGACCAAAAGAGGTGTTGATCGAAGGTGCCTCGGGGGTTAGGAGTGCCACCGTAGTATCCCCAGAAGAATTAGACCGATGGACAAAGGAGCTGGAGAAGGAGACCACTCCCCAACCCAAAGCATTAGAGATATATAAATTAAGGATAGAAATAGAAGAAATAATGGCTGGAAATGTAGGAGTTGAGCGCCTAAGCTCGTACAGTGAAGAAGAGTTACTGTTTATCAGCAAAAATCTTACCCGGAGTGCTAGGTTGCTCCATGAAAGGATAATGGATACAGCCACAGAAATGGGAATTGATGTTAGTCGTTCCAAAATCCTTCAGAAACCTTATAGAGTAGACTTTTCAGACAAAGATTTAGAAAACTTGAATGTGGGGGGAAAACAGATCCAAATAAAGGAATTGTTGAAGCTCTTGCAAAAGTGGGGAGAGGTGGGAAAATGGAGAACCCGGTGGGCAAAGAAAAAGGAAGACAGCAGGGCTAAGTCTCAGGCTTCAGAATTCGTGTTAAAGGAAGTAACTCCAACAGAAAAATTGTGCCCCATGAGAGAAGTCCCGGGAGGAAAGTATGTCCATGTCCCTTGGTCCCGACAGGATATTGTGTCATTTACAAATGACTTTCCGAAATTACGGGAAAAACCTGTTGATTGGTACAGGCAGGTTGAACGCTTTATAAAAGTTCAGAAATGTCTTCTGAAAGACCTGGATGGGTTTTTCGACATTGTGGTCCCTGTAGATTTGTGGACCGACTGCAAAATTGAAATTGATTGGCCCAGTGAAGAATTTCCAAGAGATGAGAAAACAGGGGCTCCCGCACCTGAAGTAATGAGGAAATATGAGCAAGTCATACAATACCTCAAGAAAAAGGTGCCCGCAAAAGAAACAGATTGGACCCGAATAGATAGAACTACCCAAGAGCGTGATGAATCTGTCCATGCTTTTTATGAAAGGTTGCTGCAAGTGTTTAAGACTTACAGTGGAATCGATAATGTAGACATGAAAGACATGACCCATTTCAGTTCCCGATTTGTCCTAGGACTAAGGCCTGAAATATCACAATGGATTCGAGATAATAAAATCAGTTGGCAGGGAAAACCTATAGATGATGTCTTGAAATACGCAAAATATTGCGAAGATGAAATTGAAAATAAAAAGAAGGCTCTCAAGGAGAAGGTCATGTGGGCACAGGTGAAATTAGCTGAACAGCAGGAGAAACAGTTAAGTAAATTGACTTCTAATAACAATACTCAGAATGCCACTGCTGGGGGAGGAGGAAAGCCCCGAACTAAAATGAGTAGAGAAGAGGCTATGAAGAAGTTTCCGTGCCACGGGTGCGGCCAGATAGGGCATTGGAGAGACAAGTGTCCACACCTGCAGGCCGGTAATGCCCCTGTAAATGGTTTAACTCCACAGGTGCAGAAAGAGGGGACAAGGAAGAACCAGCAACAGGTAAAATTACCTCCAGTACCTCGCGCTCCTAGACAAAATTTTAAGAATCAGGGTCAGCAGAATGAGAGGGCGGAAGTATGGGAAGTCGAGAATGAAAGCGATGCAGTCATACCACAGTACTTGTTAAATGACACCTTCCTCTATGAAAATCAAGATTGACGGGGCCTGAGAGGGGAGGACGAGGAGTGCGTGCTTGGCGCCTCCTTACCGGTAGACCAGACTGGACCATACATTGAAGGAAAGGTTGAGGGAAAAGACGTCACCTTTCTGTTGGACACTGGTGCTACCAGATCTACTGTAAGAACAGTGGATGTTCCTAACCTACCCCTCTCGGGAGAAGCGATCCAAGTAGTGGGCGTCTCCAATCAAATAATAAGTACCCCAGTAACTGAACCAATGGAAATTTCTATAGGAAATTTCAAGGAAATGCACAGATTTGTAGTCTGTGATTCCAGTCCCGTGAACCTGTTAGGACGTGATTTGTTGTGCAAGATGCATTGTACCATCTACTGCACACCAAAAGGCGTCGAAATACAGACCCCTGATGAAGATGGTCTGTACAAACTGATGTTGGTCAGACAAGATTCTGATATCAAACCTTTAACAGTTGAGGATTTACCTGAAGAACTCCAGTTAAGAGTAGTTCCTGAAGTGTGGGATTTCACAGGAAAAGATGTAGGCTTAATGGCAAATGTGGACCCAGTTAAAATAGCAATAAAAACAAATGCTGTATACCCCAAAACCAGACAGTACAAAATGAGTGCAGAAGTAAAGGCAGGAGTAGCGACTGAAATTACCAGGCTGCTCGAAGCGGAAATAATAGAAGAAGTGCTGAGCAGTCCCTGTAATTCGCCAATCATTGGAATTAAAAAGCCTAGTGGAAAATACCGGGTGGTGCAATATTTGCGCAAGGTAAACCAAATTGTTGTGCCTTGCTGTCCTGTTGTGCCTAACCCTGCAGTGATACTATATCGGATTCCCTGGAATGCAGAATGGTTCACTGTCATCGACCTGTGCCATGCATTCTTTTCCATCCCATTGCATCCAGAAAGCAAGTTCCTTTTCAGTTTTGAATTTGACAGTCATATCTATGTCTGGAATCGTGTCCCCCAGGGGTACACTGAAAGTCCATCGATTTTCAACCAGATACTAAAGAAGTGCCTTGAAACTCTAGTGCTGCCAAGAGAGTCTGTTTTGGTGCAGTACATAGATGACCTATTGGTGGCATCTAAAACCCAAACGGACTGTGTCACCGACACAATTGCCTTGTTGAATCACTTAGGAAAAGGAGGACATAAAGTGTCACCTGACAAGTTACAATTTTGCAAAAACTCAGTGAAGTATCTGGGGCACCAGATAGAAAAAGGAATCAGGAAAGTTACTACAGAAAGAATCAAAATAATTAAAGCAATGGAACTGCCCAGAACTCAGAAAGAAGTGAGAATGTTCTTAGGAGTTGTGGGTTACTGCAGACAATGGATTGTAGGATTTGCGGCTCTAGCCAGACCCCTGATAAAAATGACAAAGAAAGGAGTAGAAGACCCAGTCAGTTGGGACAGCGAAAGCATGAACGCTTGGGTAACTTTGAGAAACTGTCTATGTACCGCTCCTGCATTGGGCATGCCTGATTACACCAAGCCCTTTGAGCTATTCTGTGACACAAGAGAGAATTGTGCTCTTTCAGTCCTGACCCAGGAACACGGGCTAGTCAGAAGACCAGTGGCCTATTTTTCGGCCACCCTAGATCCGGTGGCTGCTGGATTACCTAAGATGCTTGAAAGCAGTTGCTGCTACTTGCGTCAGTCTGGAACAGAGTGAGAACATTGTCATGGGACATCACGTCACTGTATATGTTCCTCATTCTGTTGTAATCCTACTGACCAGAACTAAGACCCAGTATCTCACACCTAGTCGGCTGACTAAGTATGAGAGAATCTTGATTGGTGCTGAAAATGTAACCATTTCCCGGTGCAATGTCCTAAACCCTGCGACGTTGTTGCCTGTCCCTCTGGATGTAGAAATTGAAGAGGGAGGGGAACATAATTGCATCGATTTAACTGAGTTCAGTACAAAGCCCCGTCCGGACATCCGTGAAATAGCGTTACTTGATGGGGATAAGACAATGTTTGTGGATGGCTCATGTTTGAGACATGAGAGTGGGAGTCTGAGTGCTGCCTATGCTGTGGTTACGTTGACAGAAACCATAGAAGCATCTTACCTGAGCGAGGTGAAATCTGCACAAGTGGCAGAGCTCATCGCGTTAACCAGAGCATGTAAGAGGGGTAAGAACAAAAGAATAACTGTTTACACCGACAGCCAGTATTGTTTCGGGGTTGTTCATGACTTCGGCCAATTATGGCTGCAAAGAGAATTCATGACTTCCTCAGGCACCCCTATCAGAAATGGAAAGGTGGTGCATAACTTACTGGAAGCTATCCAATTGCCCAAAGAATTGGCTGTGGTCAAGTGTGCGGCTCACAAATCTGGGAATGACGATGTGACCGCCGGTAATAGGTACGCTGACCAAATTGCACAGTTTTGTGCCCGATACCATATGTCACTCCAAATTGCGTTGTGGGGTGGAATCAGCTGCCAACTTATGTTGTTTGAGAATGTGTCAACGTGGGAAGAATTAAAGGATTTGCAACAGACAGGCAAGAAAAAGGCAGGTGGGCAGCAGATGGATGCAAATTGAGAGATGATGGTGTGGTGGTAAACTCGACTGGGGTGCCTGTACTGCCGGATAGCTTGATCGACCCCATGATCAGAATGATACATGAACCAACACATATGGGAAGAGACGCAATGTGTCGAGTGTTTGACAAGGTGTTCTGTAATTCAAAATTCAGGAACCAGGCGGAAAGGCTTTGCCAGAGGTGCCTAGTGTGTCAGCAGTTCAATGCAGGGAAAAAGACTGTGGTAGAACAGAGTACTGTTGGAAAGGCAGTAGGTCCCTTTGTCAGAATGCAGGCAGACTTTGTAACAATGCCTAGGTGCAAAGGGTATAGATACATCTTAGTCATAGTTTGCCTATTCTCCCGGTGGGTGGAAGCCTATCCCGCTAAGAAAAATGATGCCCTAACTACTGCAAAATTGTTGCTCAGGGAGTTGATACCTAGGTACGGAATTCCCGAGACAATCGAAACGGACCAAGGTGGGCATTTTGCCAACGATGTCCTAGAAGAACTCTGTAAAGCATTCAAAATGAAGCAAAGACTGCATTGTGCCTACCGTCCAGAGGCTTCTGGGGTAGTGGAGCAAATAAATGGCACCCTGAAATCCAGATTGGCAAAGATGTGTGATTCCACAAAAATGAACTGGATAGAGGCTTTACCCCTTGTGCTGATGAGTTTGAGAAGTATCCCGAACAGAAAAACTGGCCTAAGTCCCCATGAAGTGTTAATGGGAAGAGTGATGCGACAGGCATGGGTACCCGGACACAAACTGCTAAGCATTTCTGATGATATGGTACTAGAATACTGCAAGCAGCTGGGTGACCAAGTGCGTTCTCTCTCTCAGCAGATTGGAGAGACAGAAGACGAGTGGCCAAAGACTCCAGCACATAAACTGCAACCAGGAGATTGGGTGGCGTTAAAGAAACACACCCGGAGCAGTTGCCTGAAACCGAGGTGGGGAAAGCCACGACAAGTGATCCTCGTCACTACAACTGCTGTAAAGTGTGCTGGTGTACCGAAGTGGATCCACGCCAGCCACACAAAACGGGTAACTGGAGAAAACGCGACTGGAGCTGAAGGCAGCGCAGCTGAAGAAGCTCCCGAGGAGGAGAGTCCGGAGCTAGCTGACATCGAACTGCCGAGCACAAGTCGAGACGTTGAATGGTTCCCTGCCGACGACCAGGTTCATGATCCAATACGAACCAGGAAATATTCCTACTTAGACAGTGAGTGGGATAGTCCAGGTGAGCTAGAAATAGAAGAAGAAGATCAGGTCAACGAGAATCACATCACACCTGATCAGGAAGTAGGCCAAGTAGGGTCAGATCAAGACCTCGAAACTCCTCTTGAAACTCCGGAGACTGGAGAGGGACAGATAGTAATTAGAGCTGACGTTCATGCAGAAGAAAACGAAGAGATTGAAGAGCATGAACAGGAACAGATAGAAATAGATCAACGTGCTCAGACAACCGAAATAAAACCAACGAGAAATAAAAAGCAAGTACGATTTGAATCTGAGCAGGGTCAGATTAGGGACCAGGCAGAAGACATAGATGAAAGACCTGGAACTAGTCAGACAGGCAGGGAAACAGAAGTACCACAACAAAAAGTAAAGAGAGTGCACGAAGAAGGGCAAGTTTCTTCAACCACTGGGAGGCACGGAGGCAGAAGTGCCCCCCGATACGTCAAAAGACTGAGGCTCAGACTAAAGACAGTCGAAGAAAAACTGAAAGACCGAAAAAGGGCTGAAAGTGAAAGAAAGGCAGCCCAAGGCAAGTCGCTAAGAAAGAGCGACAGAGTAAAGAAACAGAACCGACTGTATCGGAGCCCTGAATGGACTTACTTTGTGTTGGAAGAAATTGACGAGCCCCACCACAGTGGCAACAGTGACGAAGAGTCCATCGCTGGTCGGAGTTCTGACGAAGACCCTCCTTGAGAAAGCCCCGAAGTGAGCCACTGATACAAAGAAAAGAAGAGGGGTAGCGAAAGCCACCTGTAAGATAAACATGTCTGATCCGAATGTCTCTGGAAGATCCCGATGTGGGTGTCTTAAAACTTGCTGTAAAATATGCTTGTGTAGTATAGCAATGCTTATAGTAATGTGGATAGGGCTAACAGTTTTTCTACCTTTTATGATAAGTAAAAATCCTAACTTGTCCCCTACTGAACCAGAAGCAGTAGACGCAGGGGCTGTACAGACTGTAGAAACACCACGAAGCTTAGAAAGACGCGACAAACAAGTAAGATTGACACACACACGACCTAATTTAGAAGCATCAGATGAGGATGGACTACACTTTCACAAAATGTGAAACAGGACACATTTAAATGTTTTTGCTAACTTGTTGGTGCATTACGTAGAAGCTATGGAAATAGAGGACTGTTATGTCTGCATGAAGCTACCTACCTCAGTGGCTGAAGGCGTGACATATCACCATATACCTTTAACCTATGGAATTTCCTGCAGTATTTTAGCTAGCTTGTTTTATAGGAGCACTTTACAGTACTATTATTCAAATGCTGACGTAGTATTTTCTGAACTTCCTATTAGAGGACACCTGAATCTTGTACATACCAAAAGTGACGTGACCCGTTATATGGGAGAATATTTTCTGACTATAGGCAACATAGATTTAGATGAAGCAAGACAAGATAACTTGACCTGTTCTCTGCAAGAGCAGGAAAAGATGTTCATTAAGATGGCAGACAGAAGGAGAGAAAAGTTTCAAAAGAAGGCAAATGACGAAAAGGATAGAGTCCCTAAGTGGGCTGAGCACATGGATAACACCTCGCAAGGCGAAGCTAATCCTGCCTTGTTGCTGGATTTTGAACGAAAGGGGAAACTTTGTATCCATAGGGAAAAGACAGAGTACTATAACAATGTATTCATCGGTTCCAGCGAGTGTGAACATAATTACAAGGTAATTGGAGGTTGGGGTTTCAAAAATGGGTCAGAACCTGTGTTTCCCGGAATATATTATATATGTGGGAACAAGGCTTATTTCAAATTGCCGGATCACTGGTATGGAAGCTGCTACTTTGGCATTGTTTTCCCGAAAATATACCATGTGAATAATGCTGCTGGAAGCGATGAGGAAACTAATGGCTTAGTGCATAGTAAACGTGAAAGTGTAGGTGAAATTATAGGTGATATTTTTAGTGCACTGATACCTGGAATGGGGGTAGTTCTGAACACTCATAGAATCTGCAAATTGTCTACAGTAATGGACCGGCTATCAACGGACACTGCTGCTGGATTCCTGATGGTCAATACTGAAATGGTTGCGATCAGATCAATGGTTTTACAAAACCGTCTTGCCCTTGACACCCTATTAGCAAAAGAGGGCGGAGTCTGTAGAATGCTGAAAGCGCAACATTGTTGCACTTACATTCCTGATAAAAGTATCGAATTAAAACAATATGTAAAGAACATAACTAATTTGGAAAAAGAACTCAAACCATTGGAGGTTGACAGTGCCTGGACGAGACTGACTGGAGGTCTCTCCTCTATAGGTAGTTGGTTTTCTAACCTAGGTAGAAATATTTTGTGGAAAATACTGATGCCAATAGTTGTGATAGGTGTGGTCGTATTGATTATCTTCATCTGTTGCAAATGCCAAAAATGCAAAAAGAAGTCTCTAGAGCATAAGAGGGGGGTGAAGAGAAATATTGATGAACTAGAATTAGAAGAATTAAGAAATGAAGTCTACAAAAAGGTGAAAAATCACCTCTCTCATAGAGAAGCTGAAAGAAAACTCAACAATAAGTTTGTTGAAATCCAAATGAGTGATGTGGATGAATGAGAAGTTGGCATCTGTTTCCTTTATGTGGTGATGATAGTAAATATCATCAAAGAGGGGATTGATGGAGCAAGGATTCGCACGTAAAGCGCCTTGCTCTAGTGCAAGAACCTCGCCTAATGTATAATCCTATTAAACCAGTTGTTCGTCATTTATTATACGTTTTCCCAAACACGCGGGTGTCCCCAGGATGCTTGCTCGTATGTCTTTTCTATATTAACGAAGCTTGCACTAAAGAATCGGCTGCTTTGCTGAAATTCAGTCTGCGCATGCGTCGGTCATACCCATGTGATGTGACGCACTCGCATTCTGGAGGGAATCTGTGCTCATGCGCACTGTTGCAAAAATGGCCGCTTGTCTCTCACCACGCTTTCTGCTTGCCACTGCTGCTTTAGCCTATCTGTCTTTTCGCACTAAACAGTAATGCTATAGTTATTATAAAATAAGGGATGGTTAGAATTTCATCATGGTATACAGTGTGATCATTTTATATGTGATTTTAATTTGTTCTCGCTTACTTTTCATGTACCGCGTCTCTGGGGCTGGGAAATCGGGAGCGGAGCCATACTTGAGGCTCTGCTGGGCACCATCACATGACCGGAGAAAAACTCCATTGCGCAGAAGCTGAAACAAGCCAGCTGGCTCCTGAAGCACAATGCGCCTGAGAAAGTCGCTGGGAAGACGAGATCTCACCTTGGAAAAAGCAATACTGTTGCTACCTATTGTGAACTTTTTCTATACTGCTGTATTCTATGCATGGGAACGTGAACCCAAGGGGCGGGTAGGAAAATTTTAATATTTGGGATGAAAAAGTTGAATTCTAGGAGGTGGTAATGACCGCACCACCTCTCCTGACCAATCATAATGTGGGAAACTGTCACTTGCAACATTAGGGGGTGGTCTGAGGGACCCCAAAATAGTATAATTGCCCTAGTTTAGCTTAGGAAAAATTGTCCGACTTGTCCGAGTAGCAGACCTGTCACTGACCCTACGAACTCTATAGGTGCTCAATCTGAGAGTGCTGCGGAGCACTCTGTCCATACTTTCCACAAACTCCTAAGGGGTGGAAAGAGTCCTAAGTGCTGGCGAAGCACTTTGCTGGGAAATTCGAAAAACCCAATCGGGGTTACTGGCGGATTACTTGCAGGAGAGGGGGTAACGCAGGCGTTGCTGTCCGAAGCTGTGGGTGTTGGTCGTACCCTGGGTGGCCCAGTCTTGACCCTGAACCTGAGGGGTATCCTGTCCTGACTGCCCGTGAGCTGTACCTGCTCGCACTTTGGCATTCCTTTCTGAGGGTCCTTGTCCCTGTCCTTCCAACTGACCCATGGCCAGGGTTGGTCTTCATTCTGAACTAGGTAAATATCAGTCTGTGGGTTTGCGTCTCTCTTACTCTCTCTCTCTCTCTCCATTTTCCTAATAAAGCACTTTTGCCTGTGATATTGTTCTATCATCTTGAAAAGCAAGTTATATTCCATTGGTTGTTAGAATTGTTCCACTTCTCTCCCCACCTTTAGGGAATTGCAAAACGGTTATATTTTATTAGCATGTTCCGATTTTTCCCTTTCCTTTAGTATGATTGCGGTGAACTTAGCAAGAATAGTTTTACAGATTTTAGGTTAAGTACATGTTCTAGATCCCATTCATGTCCTATGTTCTAGTATAAAATTGCAGTGACTAGCTTTGTTCTAAAATTCCTACCTTTAGTCTTCCCATATACTCAATGGTCCTAGTGTTAATACATAGTTACCTAATGGTTTTGATTTTGATGTTTTGACGCATTACTCTGCATATCACTTATTGCCTTGTCATACTCTCTTTAAATTTTCTATATAAAGCTTTGAACATCCTCAGGTGTCTGTGGTTATTTTACAGAAATTGTGGATAAGTATGTACTGAAGTATAAAGAGTATTTTTCCTAGGTTCCCTGTCTACTATTTTCCCTGTTAGCTCCAGATCTGTCACATGTATTTGTGCCTGGGGTAAGTCAGGTACATGGTAAGCAGAGGTGTAAAACCAAACCTTAATTGCTCATAGAAGCGTGCAACAGAAACCATCACCCAGTTCACCCCAAATGTCAATGGTGTATTAAATTTTGTGCACGCCAGGGCCCAGTGCGTGTAAGTAATTGGTGAACTCGGTGACCCGGATGAACTGCGCGCTCTATCAACATTACCCAGTGCCGGAGGTGACATGATGGCGTCCGCTCCACAGGACTCAATCATAAAGGGTCCATGACTTGCGGTGCACAGACTTCGTGGCACCGGATACACTGCTGGCGGCCAGCTATACATCTACGGGACGGTGACTTTCGGTGGACTGAGGTTGGGGTACCTTAAGCGCTGAGCGGGTGTGCAGCCTGCGATGATGCGCCATCCTGACAGTCCGGACTTTTAAGGATTTGTGTGAGCCCTGCTGGACCGCAGTGGAGGCCTGAGCCAGAGGGTAGTGCGGGACTACCGCCATGTGGCGTTGCCTCGTGAGTCACAGAGTTAGTGACACCTCAAGAGCTGAGAGGGTGTGCAGCCTGCGATGATGCCGTGTGCACTGATATCTTCTTTGCCATTGCGATATCAAGACCGAGAATCAAGTGTGTGACCGGGTGGCCCGCGGTGCGGGCTGCATGATGTGGACGGTGCCATGGTTGCGAGCCCCGGGCTTGGAGCTTGCACCGGCACGTGGTGGGCCCTCTTGGAGACAAGCCGGTGGCCGAAGGTGAGCAGTGAGGTCTGGTTGCTCAGGGGTGGGCAATCACCTCTGGGCGGCGGGAGGAGCTGAGGTGCAGATGCCTGTGTGCGCAGGGGCGAGCAAGTAATGATGGCGTGTGCAACTGTATGGACTCTCCCATTCCTGACTCTCAGATAAGGGACCAGGTGGACTGCAGTGTATGCCGCCACTTGGTTGGTGACACACCGGTGGCAGCAGGTGAGCAGTGAGGCCTTGGTGAACAGTGTTGGCATTCTCTCTCCCTCTCCCTCTCTTTCTCTCACTCCCTCTCTCCCTCTCTCTTTCTCTCTCTCTCTCCCTCCCTCTCTTTCTCTCTCTCTCTCTCTATCTCTCTCCCTCCCTCTCTTTCACTATCTCTCTCTCCCTCTCTTTCTCTATCTCTCTCTCTCCTTCGCTCTCTCTCTGTCCTTTGATAAGAGCATGACACACCTTCTTATCTAGAATTTTGTCTTGCAGGCTGTGACTTACAGATTGTCCCGAGAAGACCCGCAATGACTCTTCAAAATAATTGTTTTGTGTTTATTCTGAATAAAACAAATAGTTTGGAAATTCTAAGATGAATGTATGAATCTCCTTTTTCTGACCACATATGTATGTTGTGTTGTAATTGTGCAAACTCAGGCGAATTGGTTTGTTCATTATTTCGCAAAGTTGATGTAAAATATCTTTGTCTGGGGGTGTGGGGGGTGCCTGGGGTAGGGCCCCGGGGTAGGGGGGCGGGTGGTGGTTGGGTTCTGGGGGTAGTGGCAGTGGATGTTGTTGTCCTCTTGGGGTTCCGGGCTGCATGGTCAGTTGCTCCATGGTATCTATTGTTCTTCAGGTGTGGGTCTGGGCTGGGCTCCCTTTTCTGGTGCAGGTTGTCGTCCGACTTTACACCAGGTCAGAGCAGGTGTTTAATTCCTGTTGCTAACGCGCCTTATCGCCTGTTTTGGGATCTTATCGCCAATCTGGCTGGTCGATGAGAATGTTGCAGGGTGGTGTTGTCACAGCTTATTGCACGGGAACGGCTACTCTGCATCTCATTAGCGATAGTTGCCAGGGTCATCTGTGGCGTTTTTTTGCAGCTGCTATCACAGGTAAACTGGTGATATCGGCTGTTAGCACCAGCTTGTAAATGGGGCAATGAAGTATCGCCACTTTGGCTGTAATAAAGTGCTGTTAACTCTGCGATAAATCCTTGAGAATATGCTCCTTCCTTGCCTAAGGTGTCCAGCCTCTAGGATTCCCTATTGGGTGGGGTGGTTGGGAATGTGCCAGGATTCACTCAGGAATTAGAGGCTTGGATCACCAAAGTGTTGGGTGAGGAAAGGGGGTCCTGTGGGGCGGACCGATGGGGGTGGGCAATTGTCCTGTTCACAGGAGCCCCTGTGCTGGGTTTGGAACAGGCCCCAAGCAGGACATTTGTAAGGGCTTCATTAAATGGGAGAAGTGGTTCTGGGGAGGTACCTCCCAGCTGAAACACCTCTATCAAGATGTTCATCTTGACTGCCACAGTGGGCAGATGAAGGTCCAGGACCTCAGTTTCCCATTTCACCACCATTGCAAATGAGGCTCCTTACTCCATAGCCAATGTAGTAGGAGAGACCAAGCCAGTATCTGGGGATGTATCCAGTCTACTGGCATCCACCATAGCCTCATATCAGTCCATACTGGGATCTACGGGCTGGTATTTTTCAGGGTCCAGAAACCCCTTCCAATCTTTCCCAAGTCCTAGCCCATAAGAATAGTGCTCAGACTCCGGCCTAGAGGGAATGGCTCCAGTAGGCACCTGAGTCTGTGTTGGGGAATGCCCTTCTGGCTCTGTTAGAGTCATTGATGAGAATGGGGTCTGTGCTGCCAGAGAGCACTGGCGTCACCAAGAGCTTTGACACCGGGACCATCCATTGATCCAAGGGGCCTGAATGGCACCAAGCCAGTGGACCCGCTGGTGGGGATCCAATAGAGGCCTCTCCCAAACACGCAGGGAGCAAAGGTGGTCTACCTGAGAAGGGGCAACCAGATAGGTGGTGCATGGCCTCATTAAACTCTTGGAGTTGGGTGGGGGCTGCTCAGGCTCCCAGAAATTCGGGGAGGCACAGGAAATGGACTAGGCTCAACCACAGAGCCAAGCCCCGAGTGACAACACTCCCTTATTTCATCGTATGACTACGATAGAGTGGGCTAAGTCAAACACCTCTTCAACTTCTTGCTTTTCTATTTCTTGTGGGACTTACCCAAATGCCCAGACGATTTCAACTGGTACAAAGATCCCAGGACTTTTTTCTCAACTAGGATCAAGACCATTGCAGCATGGCACGTTGAGCGGCAAGGAGTTTGAGTGATTACTCCACAAAGGCCTTGGGGTGCATGGTGCGACAATCAACGAAGAACCTAGGGTCATGGTCACTCTCAGGACATCAGAGACAGACAAGGTGTGGGTCCGTCACTGACATTTAACGGTGAAAGGCACGGCAGGGCTTGAATCCTCACTGACATCCCTGCCACACCAGGAGACAAATCTAAAAAAACATTGACAAAAAGTTTTGAAAAGTCAAAAATTGACTGCTGGTAGCTCTCTTTGGATCTGCACTGACTAGAACGGACAAAAAAGAACCAACATCAGTGTGCTGGAGTGGTGCCTATATAGGCATGGCGTACGTCACTTCCGACGCGGAAGGGTACTGCTCATGAAACATTTCCAGATCCAGTCTGATGCCTGGGGATAATTCTAAGGTAAGGACTCTGTGGATTGAAGTCTCTATTAATTACAATGTTCAAACACTAATGTTTCACAAACGTATCATCCCAAGACCAAGTTGCAGCTCTGCAAATCTCTTAAACAGAAACACCTTGCAATTCAGTCCAGGAGGTTTCCATTCCTCTTATAGACTACCTTAAACAGAGTCCATCTGATTTGCCTCGATGATTGTGCCCTTTATCCATTTGCACAATGTCATTTTTGCTGCCCTCTTACTTCTCCCTGCTTCACCATAGGTCACAAACAAGTGATCTGATTTCCTGTATTCATGCGACCTGCCATGATAAATAAATAATACTGTTTTAAGATACAAAGTATGCAACAGTAGGTCTTCACAATTTGTGGATATTTTACTGTGGTACAAACGCTGACACACTCTGGACACCCGTTTTTGCCCTACTGTAATTTGCAGTTTTTTACAGGGGGGTGCCCCATGCTACTGCTGCCCTCCCCACTATGCCCACAGTCATTTTGCCACCTACAAATCTGTTTAATTAAATGCTGCAGTGTGGGCGGCGAAATGTCAGTTGGCATGATAAGCACAGGCCAAAGTCTACATACCATTCTTTACCCACAAATAGTGATTGACAGAAAGAAGGGGAAACCACCTCGTGTTGCAAATTAAAGAGTTTACTTTAACAATAAGAGACAGGTCAGGCCTTAAATTCACTGTATCCTCCAAAAAGCACATAAAAGGAAGACAACACCTCAAGGCTAAAATATCCCCAGTTCTATCAGCAGGTGTGAAAAACATGTATTAGTAATTGTAACACAGATGAAAGCGGAAAAGATGGAACGGAAAAATCATAAATAGATAGAACACAACCTATCAAAAGTCTCCCAGTGTTTATAATACGTTTTTATGATATCCTTGAATTCTGAATAGTCTTCACCAGCTGCTCCTGAATACCTTTTGCTTAAAAGAGTTAACCTTTCAAGCATCAAATAAGCAGATTTAGTTTGAGATTCTGGAGCCTTCGGTACAGGGAACCATCACTGTCGTGGCCAATAAGGAACCACTGTGATTAGTCCTGTATCTTGAACAATACATTTGGAATAAGCAGAAATGTAGGGAATGCATAAAATAATCTCTTGGTCCTTTTAACAGGAGAGCATTCACTCCCCACACACCTTTCTCCCAGAATCTGGCGCAAAACCTGTGTAGATGGGCATTGTCCCGTGAAGCACAATTATTCACATAATCAGGAATTCTGCCAGATGTTTGGGACTCCTTAACACCACTTTCAATAATGATACATTTGTTAATGGGACCTTACTGCTCAATAAATCCGGGTGGGCGTTTTCCTTTCTCCTGATGTGGATTGCTGACACGCTTAACAGGCTCAACATGTTCTTCCTTGGCCTAGAACCCGGACGTGTTGCAACCTGATTATGGGATCTTGATTGAGTGTTCCCCACGTAGTTAATGTAAGCAAATGATACTTTATTGTCTTTTTTTACCACAATATTCTTCTGAACGATTGTGTATTTTTGAAGAACCCTGAAGATAGCAGTCAATGGCCTACAGTTCAATGATCTCTGGCACTCCACTATTGACTACTTGAACTGGTATGACGTCTGGCTGAGTGTAGCTCCCCAACTTGGGGCCTTCTTTAGAAGGCCCTTACGCTGCTGTTGCGTCACTTTTTGTGATGCTGCAGCGGCGTAAAAAATGCACCACACTGCACCATATTTACAAAGTGACGCATCTAGGCAGATGCGTCACTATGTACACTCCTGCGCTATATCATTAAACCTGCGACAGGTGTAATGTATGCAGGGTGGGCGTTCCTATGCGATTTCACTGTGACACATCTATGGCGTCAATGTGGCAAATCATTATGCCTGTTGGAAGCAGGCATAAGGGGTAACACAGTGCCTTTCACATGGGCATGCCCCATGAGAAGTGACACATTGTTGAAGATGTGTTTGTTTTCAGGCACAACCCAAGCAATGCATCAACTTTGCACCTACAGATATAAATAATAATAATAATCTTTATTCGGTTTTTACAATTCGAAAAGCCATAAAAGATAACAAATTATTTTAAAAACATTGAATTTACTTAAAAAGAAAATTATACATTTGATTTCTTAGCTCGAACAGGTACTTTTTTAGTCAGTTTGGAAAAAGTAGCCAAAAATGGAAGGTTGCAGTTTTACAAATTGTTTCTGTGTCTCATGATGCATTTTAAAAAATTTAATACATGATATACCGTACATTCTGAGTCCAAAAATTGAAGAAATAACATCGCTGGGCGGCATTGTCTATAACCCCATTTTTTTAATAGGGGGATAAGCCAAGTCTTTCGGTGCGGTTGATAGAACTTACAAAAAAGTACTGTATGGATGGTGGACTGTTGGGAATGTTCGTCACAAGGGCACAGGACCATATCAGAACTCCAGTTATTCTTTTCGGGAAAGGTCACCAGTCTGAAAAATAGGTTCATCCTGAACCTTGTTAGGAGCATCTTCTCGTAGGTGGAAATCCCTAAGGTGAGATATGGCTGAATTTTCATGGTCTGCTGAATGATAATTGCATGCATGACCGATTTTTTTGTAGTCAGCGTTGTTAGTCTCAGGGAATCCAAGTGGCTCAATGCTAGCTGGTTTAGGTCTTTTTTTGAGATTTCTTTCATTAGTTCTGGGTTATAATAGTATTTCTCAAATCCCAGATCTTGTAGGAAATTTCTGATGTAAGAAATCCAAGGTATTTTTTTAGCATGATCCAGCTCCATGATGTCTCGTATGATGTTTTTTGTCAGGTTATTTTCCTCAGATAGCCAGACTCTTCTCCAAAGCATTAGAGGTTGGATTTTTATCAAATCTTCGATATATGGGATTCCCAGTTCTATATGCGAGGCATAGATGGAGGTGCCTCGTGGTGTTGACAGAAGGAATCTCGTGAAGATGTTTTCCTCTTTTTGGATTGCGACAGTGTTTGTATGGCCCCAGATCCCAGCACCATATAATGCTGTGGATTGGCACTTCGCTGCATATATTTGCAACAGTTCCACTGGGGGTTTTTTCCCTAGTCTGTTGGAGAATTTCATTAGGGCCGTGATCGCTCTTTTGAAAAGGTGCCTCCTAGCTTCTACCGCCGCTTTCCAGTTTTGGGCATCATCAATCATGATACCCAAGTAGGGGTATTGCGAAGTTCTGTCAATTTTTTGGTCATTTAAAAAGATGGATTTTGCGGGTTTTTTTGAGCCACCGACTACTATAGTGAAAGTTTTTTTAACATTAATATGCAGATCCAGAGCTGCCATGAAGTCCGCATATTTAGTTAAAGATTTCTGTAGTTCAATTTGAGTTCGGGCTAAAATGACAGCGTCGTCCGCGTAGAGCAGGGCGGGGATTAGGCGATCTTTTACTTTTGGAAGGTCTCTTCCCCCCTTCAACATACACTCTTCCAGACCGTTGGTGTATAGAGAAAAAAGAAAGGGGGCGAGGACGCAGCCTTGCCTTACTCCCCGCTCTACCCCAAATGGTGCTGTCAGTTCTCCTCTTGTCCCGAACCTCACTCTCGCTGTGGCCCCGCTGTAGAGTTCACTTAAGAAGTCTAGGAGAGGAGGGTCTACACCCATCTTGCTTAGCAATGACCAGAGCTTGGTATGTGAGACGCAGTCGAATGCGGAGGACAGATCCACATATGTCATGTAAATAGTACCTGATTTTGCCAGGGTATACTTGGATATGAGCAAGAGAGGTTTAAAGCTTGCTCAGTGGTTCCAAAACCCTCCCTGAAGCCGAACTGTAGGTCTGAGAGGATGTTTTCGTCAGCCACCCACTGTTGCAACTTGCCAAGGAGGACTCTGCCAACTACTTTGCCCAGAGAGTCAAGAAGGGAGATTGGGCGATAGCACTTCACGTCTTGCCTGTCCCCCTTCTTAAAAATGGGCACCATAATTGACGATGACCATGAGTCCAGCAGTCCAAGTTCCATGGTAGCGAGACAGACTCTCATGATTATTGGAGTCCACAGCTCGGGAAGGAATTTAAATAGATCGACGGGGACCCCGTCAGGGCCGGGGGCTTTTCCGGGTCTACTTAAGGATAACGCTTTTTCGAAATCTTGTAGGTCGACTTCCAGATGAATTGGGAAGGTGACTGGGTTGCAGGTAGGCTGATGCAGACCTCTATTAGATGAAATTTGGAAGATTTTCGAAAAATGGCTCGTCCATGTAGCCTCGTCTATGGCCACATCTATTTTTGGTCCAGTTGGGTTGGATAAAAAAGGCGATTTGACTATTTTCCAGAAAGCCTGGGAGTCCTTCGAGAGTGCGCTCTCGTGTAAGGCCTTCCACAAGGATGTTTTTAGGTCTATTTTCCTCTTCTTTCTAACAGTAGAGTATTCTCTTCTGAGATTTTGGATCTTTGTTGCATCTCTATTAGGTTCCCTAAGAGCTTTCCTCAAATTAGACTGTGCTTTCGTACAGTCTCGACTAAACCAGCCTGTGGGCTTTCTGTTGTTTTGTTTGAGAGTTCTGGTTAATTGGCTTTTGACAAGTTCTATAATGGCGTTAAAGTTTTCCAGTATTTGATTAGCCTCTGCTTGGGGATCGAGACAGATCGAAATGTTTTCATAAGCAAGAGTAACTAGTTTCTTCGTTAGAATATTGGGATCCACTTTCTCCCATTTGATTGTAAAACCATTAACCTTATTCAGCTCGAGCCTATTCTGAGATAGGGTGTTGGCTATGGTTACCGTCGGAGAGTTCGAGTGAAGTAAATGGAGGTTTAAACTTAGTGCTGAGTGATCGCTGAGGCAATTTTCTAAAATTTTAAATGGTCCTATTTGCGGTTTTAGGGCTTCTGTGACTAGTATATAATCCACTGTAGTTTCGTGGCCCCTTCCTCTATAGGTAGGCTCTAACTTATCAGTTGATTGTAGTATGGGATTCAGAATTTGCAAGTCCAAATCTTCAATTACTTTGTTCATGGCGGATCCTGCTTCTGAATGGGTGAAGTGCATTAAAGGACTGTCAGAGTCGTCTACTATTCCACAGGTATCGATAATGGGGCAGGGGTGCAAATTGAAATCACCGCCCCAAATTATGTGAGCAGTGTCCCCTTTCTGTTTATAGTGAATGTGTTCCTTTATTTTATTTTGAATTTGGTCGAGAACATTCACAAAATTTTCTGGATCCAGGTTGTTGTAAGTGTTTACTACTGAAACACGGGTTTTTTTCCCTACAGAGAGTGTAAGAATTTGGAAGTTCGGAAGGAGGTCTGTCTTGATAATCTTTAAATCTACAATAGTGTTAGCCATGTAGGTTGCCAGACCCCCCTTCGGTCTGCCTGAAGTGCTGGGAAGGGCAGGAGAAGTGAATGTTCTGTATCCCACTAAGTGGAGCGCTGCCGTTGACCATGTTTCCTGGAGAAAAATAATTTGAAAGCCCTTCAGAAAAACCGCTGCCGATCCGTCCTCGATCTTATTACGGAGGCCGGCAACGTTCCAAAAAACCATGGAGAGCTGACTGAGTCCGCGATCATGTGCATCCTTATGCTTGTGTGGTATGGGTGGGATGGGCGTTGAATTTGAATGTGAAGATACTGCTGTAGTTAGCAAGGGATCTGGAGATTCAGCTGTTTGTCAATCGACCATTTCCAGGCTACTGAACCTGTTCGTGGTCGGAAAACCTAACCAGTGTTGCCCATTTGTAGTGTCTTCGTAGTTAGGACCAAGCGTTTGGTAGGGTGGTCTCTCCCAATGCTCCCAGCTTCCAAATCTGTTTTGGGGGCCCACGATCTGCCAAGGGACTTCTCTTTGGTGGAAGCTCCGATTGGGTGGATACCGAAAATTGATAGGTTCGGTGGGTCGCATTACAGTGTTAGTGGCAGCTGAATCTTGCTCCCATGGTTGCGGAATTGGCTTCCTCCAGATGTTATCAAACTTACGTTGGTGGCTACTATTATTATACCTTTTCGGGTAGAAGTAGGACAGGGGTCTTGTTACGATACCCCCGGGGGAGTTGTTACATTCCCAGGAGCATATATATTCAGCAATGCTGGGGTCCTCAAAAGTAATGACTATGCAGTCTCCTCGTATTGTTTTTTTTCTATATCCTACCCACGGGGTCAGGGAAACTGAGGCTATTTTACTTTTCCAAGGTGGCGGAACGGGGCGGTTTGTATTCAGCCAAAACTGGACCTTGTTTTTTAACGACCAGTTTGGTTCAGTTCCCTCACCTGTGAGTTCGGGAACCCCCGTCAAGACCACCACATAAGGAGTGGCCTCAGGTGGTAAGTTAAGGGTAGGTGGTTGATCAGTAGTCCCCCTCGGAGTATTTTTTGTTTGGGGTGGCTTGGTACTTGTTGTTATAGGTGTTTTAGGAGCAGGAGTTTTCGGGGGAATGGAGTTTGCAGTTGGTGTTGGTTGAGAACTAGCTTGTGAGGGAATAACCAGGGGCGTGGGAGCTACATTTTGTGGAATGGGATTATTCGCCGGAAGATTTAGTGTGGTTTGCTTTTTGGACTTTGGGGGGGGTACAGTGACGAATTTCTTAGTTGTAGGGGGAATAGGCTCTGGATTTGACGATGGCTTGGTATGGGATTGTGGGGGTATGGGTTGTAGGAAACCAATGATCTTTGTTAACTGCCTCTCTATATTACTGAGTCTTGTTTCTAGAGGGCGAATATGAGAATGTAAAAGAAAGGCTACCTCTGTGATTAGTCTTGCTGATTCTTTTTGTCTGCCAGTATTTAGTGAGGATATTGAATCAGGCATTAAAGTATCACAGAGGTCACGCGGTACGTGATGGGTTGTTACCACGTTATTAGTTGGGGGAGCAGGGTGGTTAGGTAACACCAAATCATTGGTGTTGGTGACCGTTGTCGGGGGTTTAGATGTTAAAGAGGTTGTGGTGTGATTTGAATTACTCTTTGCAATCCTTTTTTTTACCGCCCCCTCCCGTTTGCCTCTCATTTGCCTGGTTTCTTCAGGTGTTGGATCGGGAAATATGTCAGGGGTATTCTCAAGGTCAGATTCTGAGAGGGTTACAGATATTTGGGATGCTGACAGATCAACGTTGTTGGGTAAACTAAGTCTGTTCGTAGTCGCCGCCATTAGCGTTGAAGTTGATTGTATTTCTGGAGTTTTTGCTTTTGCAATTAATCCCATTGATGAGCGACGTGCAATCGCCAGTTCAGTGGAAACTCTGCCCTCAATTAGGCTTATACTCTGGTCTATGAAAGTATTAGCTTTGGACAAAAAATCGTCCATGGGACCTAATAGTTGATCACCTATACCGTTCTTTTTTGATTTTTTCTGCCTTGTGGATCTCGTATTCATTTTACAGTGAATATTCGCCTAAATAAGGGGTACTACGTTGACGGATTATCAGAGGAATCAGAATGATTATAGATACCTATATTGAGGAGGCCAAGATCTAGTTGTTAGAGGGGGGGGCCAGGCCGGGCTCTTCCGTGCTCTAACGGCCTCGAACGGCCCTGTCTTTGCCCAGTCTTAGCCCGGGCTGCGTCCCGCGCTGCGGGAGTGAAACGCTATTAAATAGGTGGCGGTTTGGGCGGGGGGGCGGGCCAGCAGGGAGAGCGGACCGGAAGCTCTTCCGTGGTCTCGCAGGGACTTCTGGGAGATGAAGTCCCTGCACACTCGCAGCCCCGCTGGTGCCTCACACCCCTTACCGCCTTTCCGCCGAGGTCCTCACTTGTGCACGCAGACAGCAGCCGAGACTGGGGCTCCCCTGCGAAGCGGCGCCCGCGAAGCGGGTGCGGCGAGTCGTCACGAGGGAGCCTCACACGTCGTAGCAGAAAGTGCGCTGTGCAGTCGGTGGCCTCTTCACAAAACAGTAAGTGTCCCACTGGACAGGGATTGCCGGCGCACTTTTGATGAGTTTAGATGGGCGGGGGGCGGGCCAGCAGGGAGAGCGGACCGGAAGCTCTTCCGTGGTCTCGCAGGGACTTCTGGGAGATGAAGTCCCTGCACACTCGCAGCCCCGCTGGTGCCTCACACCCCTTACCGCCTTTCCGCCGAGGTCCTCACTTGTGCACGCAGACAGCAGCCGAGACTGGGGCTCCCCTGCGAAGCGGCGCCCGCGAAGCGGCGCCCGCGAAGCGGGTGCGGCGAGTCGTCACGAGGGAGCCTCACACGTCGTAGCAGAAAGTGCGCTGTGCAGTCGGTGGCCTCTTCACAAAACAGTAAGTGTCCCACTGGACAGGGATTGCCGGTGCACTTTTGATGAGTTTAGATGGGCGGGGGCGGGCCAGCAGGGAGAGCGGACCGGAAGCTCTTCCGTGGTCTCGCAGGGACTTCTGGGAGATGAAGTCCCTGCACACTCGCAGCCCCACTGGTGCCTCACACCCCTTACCGCCTTTCCGCCGAGGTCCTCACTTGTGCACGCAGACAGCAGCCGAGACTGGGGCTCCCCTGCGAAGCGGCGCCCGCGAAGCGGGTGCGGCGAGTCGTCACGAGGGAGCCTCACACGTCGTAGCAGAAAGTGCGCTGTGCAGTCGGTGGCCTCTTCACAAAACAGTAAGTGTCCCACTGGACAGGGATTGCCGGTGCACTTTTGATGAGTTTAGATGGGCGGGGGGCGGGCCAGCAGGGAGAGCGGACCGGAAGCTCTTCCGTGGTCTCGCAGGGACTTCTGGGAGATGAAGTCCCTGCACACTCGCAGCCCCGCTGGTGCCTCACACCCCTTACCGCCTTTCCGCCGAGGTCCTCACTTGTGCACGCAGACAGCAGCCGAGACTGGGGCTCCCCTGCGAAGCGGTGCCCGCGAAGCGGGTGCGGCGAGTCGTCACGAGGGAGCCTCACACGTCGTAGCAGAAAGTGCGCTGTGCAGTCGGTGGCCTCTTCACAAAACAGTACCTACAGATATGTCAGGAATACTGCTGTATCTGTAAATCCTTGCGAAATGGAGCCTCGTACAGTAAATACGGCGTATCCATGGTGTCACAAGGATGGCGCTATAAAAGTGGTGCATTGCTGTTTTCCTGCAGCGGTGCAAGACTTTTCCTAAATGAGGCTCTTAGTTGGCTGGCTTCGACAGTCAGAACTGATGCTTGTTATTAATGCATAATTAATCCTTGGGATTGAATCCTTACTTTCAACCACCATTTCAGCTACTGAATGATCTCCAATGAAAGAGGAAGTGTATCCTCTAATAATTAAAGGCTGAAGATGAACAATTTGTTCTTCTGGAAAAAAAACCTTCCCCAACTCCAATAAATCTGGATTTCCTTGAGAGTTTGAGGTGACATTTGGGAATATTCAGCAGTAATCCTACTCACCTAATTATTGTGTTTGTCTAATTCAAAATGCAAAGGGACTTTTCCTTGGACTGTGCAGGAAGTAACAAAGGTAGGGAAAGACTGGAATCCCTTTCAGATGGAGGTAAGAAATCCCAGGGGCAATTACATTTGTGAAGATCCGCGATGCAGGCTTTACGCAGAAAGGAAGAAACATTGTGGACAATGATGTTTCCGCACAAAAAACCTCAGATATTTCAAATTATTTTTTGCAATAGGAATGTGCAGATAGGCATACATGAGAACTAGAATAATAAGGAAATTATTTATTCGGATCAAAGGAAAGATCCTCTGAAGGGCATCCATTTTGAATTGCACATGCTGGAAAACATTTTCAATTTCTTCAAGTCGTTACTGAATCGCAGTTTGTATTTGCTACCAAATCTGTATTTAGAAGGGGTGTGTTTAGGACTTTCCTTACAAATACCGATTCATATAGGATATATCAATATTTTGTGACCAAACTTCGGTCACAAAACAATATTATAGAAGTTGGTAAGCCATCTACAAATGGGGAGGGGTCACCATTTGTGAACTTTGACAAACAATCTATTAAGAATAGGCACTGGTCCTATGGGCCACTGCCTATTCCTGAAAAAATGCTACTTACATTTTTTGAGTTTTCTTATGGCATCCCATTTTCCATTAAGGAAAACACGTTGCATTTAAAATGAATCACTTTATTTAAAAGTAATCACACAGATGGTGGTCTGCTGACATCAGCAGACCAACATCCCTTTGATGGCTGCTATTCATAGCTGGTCACAATTTGTGACTTACATCATTAAAATTCAAGAGGTCTGTCGAATGGACCAATTAGTACATAGGGCAGTTCGCAAAAATAGATTGGATTAGGTCAAACTCAGTGCGCAATTTGTGACCTCTTTTTCCATATCCATTCTTCGTGCATCTGGTCGCTAGACCTCTTCCCTCCTAAACAGGAAATATTGTGCCTTTCTTCACTAGGGCTGAGATCCCCTCCTCTTTTTGTGTATTTTCTGGGAATTGGCATCCCAAGTGACGTCCCAAGTGACCATGGCACTGCCACATCCGGCCACAGCCTCACTGTACACAGCTCCAAGCACCTGGACAATATATTTATTGACAAATTCTAACAGGAGGGGGGAGAGAGAGAGTCAGTGGATTCAGTCTCCCGAGTCATATGTATAAACAAAGTGGAATCCACTCAAGGTGATAGTGATCCCTAGAGTGATGGGGAACACACAGTGTTGTTTAAATGCCCCTCACACACCAACAGGCCCCTTGGTGTCATGCTTCATCATCGGGGCCTTCGCACCCCTCTACGGGATGCGGCGTGCTACGACTCGCGAATACGCAGGAGCACTTGAAGTGAACTATGTGTGGGGGTGTGTGTTTAATACAAGGATGTGAGTGAGGTGAGGTGAAAAAAGTGAGTGGTTAAAAAATACCTGGCACGTGGGAAGAAAAAAACTTTATTAAATCCCCGGCTGGTATTGTTAAAATTAAAAGTGCAGGGCGTGGTTTTAGAAAGATACGTGTTAGGGTATCAAACCATTGTATTAAAAGTCAACATGTTTCGGAGGTCAAAGCCCCCTTCTTCAGGACAAGGGTGAATGCACTTACCCTCCCCTTACTCACATGTAAGATGTAAAAGTGAAAAATAAAAATTACCACAATGTGTAATGTTCCTCACAAATGTTATATGTAAGTGAGTGTAGTTGCGCCCAATTGGCGTAAGAACTTAGAGTTCCCAAATACAGGACTTCATGAGCCTTTAACGTATATTGGGGAATCCTTCCTTTCTAATCAGAAAACGGTTACTGCAACAGCTAATCGCCTGCCTTCCCTCAACGCGGCTCCGAGGAGCCGCGTTGAGGGAAGGCAGGCGATTAGCTGTTGCAGTAACCGTTTTCTGATTAGAAAGGAAGGATTCCCCAATATACGTTAAAGGCTCATGAAGTCCTGTATTTGGGAACTCTAAGTTCTTACGCCAATTGGGCGCCAATTGGGCGCAACTACACTCACTTACATATAACATTTGTGAGGAACATTACACATTGTGGTAATTTTTATTTTTCACTTTTACATCTTACATGTGAGTAAGGGGAGGGTAAGTGCATTCACCCTTGTCCTGAAGAAGGGGGCTTTGACCTCCGAAACATGTTGACTTTTAATACAGTGGTTTGATACCCTAACACGTATCTTTCTAAAACCACGCCCTGCACTTTTAATTTTAACAATACCAGCCGGGGATTTAATAAAGTTTTTTTCTTCCCACGTGCCAGGTATTTTTTAACCACTCACTTTTTTCACCTCACCTCACTCACATCCTTGTATTAAACACACACCCCCACACATAGTTCACTTCAAGTGCTCCTGCGTATTCGCGAGTCGTAGCACGCCGCATCCCGTAGAGGGGTGCGAAGGCCCCGATGATGAAGCATGACACCAAGGGGCCTGTTGGTGTGTGAGGGGCATTTAAACAACACTGTGTGTTCCCCATCACTCTAGGGATCACTATCACCTTGAGTGGATTCCACTTTGTTTATACAATATATTTATTGTTCATCATTATTGGACAAAAATAACAAAATAATAGCAACTACGATAGCTGCAATAATAACAATCACGATTAAAATAATAACAAAAGAATAATGATGATAATGAAAGGAGGAAGAAAAAAAGAGAAGAAAAAGGACAAGGAGAAAGAAAATTTGTTTAAATGATTTCTAAAATGCAAACCCACCTCATAAGACGGCCACTGCCACATCATTGTACCACCAAACTACAAAAAGCACACCTTCTGAACCAAGATCTCGTTTTCTGCCAAATTTGGTGTAAATCTGTTTAGCCATTTGGGCTGTATCTGTGTCTACATTTCCTATTGAAAAAAGAAAGAAAAATGTCAAGTCAAGTCAAGTCAAGGTTTATTTGTGTTGGTACTCATCAGAGGACCACAAAAAGAAATTTTTACATTTTACATTTAAAAAAGATTCAATTTTATCAATACAAAGGTAAAAAGGATTTTAAAAATGTGTACAAATTATAACAAACAAATTCGTTCGGAGGTTGTTTACACAAAGATATAAGTTCTCTCACCATTGTGATTCTACAAGAGCGATAGATAGGATCTAAGAATCTAGTACGGGCTAAGGTTTCTTTCTGGTTTGGACATACAAATAGAACATGCTCTAAAGTCTGATCGCCCCCTGCGCACAATGTACATATTGGAGATCCTCCCGGAATCCATCTTGAGGTATATGCTGATACGGGTAGGATGCCCAAACGAAGCATAGCAATTGCCCTCCTTGCGCCATGAGTCAAAGTAAACCCGATATAGGACCGACTTTGTTTATAGTCTATTGAGTCGGCAAAGGGTTTATAAGTGGCTAGTTTGTTACAGTGTCGAGAGTCCACTTCGTAACTCAATTTTGGGGTGAAGCATTTTAGAAACAATTTTACTTGTGCTGGTGTCCAAGTAAGCAGCAGTTCTGTGTTTATATTTGCTATACGAAATGCTTCGATCATATTCTCTAAGAAGATTTGCTTTTTAGCGTCAGACCCAAAAGTCTCTTTTTTCAGCAATGTCCTTAAGGTGTTCTCTTTTGCATGTAATAGGTTGTAGGCCCACCTGATTACATTTGCAATTGCTACAGCATAGGAGCTTGTGATTGATAGTTCCAGTCTCAATGCTTGAACAGGTACAGCATCTGATACTTTCATGATTTTTCTTAAAATTTTTCCTTCTTTGCGATCCATAAATGCCCATTGTTTTATGGGAATGTACTCTGTCGCATAGGATAATACAGGTGGTATTTTTACTCTGTAGATGTTTATCAGTGAGGAAAAATGC
This sequence comes from Lissotriton vulgaris, assembly GCF_964263255.1. NCBI lineage: Eukaryota > Metazoa > Chordata > Amphibia > Caudata > Salamandridae > Lissotriton > Lissotriton vulgaris. The sequence goes on along the minus strand of NC_141687.1, from coordinate 276,974,230 downwards.
CTGCTCCCTGTTGCACTATAAAGTCCCTGGAGGGCTGCAGCATGTATTTCAGATTTCCTTTCAAAATTTTTCAACTGCGCTGTATTTGTTACATTTTTAGAAAGGATCCTTCCGAGGTAGGGATAATCATTGACTTCTTCTATCTTATCTCCTCCTATCCTCCAGGTATATTTGGCGTTTTGTTTCCTCCTCGAGAAAGCTATCACTTTTGTTTTCTTAATGTTTGGAACTAAGTAGTTTTCTTTGGAATACTTATGCAGAATATCCAATGATATTTGTAATCCGAAAGGAGTGAGATCCAAAATCACTATATCATCAGCATAGAGCAATGCATGTATGCTATGATTAGCAATTTTTGGAGGTAGGCTGGAGCCTAATTGCAGATGGTAACACAAGTCACTTAAGTAGAGGGAGAATAGGATCGGGGCTAGAAGACACCCTTGTTTTAATCCGTTTTCGGTTTTGATTCTTTTTGTAAGACCTTTTTCTCCCCCCATTTGAACTTGACACCAGGTATTGGTATGTAGGCTTACTATAGATTGTAGCAGTTGTTCGTGTATTCCAAGCCTCCTCAGTTTTCTCCATAATGTAGGTCGATCTACCCGATCGAACGCCGTAGAGTAGTCTATAAATGCTGCGTAAACGACCTGGGTTTTTCGGGTTACGTATTTATCAAGAATGACCTGGATAACTGCAATATTGTCTGTTACCGAATGTTTGGGTCTGAAACCTACTTGAAACATGGGTATCAGACCTGTCGAAAAAGCCCATTCTTTCAGGCAGTGTAATACTTCTGCTGCAAATACTTTTCCACAGCGTCCATGAGTGCTATTTGACGATAATTACTTGCTTGAGTTTTGCTTCCCTTTTTGTGAATGGGGATGATTATGCTTCCCTGCCATGATTGTGGTACCTGGCCAGTATCAAAAATATAGTTGAAGAGGGGGAGTAGCAACTGACTCCATTCCTTCGGGGCGACTTGCAGTGCTTTGATCGGGATCTGATCCGGGCCAGAAGCACCCGTTGTTCTTGCATTACGTATATTCAGTTCAACCGATATAGCTGTAGTTTTAGTTATTGGGCATTTATCTTTTCCTGAGGTATTAACCTCACTACTTTCAGATGGTATTATTATGTTTTCTTTGTAAAGATCTGTCAGAAAAGTTTCCCAGTCGTTCGGAGGGACCGGTATTGTTTGTAATTTCTTTTTTGATCCAGTTAGTTTTGCAATCAGAAACCAATATTTGCGCTGGTTATACTTGTTCGCTGCTATCTGAATATCGACCCAATTACGATCTTGTAAGGCTTTTTTATTTCTTTGATTCTCACGTCTCAATTGATTTTTCAATTTATTTATTTCCTTCTTCATATATGGTGTAGAGTTCATATATTGGGCGCGTATGAGTTTATTCAACTTTTTCTTTACTTCAGAGTTCTTAGAGATACGCATATTTTTATCTTTCTTCTTGCTATTACCCACTGTCTCCTTTGTTATCATATTTAAGATGTGGTTTTTGTAATCTTTTATAATGAGTTCAAAGTTTTCAATAGGATTTTCAGAAAATAGTTTTGTTAGAAATTGAGAGTGATCAATCAATGAAGTAATTTTATCGAGAGTCGAGGAATTCCAGAAGATGCGTCTCCGTTCGCTGTTTATCACTATATTACTTTTGTGGTAGATGATATGACAGGCTGGTGAGGATTTAGGTATCCAATCTGTGGTTAAATGCATTAGTGCATGATCGCTCTCTTGGCAAAACAGGTTAAGCAAATACGTAACTGTATCAAGTAGATTCATACTGCTAATAATCTAATCTATAATGGAAAAAGTCCCATTGCCCCGTCTGGTGTAATTTGCTGGGATGTCCCCTTCCATGTTACCATTCACTATTATTCCATGCAGGTTAGTCAATGTTGATAATAGCAATTTACCTCTTTTATCAATTGATATACCCTCAGGAAATTGCGGGGTTTTAGTTTCCATACCTTCTTCTAAGAATAGTTTAGCCCACTTATTGATTTCAGAGTTAGAGATTTTACTATTGAAATCGCCAGCGATTAGGAAGGATGAGTAGGGATGGTTTTCTGTTATTTTCACGATCTTTTCCATGATTTCTAGGAATACTATATCATGCTTTTTACCTGGAGGGGCATATACATTAAAGAGGAGAATTGTCTTTAAGGAGGCCGTACTATATGTTTTTGCGGAGATTTTAATGCACTGTAAGTTTTCTAGATTAGTATCTACTATTTCCTGCGCCCACAGATATTCTTCACTCAATAAAATGGCTAGACCACCTTTAGCGTGTCCTCGTTTAGTTGGTGTTGCTAGGATTTCGTATACGTAATAGTTTTTAAGAGTGATAGGTTCAGTTGCCCACGTTTCTTGTAGGATCAGAATATCTGGCAAATTTTTCAAGGCTGTGGACAGTTTGTTCTCAATTCTACCAGCGATATTCCAAGATGTAATTTTTAAGCCGGTGCTAAACAGATTGATGTTGAGAGTTCTTAATTTTATTACTATTCAGAGTCTCAGAGACCCAGGCTCAGGACTTTATGCTGTTACTATTATCGAGTTCTTTAGGTGCATGGTACCAAACTGCCCTTTGTCCTTTATCCACCGAAATTTTTAGATTTTCTTGCCCTTTAGAGTATGTATCTAAGTACGTGATTTCTTGATCTTCTATTACGTCGAAATTTCTCTGGTATGCTTTCAAGTGTGAATTGGAGAGTGCACGTATTTGAGCGTTATACCGAATTGGATTTTTACTGACCGTTGGTTCTACTCTTTCAACCACATCATATCCGTGTTTATGTAGTATCTCCTTTTCATTGAGTATGATCCCTGGAAGAACAGACGACCAGAATGTTACCCTTACTAGTTTGATATTGTCTTTATTAGGAAAGATTACTAGATCAAGTTCATTACTGGTCATTGATTGCAAGGACCTTATATGACGTAATAGGTATATTATCCTTCCTCTATTAAGTGGAGCAGAATCGGTAGGAAAAAGTTCCTCAAATTGTAGAGTTTTGGAGGAAGGCTCTTTCTCCCTTTGATTGTACCTGTTTTTGACTTCCCCAGTATTTTTGTTGTTGCTTTGGTCTGGTTCCTCTGAAAGTCTGTTTGGGACATATTCTATAGCTCTTGGATCTAGTTGAGTCATCTTTTCTTCAGGGTTTTTAATGATTCCTGGTTTTTCGGTCTTTTGAGATGTTATTATATCGTCACATTTTTCCTTTTCAAAGTTATGTATTATAACTGATTTTTGGAATTTTAGTTTGCGGATTTTCTTTTTTTGAATCCTTCTTACTGGTTTTTTCCTCCTTCTTTTCCTTCCTTCTGTGTTATTTTCCTGTGTTGTTTTAACTATCATTTCTTCATTTCCTTGATTTGATATATTGGTAGTATATATTTCTTGGGTATCTGGTGCAGAATCATTTATAAGATTGTTTATTTCGCTTGATTTTGTAAATATTGGAAAGTGTTTGATTTTTTGTTGATGTGTTTCTTTGAAAAGTTTTTTTAGAGAATATACTGTTGAATCGTTTAGATTATCCGGCTTCTGGTTTTGTTGTATTTGGGTATTTGATGTTTGGGTACCAAAATCGCGTATTCTTTTCTTCTGATCTTTTTTATATTCTTTTGGTATACCATTTTGCTCGATTTTGGTTTTCGTTGATGAATTATTTCTCTCTGCTGTGAAGAAGTCTTTTTTCTTTTTTTCTTCAACTAAATGTTTTAGTATCCCTATTTGAACGTCCAGAGTTTGGTCGGAATTTTCTAAAATGTTTCCCAGAAAAGAGAGAACTGATTCCAAAATCTCTTGCAGTGAGAACAAAGCTTTTGATATAGGTGAGGTTGTGTTGATCATATTGTTATTAGTTTTAAGATTAAAGGGGTCCAACGAAAGATCAAGTGAGATAATGGGAGGAGATGTTTTTTCTTGGATATTGTTGCTTGTCCCAGGCTCTAACTTTTGTGACACTAGGTTTGATTTGTCAATGTTTGAGTCTTCAAATATCATTTCTTGAATATTGTTGCTTGTCCCAGGTTCTGACTTTTGTGATACTGGGTTTGATTTGTTAATGTTTGAATCTTCAAATATCATTGAGCTCCCTCTATTTTTTATCGGTGTTGAGGTTTTTAGAGTAGATGTTTCCTGGTCAAAGTTTTGTAGATCTTTTAGGGTACAAAATAGTTTGTTGCTTGACACAGGCTCCAAGTGACCCATTTTAGATTGAGAATTAGGTATCGTTGAAGTACTTTCAGTTTCCCCAATGATTACTGAAGAGTTGAGAGATATTTCTTTACCTAATGTATGTGATTCTTGAGTATCTTTAGCTGTAAGCGTGGAGAAGTATGTACTGATTGTCGGCGTATGGGTTATACGACCAGGTTTTATGGCTTTATCGGAGGATTTCCGTACTGCATTCTCCGTCCCCATTCTTTTCATAAATATAGTACGGGATCGCAGTTTTTTGAGACCCATTTGTTCACCGATAAGCGTTAATTAATTAAATTTGTATGTCGCTTAATTCGCCAAGGATTTGATGGATATTATACTGTTGTTTGTGGGATATTGGCTTTCTCCGACTCTCTTGCAGTGGAAGAACTTTTTCTGTAGAGTTGAGCAAGATGAAAGGGGGGGCCCGTCCCGTCCTCGTACGTCCCCGGACGGCCACAGACGGCCCGCCCTTTGCCCGGGCTTAGCGCCGCGCTTAGTCCCGCGCGCGTCCCGCGTCGCGGTAAGGCTGATTTTGTTTTTATACGTATCGCCGGTGAGCGTGTCAGTGGGCGTGTCGCCTGGGGGAAGAGGAAGCAGCTGATCCAAGCAGGGGTTGCTGGTCCTCGCAGTCCCCCAGGTTGAGCGTGTAGTTTCGCCCTGGCCTCTTACCCAATGGACTCCAGCTGGGAGCGTTGAACAGAGCCTGCCGACTGCAGCTCTCGCTCACACCAGCGAGTCCTCGGGGAGGCTGCAGCTGATACACGCAGAGTAGGTTGATGCGTCCTCTCAGGATACCGGCAGCACAGGCAGCAGAAAACAGCAAAACAGGTGAGTGGCGCCCGCAAAGCTGGTGTCACGAATTTGAAGTCCAAGATCGCCGGTGGGCGTGTCAGTGGGCGTGTCGCCTGGGGGAAGAGGAAGCAGCTGATCCAAGCAGGGGTTGCTGGTCCTCGCAGTCCCCCAGGTTGAGCGTGTAGTTTCGCCCTGGCCTCTTACCCAATGGACTCCAGCTGGGAGCGTTGAACAGAGCCTGCCGACTGCAGCTCTCGCTCACACCAGCGAGTCCTCGGGGAGGCTGCAGCTGATACACGCAGAGTAGGTTGATGCGTCCTCTCAGGATACCGGCAGCACAGGCAGCAGAAAACAGCAAAACAGGTGAGAAGGAAAAATGTGTACTGGGACCCCCTCGTATCTCACCCCTGCTTGAGGGAGCACCCTGAAACTTTCAAAAGCAACAGATGCTTTTCCTATGGAAGCACGATCATAACTACAACTATCAAGTGGCCACTGGTACTGGGACATTTACACAAACAATAAGCAGGCCGTGAAACATTGCAGTAAGTTCATTTAAGTTACATATTGCAAAGGGCAGACAGACACAAGCCAATGCATTCAAACACATTTATATGCTATTATCAAGAGGTGTAGCAGACATGTTCTTCAATCAGAAACATTTGTCTCTGTTGTTGCATTGGAATTAGTACAAACTTCTCTCCATTCCTCTAGATTCTGTCTCTGCTGGGTGTCAGTCCAGACCACTAAAATAGGATTCTCTTCCGCCTCCGATCATTCAATCCCATCTTTGTGCTATAGATCCAACACTGGGCCCTTACCTTGCATCCAACGTATTGCAATTCTCCTTTTCCCCAACAGGAGTCCCCAGTGCAATCATGGACCACTGTAAATGCCTTTTACTCGCCGTAGGGTGTAGGCTGTTACCCATCACCTTCTTTGTATAAATCAGCTTCCTGTTCCATTCATCATCTATGAGCTTTACCCACAATCTGACCCACTTAGCCCAGATCAGCAGATCTTGTCTCAAGCGGTCTTCACAAGGCACCCTGTAGAAAGATGACAGAGGACGGCCAGCCTGGCACAATGACAAGAGTTCCAGGAGGGTACCATCTTCTCGAGGTCTAAATGGAAATGTGTCTCGCATGTTATTTGTCGCTCAACACTCTGGTGTACAGCACACAATGCCTTGCATGCACCTCCAGCCGCGTCATTACCTTCACAAAGGCGTGGAAAGATATGACCCATCCATTCGCATCCACTATCTATCCAATTAGCCACTCTCACTTTCAGGCACTGAGGACAAAACTCCTGGAGTCCCAGGAATGGGACCAGCCATTCAAAAGTGTTCATTCCATCTCTAACCAAGACACTCAGGGGCATATTGACAAGCCCCTACCACCACCTGTGGCGATATGGGCTTCGCCTAATTTACAAGACAGCGTTAAGTCACTTAACGTGGCTTAACGCTGCCTTGTAAGTTAGGCACCCTCTCACGCTTTAGTTAGCGTGTAAGGGGTGGGCAATGGGTGTTGTGGTGGGCATTCCACCGCAACACCAATTGATTTTGACGCTCCCCCATATTTACAAGAGTGGCGTAAATATTTTTTGGCAGGGCTAAAATTAAGACCAGAGAAAACCTGGTTTTACCCTGGCGAAACGAGGAGAAATGCTTTATTTCCTCTTGTTTTTGCTGTTTCTAAGTGTGCTGCATTGTGCAGCGCACATAGAAACAGCAAAACACCATTGATTGTTTATGTGCAGGAAGGTGTCCATTCCTGCACATAAACAATTATTAGAAAAATGACAAGTTGCAAATTCTATGTGTGCAGCACAAAGGAGCACACATAAGGGCTTTTTTATGAGCCCTTTGCGCCACCGTTGTGTCACTTTATTGTTATGCTGCGGTGCCGTTAAAAATGTGCCATGTGTACAAAGTGACGCATCAAAGCAGATTACGTCACTTTGTAAAGCCCTGCGCTACATTATACCTGCATCAAAATCTTATTGGCACAGCCGCCTTTAACTTGGGACTTGTCCATGTGTAATGACCCATTGCTGGAGTATTTACAACAAGGGGTGGTGAGGGACAGAGTCTCTGAATTAAACAGAATACTCTCACCCAGTCAAGAGATCAGGGCTAGATCCAACACCGTTTTTTAGCTCACTGCACCATCCCAGTTTCAGAACCTGGCTGTATGCAAATTAGTCTGTTCCTGTCCCAGTGCATGATGGGAACAGGGCAAACCAAACTACAAAAGCCAATTCTTACACTGGGAAGGAAACAAGCTACCGGGGACCGGTTTCTGGCATTTCAGCCTCTTCGGCCCGGCTTGCTTGAATCCTGATGGTGCAATGAGCAAGGGACTCACATCTGAGCATACCCTTCCACGCTTAGGGTGGACAAAAATATTTACAACAAGGGGTGGTGAGGGACAGAGTCTCTGAATTAAACAGAATACTCTCACCCAGTCAAGAGATCAGGGCTAGATCCAACACCGTTTTTTAGCTCACTGCACCATCCCAGTTTCAGAACCTGGCTGTATGCAAATTAGTCTGTTCCTGTCCCAGTGCATGATGGGAACAGGGCAAACCAAACTACAAAAGCCAATTCTTACACTGGGAAGGAAACAAGCTACCGGGGACCGGTTTCTGGCATTTCAGCCTCTTCGGCCCGGCTTGCTTGAATCCTGATGGTGCAATGAGCAAGGGACTCACATCTGAGCATACCCTTCCACGCTTAGGGTGGACAAAAATATTTACAACAAGGGGTGGTGAGGGACAGAGTCTCTGAATTAAACAGAATACTCTCACCCAGTCAAGAGATCAGGGCTAGATCCAACACCGTTTTTTAGCTCACTGCACCATCCCAGTTTCAGAACCTGGCTGTATGCAAATTAGTCTGTTCCTGTCCCAGTGCATGATGGGAACAGGGCAAACCAAACTACAAAAGCCAATTCTTACACTGGGAAGGAAACAAGCTACCGGGGACCGGTTTCTGGCATTTCAGCCTCTTCGGCCCGGCTTGCTTGAATCCTGATGGTGCAATGAGCAAGGGACTCACATCTGAGCATACCCTTCCACGCTTAGGGTGGACAAAAATATTTACAACAAGGGGTGGTGAGGGACAGAGTCTCTGAATTAAACAGAATACTCTCACCCAGTCAAGAGATCAGGGCTAGATCCAACACCGTTTTTTAGCTCACTGCACCATCCCAGTTTCAGAACCTGGCTGTATGCAAATTAGTCTGTTCCTGTCCCAGTGCATGATGGGAACAGGGCAAACCAAACTACAAAAGCCAATTCTTACACTGGGAAGGAAACAAGCTACCGGGGACCGGTTTCTGGCATTTCAGCCTCTTCGGCCCGGCTTGCTTGAATCCTGATGGTGCAATGAGCAAGGGACTCACATCTGAGCATACCCTTCCACGCTTAGGGTGGACAAAAATATTTACAACAAGGGGTGGTGAGGGACAGAGTCTCTGAATTAAACAGAATACTCTCACCCAGTCAAGAGATCAGGGCTAGATCCAACACCGTTTTTTAGCTCACTGCACCATCCCAGTTTCAGAACCTGGCTGTATGCAAATTAGTCTGTTCCTGTCCCAGTGCATGATGGGAACAGGGCAAACCAAACTACAAAAGCCAATTCTTACACTGGGAAGGAAACAAGCTACCGGGGACCGGTTTCTGGCATTTCAGCCTCTTCGGCCCGGCTTGCTTGAATCCTGATGGTGCAATGAGCAAGGGACTCACATCTGAGCATACCCTTCCACGCTTAGGGTGGACAAAAATATTTACAACAAGGGGTGGTGAGGGACAGAGTCTCTGAATTAAACAGAATACTCTCACCCAGTCAAGAGATCAGGGCTTCTGGTAAAGAATTGGCTTGGTAGTTTAGTCTGCCCTGTTCCCATGATGCACTGGGCCAGGGACAGACTGATTTGCATATAGCCAGGTTCTGAGCTGGGATGGGGCAGTGAGATAAATAACGGTGATGGATCAAGCCCTGATCTTTGGACTGGGTAAGAGTGGTCTGCTCAATTCAGACACTCTGTTCATCACCACCCCCTTTTGTAAATCGATTTTGGCCAATATAGGTGTGGCAGGGTATACTCAGACATGAGTCCCTTTCTCACTGCTCCATCAGGATTCAAGCAAGCCGGGCCGAAGAGGCTGAAATGCCAGAAACCGGTCCCCGGTAGCTTGTCTCCTTTCTGGTAAAGAATTGGCTTGGTAGTTTAGTCTGCCCTGTTCCCATGATGCACTGGGCCAGGGACAGACTGATTTGCATATAGCCAGGTTCTGAGCTGGGATGGGGCAGTGAGATAAATAACGGTGATGGATCAAGCCCTGATCTTTGGACTGGGTAAGAGTGGTCTGCTCAATTCAGACACTCTGTTCATCACCACCCCCTTTTGTAAATCCATTGCTGGAGTAGCATCACTTTTGCGACACACTTCAGCAATGCATCATTACTGCACCTACAGTTTTGTCAGAAATACTGACCTATCTGTACATCCTTGCGACATGGAGCACCGTACTGTAAATACAGCGCATCTATGGTTCAAGGAGGGTGCACTGAAAATTGTTGCTTCACTATTTTCACGCCGCGATGTGACAGTTTTCGTAAATGAGGTCCTTAGAAGTTGCAAAACGGCATTTCAGATTGTTTATGCGCAGGAAGGAACACCTTCCTGGACATAAACAATCCTTCCCCTCAACGAAGGCACCCATGCACCATGGTGCAAAAGTGCCTGCGTTGGCGCTAAACTTCTAAATTTAGCACCAGCACAGGATAGAAATGCAGGGCTACTATATTCTTGTAAATACGGTGCCGCTCTGCGATTCAGAAAGGGCAAAGCGCGGTGTTAAGCCAACCAGGCAACCGCTGCACTCCGTTACTTCTTTTGGAAATATGTCCCCTAGTCCCACATAGTGACATCAGAGAGTAGAGAGGGGTTAGCGAGGTCTTGAAGACAGCAACCAAAAGTAAAACCTCCTCCCGTGAACTATTGCATGTGTATAGCAGGCTCTTGAGTCAATAACGTGCTTTTGTGAGCCTGTTGTGTTTAATTCAGCCACAGGCCTTGCACGTAGGCCACCTGACTGTGAGGCAAACAGTGCCCCATTGCAATAGCCCACTTCCACGCTTTGCTGGAGTGCTTCACTGCAATGCATCCTGCCTGAGACGTTCACAGGAAGCACACGCCAGCCCTTGCTTCTCCGGATGATTCCCTGCACATATTGCACCAATAAAAGCAAAATGACTTTCAGCAACAGCTTTCAGATCCCTTCCTTTGCAAGTGGCTGAAGCCTAGGAAGGACTCTCGTATATTAAATATGAACTCAACAAATACTTTATGCTTTCAATATATTTTCAATTTACTTTCGTCAATACATTATTGTCAAATGAGCCGTATTATCAGACTCCACTGCAACCAGATTTCTTGTGTTTTTTGTAGAGCTACAAAGCGACGCACCCTCGGAAACAAACTCCAGACGAACGGGATCACCATAAATATAGAAGCACAAATACCTGTGAGAGCTCAAGCCCGGCAGAGGGGGCCATCGACAACTCCTTGCAGCCATTAAAGAGGGTCAGGTGTTGGAATAAGACACCTCGATTTGCACAGGGAGGTCTCACGTGCTCTGGAGGGCACGTTTCCGACTTTGCTGGAGTTCGGTTCTTTTGTTTGTGAAGCTGCAAATCTTGGGTGTCGATTCAGAGACACTATCTAGGAGCAGGCTTGAGCAAGACAATAGCTTGGGCGTTTCTTAGTGAAAATACTTTCTCTATTAACCACACACACAAGCAGTAAAAGGATTTTTGGTGTACCAGCTAAAATGGCATTTTATTGTTGGAGCGCTCCCTGTACCCACATGTTAGAAAGGCATTTTGGCCCTTTTCTGGCAGTATAGTGCCAACTAGTGGCGGTGGTGTGCTAAAACCGCCTTACTTCCCTGATGGCAGCCCCGGTCCCTGAGCGAGGCAAGCTCTTTACATTGAGCACAACACTTAGTGGTACTTTCTCAGTGAATGGAGATATGTGCTTGTGGGTTATTTGAACCAGGATTCCCTCTAGGCTCGTGGATACCCACTGCTTAACCTCGCTGTTGATGCCTGACAGAGGGCTGAGTTGAAACTTGCAGTGGAATTTCTTCATAATATGGCATATGCATGCTCAAATGCCTTTTAAACTTTGCTTGGTTTCTGCTAAACTTTCCATCCTTCACTGCCCTTCCATTTTCTTCTAAATTCATGGCGTGCTTTTATTCAGCAGACTAGGGGAAAACAACAGGAGTATAACCCGTAGACCAGATTGAGATTGGGGTATGTATATGTTTTAAGCAACAATATCTCAATCGGATTCACTGAGACAGACAAATATACGTGTATGTACAAAACATTACAAGGTCGCGAAAAAAAGAAGAGAGACTTTTGGTATTCATTTTGGAAAGTGCATGTAGCATCATATATTTAAAACATTTTATACAGGACAGTTGTAGAAGAACTGTTGGCATAAAATGCAATGGCAACCCAAGGGGGCTTTGTGCACTATGTGCTTGTGAAACAAAGAATGACGGCGCGAGTGACAGGTGGGAAAACACAGCGAAGGACGCAAGGTGACAAAGTGAAAGACAATATTTACAAAAGCAATAGTTCTTCATCAATAAATGGGTAATAAATATTTGTTTTGGGAACCAAAGTCGAGAATGCGCCGTAAGTTGTGCTGTACGTAGGGTCGATGGCGTTTCGATCCTATTTAGTCAGGATCTTCATCAGGACCGGGTTGCCGGTTTGAGCAGTGATATGGCCAGTTGAGATGGGCACTCCGAGCTGTCCGAGTGTGGTTTGTGGGAACTGGAAATTATCCAAAGTTCAGTTCATTTGTTAGTTATGGATGTAGAAGGAAAGGCTGATGGAGGTGCAGATTCGAGCCCCGAACTGCGACAAGTACCTGTTCTGGTCCAAGTGAATTGGGTTGGCAGGGTCGGAAAACTGATCCACTGCCTGGGTCCCGGAAGGGGTACCTAATTACAGAGTTGCGAGCCCCGCCGAAGTAAACCGGGGGCCGTCAGGTGGTTAGTGAAGTCTCGTTAGTAGGCTGCAGTCTCACCTGGACACCGGTGAGACTGCAGCCTACTTCTGCTGGAGGAGGGCGATGCTCCTCTGCTGGTTAGTCCTCATTAAAATGTGCTTGTCTGCCTCTCACATCCCCTCACCCATCTCACCAACAGGTGCTGCGTCCCTTAACTCAATAAACACACCGCAGAGGTCATTTTCCTCCATCTATCCTCCTGCACACCAGACCTTGGGTGCATATACTGAAGTTCCATCTCCTGGAATTCCTTGTCTCTTAACAGCACTTACAAAATGTGCTGTATCCCGGTTCTGAATATGACATGAACTTACCACAGGTCGAAACGCCTTTGACCTCTCAGCGCAACCATTGGCATTCTTGGTTCTTAAATTTGTAAATGATTCTGCGTTTTCATACTCATTTTTTTAAGTTTAGCAACCATTTAAGTAATTGTACAGCTCTTTTCGCGCTTGTTTTCTCGCTGTTTCCCTTGACTCACTTGTCACTTGCACCGATCACTTTCTTGCACAAGCATGGTAGTGCACAAGATTGTATGGGTTACACCCACATATAATGTAAATAGTGCTGATACTTTATTTGTATTTATTTTTCCCCAATAGAGACCACTCTATTCAATTTTCTTAAAATCATTAGTCTCCTTGTTTCTTTCTCTCTGCAATTACTGTGCACGTTTTACATAATTGCCTCTGAATATTACCTATTGAGAAGTTTTTTTATTTTTATAATAAAGCAGCATAATGCATTGCATTGATTTACTTACCATTAAAAAGGCCTGTAGGCTAGAGGGCAGCATAAAATTGAACTGTACAAAATTGTGTTACGCTGCTTAAACACTTTTTTCAATCATTCTCAAATGAAGCCCATGATGAAGCATAGGAAATGGCCACATTCTTATGCAGAATTGTAATTTTTTAGTCAAATAAACTATCTGATCTGGGGATGGCTGTCTACTGTGGCTCTGAATTGTGATGGATTTTTGCACAATAGTAGGTTCTGTGTTTAAGCCCATGGCCAGACACAAACGGTGAACATTTCTGGCAATTTTCCAATACAAAGAAATGTTCTTTTTTGTGCTCAAGCACCAACCATGAGATCTGCTCTAGGCCTGGGCGGTGAACTCTACTCCGTTCGTGGAGCTTGCCGAGTTTTCCACGCTACGCCGATCTGAGTTTTCTCCCTCACTCACCAACGTCAAGTTCACGAGCATGAGCGAGGAAAATCCACCTCAACGAGGGTGGTCAGATTTCTGAAGGCGGGTGATCATGGATGGTTGTGACCTTTTGCGTTTAGAAGTCTTCCGTTAGAGTTGAGAAAGCTGCAGCTCGGGTAGAAAATCTACTCAAGCGGTAAGAAAAGAAGCAGCACCCTCTTGCGCTGCGCATGGTGCCATTCGCGCTGACTATAGCGCGCACGACAAACACTCTGTGCTAAAAATCAACACAAATGGCATGACCAAACACACTCTGCTGCTTACGAAACTCTGCGTAGCGCAGCGGAGTATTTTGGTCACTTCGCAGAGTTCCGCTATGCAGAACTTTTGCGAACCCTGAGCAGGCCTAATCTGCTCACTTCTTCTGATATACTGTCCCCAAGGCACACACATCTCTGCAAACAGGGGACAGAGCAAGTGCTTAATTTGTAATAATATTAAAAAATTAAATATAATTAAGAGCCTGGGCTCTCATTTGGATACAATCGCAGTTTGCATCAGCCATTGCCCCTGCTAGGACTGCCAATGACAGTACCACGCAACTACTTACCATCACACTCCTAGAGGTGCTACACTGCAGACTATTCCAGGCACCCAAACATATCAGAATGACTCGGGTGGCAGGCATTATTTATTTGTAATGTATACTGAAATAATAAGCAACTCTTGCTGTGCGCATCTGAAATTAGACAAATAGCGCCACCATGGGACAGACTTTTATAAGTGCCGGTGTTGGAAATTAAGTCACACTGCCAGCACTTGAAACCCACGGTTCAAATTAAGCAATGGACAGAGCCTTCTCTCTTGCTGCAGCTAATGCATGGACCTCTCTTCCATTTTCTCTCTGTTCTTAGTCTAATCTATTTTAATTCAGGAAAGCTTTGAAAACATATTTATTTTAACTTTTTCCAGATGTGGCTATGAGTAGGTTTTATTTTCAAGAACAAAGGTCCTTAGCCTAGCAATTAATAATGAAAACATTTTCACATAGACTTCGGATAGTCTTCCAATGTCCAGCCGGACAGAGGAATATTTATTCAAACAAATGTAGAACGAATAAACAAGAGTGAGAGCACCAAACTGATAAAGAAAGGGCACAATCCTGTACCGAGCGTGAAAGAAGAAAAATAGAAAGAAAATAAAGTATCAGGCAAAACGTTGGAGCAAGTGGTGGCTTACAATACAATGCAAGCGTCAGTAAGCTCTACCAAGCAGTATCCACAAGACAATTCAATCAATCAATCAATCAAGGCATTTGTATAGTGCGCTACTTACCCGAGGGTCTCAAGGCGCTTGGGGAGGGGGGGTCCGCTACTGCTCGAACAGCCAGGTCTTGAGTTGCTTCCTGAAGGCGAGGTGGTCTTGGGTCAGGCGGAGGTGGGTGGGGAGGGAGTTCCACGTCTTGGCGGCCAGGTAGGAGAAGGATCTTCCTCCCATTGTGGCTCTTCGGATACGGGGGACGGCGGCGAGGGTGTGGCTGGTCGATCTGAGCTGGCGGGTGGGAGTGTAGAAGTTGAGGCGGTCGTTGGGGTATCTTGGGCCTTGGTTGTGGAGAGCTTTGTGTGCGTGGGTGAGGAGTCGAAACGTGATTCTCTTGTTGACGGGGAGCCAGTGCAGGTTTCTTAGGTGTGTGGAGATGTGGCTGTGTCGGGGGATGTCCATAATGAGTCGTGCTGAGGCGTTCTGAATCCGCTGGAGTCTTTTCTGGAGTTTTGCAAGGGTTCCAGCGTAGAGGGAGTTGCCGTAGTCCAGACGGCTGGTGACGAGGGCCTGGGTGACCGTCTTCCTGGTTTCGGTGGGGATCCAACGGAAGATCTTCCGTAGCATGCGTAGGATGTTGAAGCATGACGAGGAGACGGCGTTGACTTGTCTGGTCATGGAGAGGGAGGAGTCCAGTATGAAGCCCAGGTTGCGTGCGTGGTCCGTTGGTTTGGGAGCGTTGCCCAGGGCAGGGGGCCACCAGGAGTCATCCCAGGCGGATGGTGATGATCCCAGGATGAGGACTTCCGTCTTATCTGAGTTCAGTATCAGGCGGCTGTTCATCATCCACTCGGCTACGTCTTTCATCCCTTCGTGTAGGTTGGTTCTGGCGGTGGCGGGGTCGTTGGTAAGGGAGAGGATCAGCTGGGTGTCGTCGGCGTAGGAGATGATGTTGAGGTTGTGTTGGCGTGCGATGGCCGCAAGGGGGCTCATGCAGATGTTTAACAGCGTGGGGCTGAGTGATGATCCTTGTGGTACACCGCAGATGACTTCGGTGGCTTCTGAGCTGAACGGGGGGAGGCGGACTCTCTGTGTCCTTCCAGCGAGGAAGGAGATGATCCATTCCAGGGCCTTCTCTTGGATTCCGACGTTGCTGAGGCACTGCACTAGGGTGCGGTGGCATACAGTCTCAAATGCCGCGGAGAGGTCCAGGAGGATGAGGGCCGCTGTTTCACCGTTATCGAGCAGGGCTCGGATGTCGTCAGTGGCTGTGATGAGGGCGTTCTCGGTGCTGTGGTTGGCCTGGAAGCCGGACTGCAAGGGGTCGAGGGATCTATTTGTCTGGGGTAAGGCGGCCAGCTGTCTGTTGACGGTCTTCTCGATGACTTTGGCAGGAAACAGGAGGAGCGAGATGGGGCAGTAGTTTTTGAGGTCAGTGGGGTCGGCTGATGGTTTCTTCAGGAGGGCGCTGAGTACGGCATGCTTCCAGCTCTCCGGGAAGGTTGCGGTGTCGAAGGAGGTATTGATGATGTCCCGGAGATGAGGTGCGATGACGACGTCGGCTTAGTTGAAGACGTGGTGAGGGCAGGGGTCGGTTGGAGATCCGGAGTGGATAGAGTTCATCGTGCGTATGGTCTCCTCTGTGTTGATTGGGGTCCAGGAGCGGAGGGTGGTGGTGGGGGGCGTTGTTGCGGTTGTCGGTGCGTCAGCTGTGTGCTGAAGCTGTTGTGTATGTCTGCGATCTTGCTGTGGAAGTATGAGGCGAGTGAGTTGCAGAGGTCTTGCGATGGGGTGATGTCGTTGTTTCCGGCGCTGGGGTTGGAGAGCTCCTTGATGATGTTGAAGAGTTCCTTGCTGTTGTGGGCGTTGTTGTCCAGACGATCCTTGAATGCAGTTTTCTTGGTGGCGTGGATCAGTTGGTGGTGTTTTCGGGTGGCAAGCTTGAGGGTGGTCATGTTGACTGGTGTCGGGTCTCTGCGCCAGGCTTTCTCGAGGGACAATTTACACAATGGCTAGATTGTGGTACTGAGTAGAAAGTTGAAGTTTCGATCCCTAGCTCCTGTTACAGTAGGACCATCTTCAGGACTAAAGGTTACAATTGCCTGATTTGTTATTTAGCCTTATGAAGGGTTTGTTGCGCTAGGAGCCCGAAATGAGTGGCATAAAGTCAATTCCTAATTGTCGATTGATCTGCACAGTATCAAGTTGGTACGAGGTCATGTGTGACCAAGGACCGGTCCGTGTGCCTAGCCGGGCAAGTTGTCCACGGAAAAATGAAGGTTGTAGCAGCAACCGGTGGCTGCAGGTTTGCGAGGAGCTCAATGGAGTCTCCTGAGGGCAGCGGCGGGGATTCCGCCCGTAACAGCGTGATGGTTCCAGCCATCACGCTGTTACGGACGGAATCCCGTATTAGTGTGAATATTATGGGCCTTTCTGCAACTTGCCTCAAAACATTGAAAACCTCCTCATCATCACACAACTTTTCAGTAGGTAAAGATGAATCTACAAAGATAAAAAGGGGTATACTGCACTGTACACAAGAAGAGTTCATCGACTATCTATCATGAGCACGTCTTACTACAGACCAGTTTATAGACTTATTTATTCATCAGTTTTATATAGATCAAACAGGACCTATTAAGGTAGCAGAGAGGTTTTCATAAGATGTAAATGTATATTACCTTTGCACGTGTTATAACCTTCACATAAGTTATACATTTAAAGAATACAGAAAAGATAAGCCTTCCTCAAAATAATCACTATACATCAATATTTCAATATATAAAACACACCTTCCCAGAAGGGTTCACTAATGGGACGCTTCAGTCACACACAGCTAGACATGCCGGGTACACTCAAGCCACATAAGTAACTTAAGTGGTGCTAGGATGTAATCACTACATACTCCCGTCCCGGCACTGGGCCAATAACTGTACCAAAAATTATACCACTGAGTTTGCTCCACACTGCATGAACTTCAAAAGGAATGCCAAGTTACCTGTGAGCATATGTTTAGTGTACAACACCTGGAGAGGTCCTACAAACCCTTTGCCTCGCAGCAGCCAAGAATGCTCAAGAGAATAAGGCAGTCAACAATCAGAGAGGCTGAGATTAGGAGCTCCTGAAACTGAGTCCTAATTCACAGTTTCAGACACAACTTACTTACGTATGCCTTCTACCCCTACTGGGGTATAGGCCATCAACCAGGATTCCCCAGCCAACTCTGTCCTGGACTTTTCTTTCAACCTGACTCCAGGTGTAACCAATCTCCTTGCAGTCAGCCTCAAGGCCTCGATACCAGGTGTTTCTTGGCTGACCTCTTTTCTTTTACCCATGAGGGTTCCAGGTGAGGGATTGCCTGCTGGTGGTAATGGAGGACTTGCGGAGAGTGTGACCTATTCAGCCCCAGTGTCTTTTCATGATTTCTTTACAAGTAGGAAGTTGGAAAGTCGGCTGCCATAGGTCGTTGTTGCTGATTGTGTTTGGCTAGCGGATTTGAAGGATTGCCATCAGACAGGTGTTGATGAAGGTCTGGAGTTTGTTGGTGGTGGTAACTGTTGTCCCCCAAGTTTCTGCTCAATGCAGAAAGAGCAATTTTATGCTGGTGTGAAAAAGCCTGATCTTTGTTTGCAGCATTAGGTCCTTGGTGCTCCATATCTTCGTGAATGAAGGCAGACCTTGCTTTGCCAATTCTTTCCTTTACATCGGCATCTGTGCCACACTGCTTGTCTATAACACTGCCCAAGTAGGTGAAGGCCTCAACGTCTCCCAGTGCTCCCAGTGCATCACCTGCAAGAGTGATTGCAGTTGTGCTGGCTGTCTAGGCCTTCAGGATCTTGGTTTTTCCCCTGTGGATGTGGAGGCCAAATTGTGCTAATGTGGCTGCCACATTGTTGGTCTTCTTTTAAATCTGCAGATGGTTATGAGAGAGTAAGGCCAGGTTGTCTGTAAAGTCCAGGTCATTGAGCTGCATCCACCAATGTTTCCCATTTCTTCTTGTCGCTGTGGATGTTTACATGATCCAGTATATGGCAAGCAGGAAGAGAAAAGGCAAGAGCAAACAACCCTAGTGGACATCGGTCCTCATTTCAAAGGTTTCCATGAGTTGTACTCCATAGAATATCTTGCAGTTCATTCCCTTGTAAGAGTTCCTGATGATTCCTATGAGTTTATCTGGCACACAGTAGTGGCAGAGGAGTTTCAAAAGGGTCACTCTGTCCATGCTGTCGAATGCCTTCTCATAGTCGACAAAGTTGTCGTAGAGGAGGAGTTCTATGCCATCAGCTGCTCAATGATGATGTGCAGTGTTGCAATCTGGACTGTGCAGTATCGATCTTTGAGGAAGCCAGCTTGCTTCTGTCAGTGCCTCTGCAGGATTGGTATCCTGCTGCCTTCTAATTTCTCATATGTTTGATGGCTTGACATAACTCTTCCTTGATTGGTCTACTGCTGTCGATTAGCAAGTCCTTTCAGTTGGTTGTATGTCTGGGTGGAGACTATGGCATGAGATGGTTCAGCAGTTCTTCAAAGAGCTCCACATATCTTCGTTGCTGGCCTTCGTTACCCATGATTGTCTTTCCTGCTTTATCTTTAACAGGTCTTTCTGGTTTGCCTAATCTGCCGGAGAGTTTCCTTGTTATGTTATAGTTCCCATGGCCTGCTGCTTCTTGGGCTTCTGTGGCAAGCCCATTGATGAATCTTTGCTTATCTGCTCTTAAGCTTCTCTTTCCTTAGTTGTTGGTTTGTGTGTATTCGCCTGCAGCTTTCACTTTTTCTGCTCTTGTTCGGCTGGTGTTAACCATAGCTTTATTTTTCTTTCTTGCTTGTATTTTTCTGAGTCCCTGAAGAGATACATCTTTATGCTGGTATTTCCCGGGACGCAGTACCTCCTGGTAGGTTGATGTCACTGTTTCTTTGATCTTCTCATCTTATTTTCTACTGGGTCTCTGTTGTCCTCAAGTTCTTGCAGGACTTGAAACTTGTTACTTATAGTGAGGAGGGTGGTGGTATATCACTGGCATTGGTTTGTCGGCTCCATCCATGCTTTCTTCAGCTTTAGCTTAAGCCTGACGATGACAAGGTGGTGGTCTGACACCATTTTTTTTTTTAATATGTTTTATTGAAACAATTGACATACAGTTACATTACTGTGTGCATAGTACAATGAGGAATCAGAAAGTTAGTCAGCTCGTACATTGTCCGTGATATCGTTTATGGCAGCCAAAGTTCCAGTAAGTACAATCCTCATTGAGCTGTGCAGTTTATTTATTTATTCATTTATTTGCAGGTTTAGAAAGCGCTATGAATAAACTCCCGAAGGAGTATCTCCGCGCTGGCGACACCTGGTATAGAACCTGAGAGAAAGCCACAGGGAATAGAAATTGTATCAGGAGGACTATTAAGATCCAACAGGATAGATGTTAAAATGAGCTAAACAGAAAGGTTTTCAGACATTTTCTGAATTTAAGGTGATTCCTACATTGTTTTAAAGAGAGCGGGAGAGAGTTCCAGACGCTAGGACCTACCACAGACAGAGCCCTACCTCCTAACCTAGATTTGGTTATTTTAGGAATGTTTAGCAGCAGTTGTTCACTGGACCTGAGGATACGGTTAGGAGCATATGGAACAAATTTAGTGGCCAGATACTCTGGTCCCAATTAATTAAGGCCTTTATGGATAATACAGCAAGTCTTAAACTTCACTCGTTGCCGTATTGGCAACCAGTGTAGTTTGTGCAGTAGTGGTTTAGAGGGGGACCTAGGAGGTGCATTAGGCACCAACCTCGCTGCTGTATTTTGTACCACCTGTAGGCGGTCCAGAACCTCTTCATTAGCTCCTGCCAGGAGACCATTGCAATAATCAAGACGGCTGATAACAAGAGCCTGCACTAAGGTTTTCCTATATGAGTCAGGGAGGAAAGGAAAAATCCTACGGAGGAGACCTATTACGTGGAAACATGTTCCTACAGTAGTGGTGACATGATGTTTCATTGTCAGCTCCGGTTCCAATCTGACTCCTAGATTCTTGATTATTGTTTTGGGCTCAGGAACTGGGCCCAAATCGAGAGGCCACCAGTCAGGAGACCATTGGACCTTTGCTTCCCCGAAAAGCATCACCTCCGTTTTTCCAACGTTGCATTGGAGGAAATTGGAGGACATCCACCTTGCAACTGCCTTCATCCCATCGGAGAAAGATTGTATTATCTCCGGTGTAAGATGTTTAAAAGGGAAGAGCAGCGTATGACACTGGATGGAATCCAAAAGCTCTGGTTACATCTGCCAAGGGGGCCACATAGGTGTTAAATAGGGTCGGGCTCAGGCATGAACCCTGCGGGACCCCCTTGGTGATGTTAACCTCCTCCGACCTAAAGTCACCCATGGTGACAGATTGGGTGCGGTTGGAGAGAAAGCTTCTGATCCATTCCAGTGCTGTACCGCCGATTCCACTCCCAGACAAGCGTTCGATAAGGATGTTATGAGAAATGGTGTCGAACGCTGCCAATAAATCTAGCAGTACCAGGACCACAGAGTAACCTTTGTCCTGGTACAGCCGAAGATCGTCTGTTATCGACAGCAAGGCCGTTTCAGTACTGTTTTTTGGCCTGAAGCCTGACTGTGATGGATCGAGGCTGCCAGATTGTTCCAGATAGGTGGATAGATGTTTATTGGAGTGCTTTTCGATGATTTTCCCTAAGAATGGTAACAGGGAAATGGGTCTAAGATTAGACAAATTGGTCCAGGGAAGTGATGTATTCTTCCTGATAGGTCTAACAAGAGCTTTTTTCCAGCATTGTGGAACTACTCCAGATGTAAGTGAGAGGTTCACTAGCCTCTGAACGTCAGGGCCCAGAGTGCTCCCTAGTGGACCCATAAGTCTGGCTGGAAGCAAGTCTGCCGGGCTTCCACTTTTAAGATCCGTGAGTAGTCTTTGGACCTCACTCAGTGATATTTCCAGGAAGTCATTAAAGGAGTGAGAATTTGTAGCTTTAGTAGATGCTATCTGCACCAAAGCAGAATTATCTTGGCTGCTGCAATGGGAGTAGTCCCGGCGTTATCACTAAATGACAGACTCTCATTACATATCATTGTATGTTGCATCATCTATCCCACCAGAGTATCCGGCCCACCCTGTCGCACCGGGCGTGCCTCTGGTCAATGCCCCCTGTAATGCCCACAACCCTCCACTTGGTGCTATAGTGCATCGTTTCCCAGGGGTAGACCTCTCCGGTCAGATCTGTCGCTAAGAGCAGTGTGTTGAAGCTGTTGTCTTTGAATGCTCCTTGGTCATTGTCGCGGTGCGGTAAAGGGTTGCGGCGTGGGTTGCCGTGTGACTTGTGTTCATGTACGTGTTTGTCAGTTATGAAAGTGCAGCGCAGTCAACTGGGGGGCGACAGTCGGCAGAACCAACCTCCGAACCGAGGGAGGGAATAGAAGAGAAATCGGGGATGAAGTGAACATTAATTCAAGGGGGGGAGGGGGTGCTGCATTGTGGTTCCTGTTGTCTTAGTCCCGTGGCCAGGTATCATATCGATGCGGGGTGGAAATGTTTTACACATGCGGGTCGGTGTATATGGGTGATTTGCGGGGGCTTCTAGCTTTGGGGTGGTGTAGCTCCGTGTGTGTCGGTCGTGTGGTTGGTCGTCCCCAGCAGGGGGGGAGAGGAATGAGGGGGGGAGGGGGAAGAGGGGGGGAAGGGTCGGTGAGCGGGGGGGAGAGGAACTATGTTAATGGTGACTTTGTGCCCATATATGTGTACCCCCAACCGCTTGTTATTGCCATGTATCTCTCTCCCCAACTGTATATCTTCGCACTACTGTGGGGGGGGGGGGGGGGGTCCGCCTTGCCTACATTATCCCCTGTTCTCAACAGGCCTTGCTGAATGACTGTAGGATGTCGTCCCAGATCTGCGCTATTGGGATGGCTCTCCGTCCCGCGGTCTCCTCCCTGCGGAGGACCGTGCCCTCTGCTGTCGCCCAGTAGGTGAGAGAGGTACACCAGTGCTTTGTCAGTGGTGGGTTTGCGTCCTTCCAATGTCGCGTTATGAGTCGTTTGGCGGTTATCAGTCCCAGATCCCAGAACCTGGTGTGGGCTTTGTTGTGCTTCGTCCTTTTAAACAGGCCTAGCACGCAGGTGTCCCAATCGTGTCGTAGTTCTGTTTCTGTCCCCTTTGTCAAAAGTGTGGTTACATCCTGCCAGTACTCCTGTAGTCTGGGGCATGCCCACAGCATGTGCAGGAGGTCTGCATTCAGAAGCGAGCATCGTGGGCAGCTGGAGGTGTCCAGCGCGAAGTAACGATTGATCTTATCCGGGGACAGATATGCCCTGTGTATGATGTAGAATTGTATGATTTTGAATCTCGAGTTGCGGGCTATGTGGCGTGGGCCTTCCAGGATTCTTTCCCACTCCTTATCTGTCCAGTCCCTCCCTCTGTCAGTCGTCCATCTGTCTCTCAATGGCTGGAGCGTGCATGTTGTGTGGGACTGTAACGCCTGTGTCAACCAGTGATTCACGTGAGACCCATTCCCCATGATGTGGAGGTATTGCATCAACAGGTGCGTCTGAGGTTCCTCCGTCATATCACCCCAGTGTTTCGTGAATTCCCGGACCATGGAGACGTGTAGCAAGAACTGCCCTGCCGGTAGATCGGAGTCCTCCACCAGTCTCTCAAACGGGACTAGGGTGCCTTCATTGTACAGATCCGCCATCGATTCTATCCCCACACGTTCCCAGCTGTCTAATTGTGTCACAGTGACCACTCCCCCTGGTCTGGGCATGCCCTGTAGTGGGAGCGATGGGGTATAGGGGGCGATCTCCCCCGTGAGTCTTATTGCTCGCTTGTAGCATTTAAGTGCCACCGTAAGGTGTAGTTGCGCTCCGCGAGCTGCTTTATTTAAGGGGTGGAACATTGTGAGAGCCCCCGCGTGGGTAAGGGCCGGTGTTATCGAGGCCGTGTCGTTTAGGTTTCTTCCCGCAAGCCAGGCCACCACCCATTGAAGCTGCGCCGCGAGGTAATAAAGTTCCTGATTGGGAACTGCGAGTCCCCCCAATGACGTCGGGCATATAGCTTCTTCAGGACCACTCTGGGTCTCCCCGTATTCCATATGAGTGCTCGTACCATGGTCTCCAATTCTTTAAATATCCGGGTGGGAACGTGTGCTCCAGAAAGCTATCTGGGCTCGCAGGGAGGATATAGCCCTGACCAAGTTGCCGTCCAGTATGTCTGCCGGAGACCGATATATGTAGATGCCTAGGTATTTGAAGGTACCCGCGTGCCAGGTCAGTGTTGTTCCCCCTAATTGCACCTCGCATTCCTGCATGTTAGGGTGAAAGGGGTAGACCCCGGATTTCCCCCAATTGACTCTCAGTCCCGAGTGGGCTGTGAATTCTCGTAGGGTGTCCGTGAGTCCTTGCGGTATCTGTGTAAGGTCCCTAATGTAGAGGAGCAGGTCATCAGCGTACAGCGAGACCGCGTGCATGCCGTCTATCAACGGGATGCCCCATTCTGCACCCTGTCCCCTCAGCAACTCCGCCAGTGGTTCCATTGCTAAGGAAAAGAGCAGAGGCGACAGGGGGCAGCCCTGTCTTGTGCCCCGTCTGACTCGTATGGTGTCCGACAGAAGGCCCCCGGACCGAACCCGAACGCTAGGCGTTTGGTAGAGGAGGACGACCATATCTAAATATGCCTCTCCCAGATCGAATTTCCGCATCACCGCCCTGAGGTACGGCCACTCTACTGAATCGAATGCCTTTTCCAGACCTAGTACTAAGCATGGGCGGAAAATCCGTTCCGCTCGCGGATTTTGCGGATTTTCGGGAAATTCGCAATCCGCGAGATTCACGAATCTCCCGCAAAATCCGCAAATCCGCGAGCAGCGGATTTTGCTCGCACTGCTCGCACTGTTCGCGTGAGTTCGCGCCCCGCGAATAAGTGCAAAATTGCAGAAATACGCTCTTAGCAAAACTGAAAGTAACTACTTACCAGGTTCAAAAGTTCAGGCTCATCATTAGTAGCCATTTCCTGTAGTGCTTCCTGAGGGGCCCCTCCAGAGTTCAGTTGCCAGTTGAAACTATTATGTGACCCTGCTCTGAACCTCAGAATAGTTACACATATGCCACAAAGGTCCTGAATTACAGCTAAGGGAGACAAGCAGGAGCCAGGCTGGAAGTTAAAATCCATTAATCAGCCCCTAATTCATTATTGTCAGTTGGGGCAGGGCAGGTGTTGTAACTAATTTTGCAACAATGAAAGCACTTAGCAAGTGCAAAAGATCACTAATCAGGGCGCACTAAGGAAGCAGGTGCCAGCTAAAAAAATATTCTGTGACACATTAATCAGCCCCAAATTAATTCAGGTCACTTGAGGCAGGGAAGGTGTGCTTTGCTTTGCCGAAAATAATGTACACTGGACAACCAGAGGGTGTGGTGATGAAACAGAGGGTGGCATGGGTGGGCCAGAGGGTGGCATGAGTAGTCAGAGAGTGGCAGTGGTGACAGAGAGTGGCAGTGATGAAGAAGAGTGTCCCAAACAGGCTGGACACGTAGAAACAACAAGTTCGCAAAACTTGCGACCCGACAGGTAAGTTCGCAAATTGCGAAATTGTAAAAACCCTCGCGAACTGGCAGAAACACGGGCGAACACAAAAAAAAAAAAATCCGCAAATTCGCGGGAATTCGCGGATTTTGCGGATTGCGAATCTGCAAATCCGCAAAATTCGCGAACGCGAGATCCGCAAAATTCGCCCATGCTTACCTAGTACAAGACAACCCGACTGTGGCCACGGCTCCCTCGCGTATTCCTGCACCCTAAACAGCCGACGGATATTTTGCGATGTGCTACATGTGGGTACAAAGCCGTTTTGGTCTGTGTGGACCAGGGTGGGCGTGTACTGGGCTAGTCTTCGTGCTAGTGTGGATGCTAATATTTTATAGTCGGAGTTGAGGAGGGCGAGTGGCCTGTATGAACCCAACAGCCTCCCGTCTTTTCCAGGCTTTAGAGAGGGCGGCAGTGAGGAGTCATCAATCGCCATCTCATACACTTTGATTAGTTCAGGGATCAGGAGGTCCGGATACGCCTTATAGAACTCCGCTGCGAGTCCGTCGGGGCCCGGGGATTTCCCATTGGAGAGCGCTGCTATGACCACCCGGAGTTCCTCAGAGGTAATGGGCGCTGCTAGGTCTTCGCGTTGGGCGTCGCGAAGTGCCGGTAGTGGTGTCAGGCTGAGGTATCCCTCCGTGTCTGGGGCGGGGGTGGGTAGGTAAGATCGGTATAGTGTGTCATAATGATCAGTAAATGCGCAGTGTATCTCCTGTTGAGTGTGTAGGAGTGTCCCATCAGCGCCCAGTACTTTCGTTACTGATTTCGTCTTTTCCTCCCTGCTAATGAGCCATGACAACAACTTGCCTGGTTTGTACCCTCTATCGTGAGTGCGTGCTGCGTGGGGTGCGTAATTCAAACACCTCAGTCTCTCCAATAACCTTTCGTGTCTCGCCTGTGCAGATTGTAACTCAGCTCCGTCACCTCTTACTGAATCCTGTTCATGTCGGATCAACTCTGCTTCGACCCTCTGAAGGTCTTTCTCAACGCGTCGTTTAAGGTTGACCTGTGTGCCCAGACATTGCCCTCTTATGACCACTTTGAATGCATCCCATTCTATTTGGGGGGTGGTGGCAGAGCCCGCGTTCTCCTCAAAGTAGTGCGCTATGTGTGTAAACAGTGAGTCTCAGAAGGGTGCGTCCAGCAGGAGATCTGGCTGCAGTCTCCAGGTGGGGACAGGGGGGTGTGTGCTTGCCCATGAGACTGTCAGCATGTGAGGATTGTGGTCCGAATATGTCCGACCCATGTAATATGCCTCCGTTACCAACGGGAGTAAGTCTTCAGTGAGCATGTACCTGTCTAATCGGGTGTGCAGGGTATGAGCTCCTGAGTAGTATGAGTACGTCCGGGTGGTCGGGTTTCGGTGTCTCCATACGTCCTGCAGGTTCCAATGGGTGGCCCAGGCTATAAGGGCCTTCATGGCGCCTACTACTGGTGCGTTGGGCAGTGGTGGGAAGGAACAATCTAGTGTGGTGTCTAGCACACAGTTGTAATCCCCTCCCAGTATCCAGGGGATCCCATGCCAGTGTGATAGGGCCGTCAACACTGTCGCAAGAAAACCCTGCTGGTCCGTGTTGGGGGCGTAAACCGGCGACAGGACTAATGGGCGCCCATCCAGGCGTTCCTTTACTGCCACCAGTCTCCTCTCACCGTCTATGTGTGAGTCTTCAATGTCGAACGGAATCCCTGGTCTCACCCATATTAATACACCTCTTGCATAGGAGGAGAACCCAGTCGCGTACAATTGTCCACGCCATCGTCTGCGTAGCGTATGTACCTCTGGTGTTGTCAGGTGTGTCTCCTGCAAGAGTACTATTTGGACCTTGTGTCTCTTCAAGTATGAGTAAATCATGTACCTGCGCGAAGGTGTATGTTTACCACGTACATTCCAAGTGCAGGTTTTAACCTCAGCCATCACAGTATATCAGGTGGATCCCATCCTTCCTCCCCCCAGCTCCATACGCCCCCCCCGAGTAGCTTTCCACCACCCGTCTCAACAATATTTCCACGCATACCTGTAGGGCACAATAAAGAGTACAGCAGAATTGCCACTAAACTGTGAATGCAGCATGTTTTAAAAGAAGGGAGAAGGGAGAACATGAACTAGGGATAATACCGTAGGGTCGGTTGCCAAACGTGCAGCCGTCCAAACACTCTACTGAGACAGTTAACGTTCCAGTCTGGGGGGTTGCTGCCCATCACGCAAAGCGAATGAGATATAGACTTCAAGTAGAGCATGGGTGCGTGTACAGTCACACATGGAGGGAAGTGTATAGTTCTGGCCGACCGCCTAGTGGGCCTCACCGTTGGCAGTGCAGTGTGTCCGTTAAGTCATGAGGTACCACTGCTACCAGTTCTCAGAGTGCATTGGTGGCCCGTGCCCACCTGAAGGGACCCTCGTAGCAGCATGACCCATGGAGAGTGGACCCCTCAGGCCATCTTCTCGGTGGCAGTCAGCACTATGTATATCTCATTGTCTACTCACTGCGTCTCAGGTGTGTGCTTCCGCAGGAAGGGTCTGGTTCACCGTCTCCTTCCCATGTGGGCAATCGGTGCCTTATGGCCGCCTCCCTCCAGTGCTCTGCTTCCTCCGGTCGACGGATGTGAGGATGGGGAATGGGAGGGAGAGTGGAGCAAGGCGGAGGAAGTGCCAGAGCGCGGCACTCCTCAGCCGAACAGGTCCGATGTTTGCGGCGTGATGTCAGGCAAGTCACCTGAGATTTGCGAACCTGGTATTCCGTAGATCGCCTCATCGCCGCTCGGTAATGTTCTGGGGCTGGTGACTGGAGGGGAGCGTTGGGTCAGCGAGCCGCTGAGCTCCGTGACCATCCGCAGGGCCTCCTGCTGGTCCCGGCGTATTTCCTCCTCGGGTGGGCTTGCGCTATGTTGTATGGTCTGACACCATGCCTGCTCCTCTCATCACTCTAAAATCCTGCAAGGACCTCCAATGCCTTGTGTATCCTTTCGTACACTATTGATTATTACCAGACTTAAGCGTTCGTTGTGGTGTTTCTTTTAAGGTTCAGAATTAGTTAAAAAAAGATTAAAAAGCAAAAATGCAAAGCTAGCGAACATTATTTGTCATATACATAGTAGCAGAAAGACTGGAGAAAGGGCAAAGGTATCATGCGGCTCGGGCATACTTAGGCATGTATACAGAATATACACAACTGCCTATCACCAGACTGTCCAGGGCACAGAGATCTGCAACCCTTTCACCATTCTCGTTCTTGTCACCAAGGCCATGGTTGCCCATGACTTCTTTGTACCCAGTGTTGTCACTTCTAGTCTTGGCACTAAAGTCTCCCATCAGTATGGTGATGTCTTTGACAAGGCATTTCTCCTAGACGGACTGGAGTCTGTTGTAAAAACGTTCTTTTTCTTCTTCTTTGCTGTCGTTTGCAGGTGCATGGCACTGGATAACATTAATTTTGATCCTCTTATCCGTGTGCAGAAGGTTGCTGCGCTTATTCTGGGACAGTGGGCTTACCATTCAATCAGAGGTCTGATGGCTGATGGCGTTAGCTTAGTGCTTCTCCCTGAGTATGTGGGGCGTTCTCTTCCTTGTGACCAGAATCACTCAGCATTCTTCCTAGATCCAGTCTTTTCTGTCAAGATTGTGCCCATTGGTCTTACTGATGCCAAGCAGGGCAAGTTTGTATTAGTTCATCTCTGCTGCCACTTGGTCTGTCTTGCCCCGTACATAGTCCTCACTTTCCATGTCCCAATGGTGATGGTCTTGGTCGTAAGCAGGTGAATAAGCTTTCTAGCTTCCAGGGATCTCTGGCTTCAACCACAAGGTATCATAGCTCTCCTTGAAGGAGATTCCTCTCTCCCCAAGGCCAGTATATGTATGTCTTTTGGTTAATACTTCTGTAGCTAGGATTTTTTTTCATGGTGGGGTAGCTTGCCTCAAGCAAAACTCTCCCCCTTTTGCAGCTGGGCTTGGGAACGACCAGGGCGAAGTTAGTTTTAGATACATACTGTGAACAATTCATGACATTGCATCAGTGAGACTTTAGACTAACACCTGATTTTGATCTTAGTGGATTACATCCCGCCAACGCCTTTCCGTCGGCTTCTCCATCCACCTAGTAGGTGGTCTGCCCGTTCTATTTAGAAGCTCGTGTGTCGATGGATGAAAGACCATCGGAGTTCCGATGTTTCCACCAGATTTCTTCACAAGCGTTGATGGCACCATAGGCAAAAGAGGTTGTCAGAGGGAGTACAGCCAGTTTATCCGCTGGCCCAATCATGATGTGCCTTCCCACCAGTTTAACCGTGTCAGGGAAACTTCCACACCAGAGTTGGTGAAGTGGAACATGTATAAGGTCGAAACTTACCTTCTTTCTGTTTCACACTTCCTTTTCCATCAAAGAGCCTATCATCTAAGTCCTACCTCAGCTGCTGCTACTCAACCACGAAGCAAATCAACCCCGTCATCACCGGAATCGAAAGTCAAGTCAAGTCAAGTTAGAGAATTTATATAGCGCACTACATACCCAGAGGGTCTCAAGGCGCTTAGAAAGGGGAGGAGGATTACTTGTCAAATATCCACGTTTTAAGTTGCTT
The DNA here is from genome assembly GCF_964263255.1 of Lissotriton vulgaris. Lineage (NCBI taxonomy): Eukaryota > Metazoa > Chordata > Amphibia > Caudata > Salamandridae > Lissotriton > Lissotriton vulgaris. The sequence goes on along the minus strand of NC_141687.1, from coordinate 276,944,528 downwards.
TCTGAATGCTAGGTGGTTCTGGGTAAGGCGAAGGTAAGCGGGGAGTGAGTTCCATGTTTTAGCGGCCAGGTATGAGAAGGATCTGCCTCCCATGGTGGTCTTATTGATGCGAGGTACAGTGGCGAGGGCATGGCTGGAGGAACGTAGTTGGCGGGAGGGGGTGTAGAAGGACAGTCGTGAGTTGAGGCATTCGGGTCCGATGTCGTAGAGTGATTTGTGTGCGTGGGTTAGCAGTCGGAAAGTGATTCTCTTATTGACGGGAAGCCAGTGGAGGTCTTTCAGGTGACCAGAGATGTGTTCGTTGCGCGGGAGTAAGGATCTACTTTTATTTTGTTACCTTTTGACTTGTCTGTTTACATTTGCTTTCGACTCACGTACGTTGAAATCTCTCTTACAAGCAATAACATACTAATGTGTAATGCATATGTGTGTAATGTAGTTGTTTAAGAAATGTAAAGACACACACCTGTATAACTTTATTGTATTTTTTAATTTGGTGCAAGCTGCCTTCATGAGGATGGACACTTACACAAATATGGACATCAATCAAAAAATCTAAACCTGACTATACAGGTGTGTTAACTTAATTTTCGTAAACTATAAAATCATAAACATATACATTACACATTATTTGGATAATTCAATCAATCAATCAATCAAGGCATTTATATAGCGCGCTACTCACCCGGAGGGTCTCAAGGCGCTTCGGGGAGAGGGGTCTGCTACTGCTCGAACAGCCACGTCTTGAGTTGCTTCCTGAAGGAAAGGTGATCTTGGGTCAGGCGTAAGCATGGGCGGATTTCGCGGATCCACAATCCGCTAATTTGCAGATTTGCGTATTCGCGGATCCGCAAAATCCACGAATTTGCGGATTTGCAGATTTTTTAAATGGGGGGGTCTTCTGTGCGAGTTCAAGTGCCTCTTGTGTGTATAAATGGTCAGAGACGGATCAGAGCAGCAGATGAAGAGAAAGAAGCTCCTGGTCACCCGAACAGCACGAGGATTGCACTTGTGAAAGTCAAGGATACAAAGGCCTTTATCCAGCATCACAGCTGATTTTCGACTGTAGATTTGGGAAGAAGGCACACCTGCCCAGCCTCGACGACGCTCACGATTGTTTTTGGGCTGATGAATGAGTCACTGAATTTGAGCTTCAACTAGTTCCAGCGACCATGTGTGTGTTACTATGCAATCGCCCGAAGGGCGCAGGGGTCCCTTGAGTGAGCTGTCCATCATAGTGGGTAAATGGCGGGAAGACGGTGCACACCGCCAGTGTGTGAGCGTGGCCAAACGGGCAGGGCTTCCATGCAAGTTCACATGCCTCTTGTGTGTATAAAAGGTCAGAGACCGATGAGAGCAGCAGATCAAGAGAAAGAAGCTCCTGGTCACAGGAACAGCACGAGGATTGCGCTCGTGAAAGTCAAGGATACAAAGGCCTCTATCCAGCATCACAGCTGATTTTCGACGGTAGATTTGGGAAGAAGGCACACCTGCCCAGCCTCGACGATGCTCACGATTGTTTTTGGGCTGATGAATGAGTCACTGAATTTGAGCTTCAACTAGTTCCAGCGGCCATGTGTGTGTTACTATGCACACCGATGTGCGCAGGGGTCCCTTGAGTGAGCTGTCCATCCATCATCCTGTAACTATTTTAGGATGGCGCCGGCAAGCTGCCAGCGCCATCCTAAAATAGTTACTAAAATAGCTTCATCAGGAAGCACTAATAGATCAAATAAAGCAGGTGCTCGAGCACCTGGTTTATTTTATCTATTAGTGCTTCCTGTTGAAGCTAACTTAGTAACTATTTTAGGATGGCGCTGGCTGGTTGCCGGCGCCATCCTAAAATAGTAACAACAACTTCAAGCTTGAAGGCTTGAACTTTTGCCCCCAGGATCCGCCGCTCGTGGATTCGTGGATTTTCGGTAAATTTGCAGGAGTTCGCGGATTGCGGATTTACAGAAAATTCGCGAAATCCGCGAGCAGAACTGATTTTGCGCTCACACTTAGTCAGGCGGAGGTGGAAGGGGAGGGAGTTCCAAGTCTTGGCTGCCAGGTAGGAGAAGGATCTTCCTCCCATGGTGGCTCTTCGGATGCGTGGAACAGTGGCGAGGGCGTAGCTGGTCGATCGTAGCTGACGGGTGGGAGTGTAGAAGGTCAGGCGGTTGTTGAGGTACCTGGGGCCCAGGTCGTGGAGGGCCTTGTGTGCATGGGTGAGGAGTGGGAACGTGATTCTCTTGCTGACGGGGAGCCAGTGCAGGTATCTCAGGTGTCCGGAGATGTGGCTGTGTCGGGGGATGTCCAGAATGAGTCGTGCGGAGGCGTTCTGGATGCGTAGGAGTCTTTTCTGTAGTTTTGCTGTGGTTCCCGTGTAGAGGGTGTTTCCGTAGTCCAGTCGGCTGGTGACGAGAGCCTGGGTTACCGTCTTCCTGGTTTCGGTGGGGATCCATCGGAAGATCATGTAGAAATTGCACCAGACAAGGTGAAACTCTGGTTTTAAAATAACTGTAAAATCAATGTCAGTTCCAAACTTTTTTTTTTTTTTTTTTTTTTTAAACTTTATTTTTGGTGGCGAAGAAAATAAAGAGGCACAAATTATACAAATGAAAAAGCAGTTAACACAACCGGACCAAGAAGGTCAGATCCAAAAAGGAGGTACACAGCCAGGTGCGGCCCACATCCCGGGGGCAGGGCGGCACCTCGTTAAACCTGCAAAACAATGAAGGGATTTGCTCTTGTGCTCCCAGAATCCCCTGGTCAATATCAATACCTTCGCCAATTTTCTTACATGGTGCTATACCAATCCAAACAAAAACATAACAAAAACAAGAACCCCATGAATGGCATTTGTGGCATTGATGCAGTCACATAAGGAGAGGTAGGCGGGGGCCTACTACAGAGCGGTCCTCATAGTAGAATGTGGTCGATGGTAATCACAATGATCAACAAGTGTACGCAACAAGGAACATCGGCATGGCCCAGGGGACTGCTACACCACCTCAAGACACTGCACCCCGGATCCCTCCCCACCATCATCAGACTCCGAGGAAGCGGAGGAAAACAGCTCCGCGCTAGTAGCGTCCGAGTCATCCTCCTCCATCCCCTCGATACACATGGCCCTCCAAGCGAGTAAGTCCTCCTGGAGTTTCCCATCCCTGCGTGTGCTCTGCAAATGTGTCTCCTCCGCTAGGGCCCATTCCCTAGCGTCCCGTAACCAACTAGAGATTTCAGGCGCCCTCTGTCCCATCCAAGTAATGGCCACCCGCCTTCGCGCCAGAACCAACAGGAGTTGCAGTAATTTGTAGGACAGACCCTTCTTCCTGGGTTTGGGCACCAGCGCCAGCAGACAGTGAAGCGGTTCCAGTTGGATCGCAAGGTGTGTAATCCGGGTAATATGTGCCACCACCTCCACCCAAAAGTCATGTACTAGGGGGCATTCCCAGGCCAGGTGAAGGAATCCCGCCCGTTCAGCCCTACACCTCGGGCAATTATGGCTCCTGTCCGAGGAGATACGGTGGAGGGAGGCAGGTGTCATATATGTGCGATGGAGGAAATTAAAATGTATCAATTTGAAACGCGCATTACAAGAGACTTTACGAGTCAACATTCCTATCCGCTTCCTCTGGGCTGGATCCAGTTCAATCCCCAGGTCCGTCTCCTAAGCCCTCCAGGCCGGCATCAATGGGGGAGTCGAGTCCCTGCGCATCGCCGAGTAAAGAAGGGAAATCAGTCTCCTACCTCTGCCACAGGACAAGATGATGTCCAGAGTATTAGTGAGCTCGGGCGCCTCTGGGAATTGGGGCCACGTCGTCCTGGCTACATCCCGGAGACATCCATAATGCAGGTACTGGCCTTCACGCAGTCCAAACGAGTCCGCTGCTCTCTCAAATGACACAAACGAGTCGTCCGGATAGAGATCCGCAAGTGTCTCGCAACCGCCCATGCGCCACTCTCGGAAGGACATATTCGCCTCCATCTTGAGTATTGGGGCCAGGATCCAAAGGGAGAGCTCCCTATGGAATGGCGCATGTCGCAAAACGCGTTCAACGAAATGCTGCCAAATGCGGGCCGTATGCCTGACGACATAGGGCAGAGCGTCGTCGGCGCCCCGACCCTGCATTAGTGCTTCCTGTAGCACCCTGTACGAAGCCACTCCCGCCAACATTGCCAACTCCCAGTTCTCAGTGTCAGCAAACCATCTGGCCGCCGGGAGAAGTTGTGCAGCATAGTAATATAAATCAAATCTCGGGGCCTCAAGGCCTCCCGCATCCCAACATTGCGTCACCGTACGCAACGCAACTCTGCTGCGACCACCCGCCCAGAGAAGAGATGTAAGGAGCGAATTCAGTGTGCGGAACACCCGGGGGGGCAACGGGCATAGGGTATTCTGCAGCACATACAGAACTCTAGGGAGCATCACCATTTTGGCAACTGCTAGACGGCCCATAAGGGAGAGAGGGAGCGTATTCCAGAATACAACGGACTTGCAGAGGGCCACAAGGATCCTGTCCATGTTATGGGTTAAGAGAGCCTCATCAGAAGCGGCCACCTGAATACCCAGGTACCGGAACGCCAGACGTTCACATCGGAGGCCCGCACAGTGAGAATCCGGCGTCGGGACGAGATCATCAGGAGTCAGCGGGAACACCAGGGACTTATTAACATTTATGCGCAGTCCAGAGGCCGCACCAAAGCGGTCCAAGAGGTGCAACAGAGCGGGGAGGGCCTCCAGCGGAGAGGTCAGGTAGAAAAGCGCGTCATCGGCGTAAAGGGAGATGACATTTGTAGTGTCTCCCACCACAATACCCCATTCCTGTAACTCCTTACGGGCCGATATGGCCAGGGGCTCAATTGCGAGGGCAAATAAAAGGGGGGACAATGGGCAGCACTGTCGGGTACCCCTCCCCAACGTCCACTCATCAGAGCGGGCCGAACCCAGACGCACCCTGGCCCGGGGCGTCCTATATAATATCCGTATCCACTCTCGAAAGCCAGGACCAAATCCCATCTTAAGAAGTACATGCATCAGGTATCCCCAATGCACTGTATCAAAGGCTTTGGCCAGGTCAACGGAGACCAGCACATGGGGAGTGTCTCGCCCCCGGACCTCGTGCAATACGTGGTTCAGGCGGCGTAGGTTCATTGCCGTATTGCGACCAGGAACAAAGCCACATTGGTCCGGATGGACGAGCTGAGCTACGTGCGGGGCAAGGCGATTGGCCAACAGTTTGGTTAGGATTTTCGCGTCTGAGTTAATCAAAGTGATAGGACGATACGAGGCGGGGTCTGTACTGTCACCGCCCGGTTTCAGGATCATACAAACCTCACCCTGATTCAAGGTGGGTGGGAGGTCACCTGTGCGTAAGGCTTCATGGTAAACCTGCAAAAGGAGGGGGGCCAGGGTGTGTCCGAACGTATGATAAAACTCTGCAGGGAATCCATCCCCGCCAGGGGTTTTGGCTCGTGGGAGGGCGGCAATCGCCGCAGAGATTTCACCGAGCGTCAGTTTGACATCAAGGTCTTTTGCCGCTGCCTCTGGGAGGGTCGGCAAGCCAATGTTTTCGAGGTATGGGTGGTAGACCTCCTCAGATATAGACTGGTCAGACTCATACACAGCCCGCAGGTGGTCCCGCAGAACCGTGAGTACAGCAGCTTCCGAGTGGACCATATCGCCATTGGGCGCCCGCAGGGCTACTATACGCTCAGCCGTGAACTCCCGGCGAAGTATCCAGGCCAACAAGCGGCCAGATGTATCCCCCTCTCGATGCAGCCTCTGTCTATATTGACCCAGCGTAAAGCGATCGAGCCTCGTGAGAATATCATGGATCGATCCAAGGGCCAGGCCCTCCACGCGCTGATCCGAGATGTCCGGGTCAGGGCGGGCCTGGACACGCAAGAGCTCCGCCTCCGCAGTCTGTAAGTCTGATAGAAGTTGTTTCCTGACCCCGTACGTCAGGCCCATACACGCACCGCGGACGACCGCTTTTAGTGCCTCCCACTTAGTGGAGCAAGACAAGTCACTCCCCGCCCAGTTAAGTTCCAGATAATCGGAGAGGGACGTTGCCACATGATCCCGGGCCACCTGATCTTGGAGTAGATCAGTTGGCAGTCTCCACGAGCGGGGACGTTCCGTCCGGCCAGGCCATTGCGCCAGGCACGTGACCGGAGCATGGTCCGACAGGTATCGAGCCTGGTGTGTGACCGTCAACGTGAGAGAGGAGGGGAGATTGGCCGCCAACACTCTATCTAGTCTACTGTGAGTGCCATGGGTCGGGGAGTAACAAGTATAAAGCTTCTGTGTGGGGTGACACGCGCGCCAGACATCGATCGCCCCTATATTATGCATCACATCCCGCAAACACGCCGTCATACGGGGCTTAGTTCCCGCTCGGGGTGGATTACGGTCCAGTTCATGATGTAGCACACAGTTAAAGTCCCCGCACCAAAGGAGGGGCGCGTCTAGGCTAGGAGCCACTAGATCCTGCATACGGGAGAAAAATGCCGGATCATCAATGTTCGGCGCGTAGGTATTAAAGACCAGAAGGACCTTATCGTCCAATCTGAGTTTCGCCAATATGTACCTGCCTTCCACATCCGCATCAATATATTGGACAGCGCATGGAACCCCAGGGGCCACCCAGATTAGGACTCCCCTAGCGTATGTAGAGTAGGAGGAGTGAAATAGCTGGCCTCTCCATTTCTTGGTTAGGCGCTGCGCACCATCATCATCCAAGTGGGTCTCCTGTAAACAAGCAACTGAAATCCCATGGCGTTTTAGGAAGGTGAGGACCCTGTGTCTCTTAGTGCACGTACCCAGGCCACGCACATTCCACGTCAAGAATTTAAACCCCATGACCACCATTCATGCCCAGCCGGGCAACAGTTTACACACAGCCTAGGCTGTCGCCAGTAGGCCCTCGCCACAAAGAAGTTCAAAAATGCATCGCACAAAGCAAGCGTCCCGCTAAGCAGAAGCAACATGCGCCAAATGCCAGTGTCATCAGTGTCACACCCCAAATCCCGCCCCCCAACAACCCCAACATACGAAATATTGACTGGAACCCCAGAAACCCCACCACCCACGAGCAATAGGATAGCAACAACCAGAAACGCCACCCCGCCCTTCCCCCGCCAGTGCCAGGACGTGCACAGCCACCCCATTCAACACTCTCCACTCACACACACACACAACAAAACAACCCAACCCACCCCCCCTCCCAGCTCCCCGAAAGACCCAAAGAATCCGGTATACGAACCCGGACACCTCTCCCCCCCTAAGTCAGCAATGCGGGAGGAGCAGCTCACACTCACAACCCCCCTCACTTGGTGCACATGCAACCCAGTCGCCAAATGCAAGGCATCGATCAGTGAACAATCACTCACACCATCCACTCTGAACGAGCAGAGATTTAAAGAGCTACTGGGCAATAAGGAACCATACAATAACAGCAATCGCACAGCAGAGTCAGTGTAGGCAGGGCCAGGATCATTCCAAGTCTAGGGTCTGCAAGGCAGTTTCCGGGACCACTGGGGCCGCAGACTCCACGTTCACCGGCGTCACCTGCAGGGTATCCGGGGCCAAAATGTCATCAGGTGCAGCCGCACCGTGTAACCGTGACTCAGTCCTGCCAGGCGAGGCTTCCATCAGTATGGCCCCGTCCGGACCCACCGTGGGTCGAGTCTCAGGAGGACCACGAGAACCAGAACGGCGATTCCTCCTGCCACGCCGTCGTCTCTGCGGCCTGGTCCCCCACACTTCACGCGATCCTCCTCTCTCACCCGGGGGCAGATCATCTCCTCTGATCTCGAGCCACTCCCATACCTCTGCCGGCGTCTCAAAGAAGTGTGCCCGGCCCTGGGAGAGCACCTTGAGCTTAGCGGGGTATAAGAGCATATACTGTAGCTGCATGTCGCGTAGCTTCTGCTTGACCCCCAAGTAGGATTTTCTTTGCTCCTGCACCTGCTGGGTATAGTCGGGGTAAATGGAGATGCGACTGTTCTCAATCGTGTGGGGCCCCGATTCTCTCGCCGCCTTGAGGATGCAGTCCCGGTCTTTATAGTTTAGGATTTTTGCGATGAGGGCTCTAGGGGCCTCGCCAGGACGCGGAGGGGGCACCAGGGCTCCGTGGGCCCGCTCCACAATAAAGACACTGGACAAACCGTTCGGACAGAGATGCTCACGGATCCAGGTCTCCAGGAATCGTTCAGGGTTCCCTGCCTCCAGCCGCTCCGGGTCCCCCAGGACCCGTATGTTACTTCGGCGCCCTAGCCTTCTGCATCCTCGGCGCGTCTCTCCAATGCTCGGGTAGTAGAGGCAAGCTGAGAGAGTGACTTCTGTAGGGACGCTACCTCCCCCTACAGCTGAGTAATGTTGCCCTCCGCGTCCGAGACTTTATCCGCCACCTTGCGAAGGTCAGTCCTCAAAAGGTTCACGTCCACGGACACTGTCTCAATCTGGCGCTCTAGGGCAGTGTGCGAACCCTGTATAGCCTTAAGAAGTTCCGCCCTGGACGGCTCCGGTGACTCCCCATCCCCATCTTCAGCGCCCGTTTGGCGCATGATCCTCTGCGGTGGCAGACGAGGGGTAGTATACTGTGTGATCGTGTTGGGTTGGGTAGCCTTAGGGCCACGGCCAGTCCGGCCTGTCATAACTGCAGCCCCAGGGATCAATGTTCTCAGCGGGGCCCTCTCTGAAGCCACCCAAGCAGGGTAGAGTGCGCGCCACCACAGCGCCGAAGGGAAAATGGGCAAGCAGTGCACGGGTCCACAAGACCAAGATCGCAGTAGGCAACGCAGGTCACAGTTCAGATGCCACCAGAGCGCAGTATCACGGGTTCACCTCTACCAGCGAGCAGGGCAGAGCGGGGCACAGACAGACTCTTCTACCGGCCGCCACCGATCCCAAGGAGGCCGCCCAAAACCAAGTCCAAAATGGCGGACAGCCGGGGGAGGGGCGCCGTACGTCCACGGGTCCAACAGCCTCTCCGTGAGCCCCCCCGGCGTCCCACAAGAGTCAGGGATCCCGATCTGCCTCAGGGCACAGGATACTAGCCAGCGGGAGGGGGCACAGGAGTGGCAGACCCAGAGTGGTCGGGCCCCGGGAGAATCACAGCAGACCAGGGCCCCCACACGCACCTCCGCACCACAAGGGGGGGCCAGGGCAGATTGGTTCCACAGCCCCCACTCCCAGATGAAGGCGCTCCGTCTTCCGGTCGTGCAGCGCTAGCAATCAGGGAGGGGGGGGCCCTCCGCACTTCAGCCCAGCGGGGCCGCGTGAGATGGCCGACACCTCCGTCCCTCTCCCCTCCTCACCGCTTTGCAGTAGGGCTGCAGTCCTCCGGCACCGCCGTCTCCCGGTCCCGGGTCAGGATCTCACAGCAGGCAGCCGGCAGGCATCAGGTTACAGGCTCAGGCTGGGGTCGCTGCTCACTTCTTTCGCTGTCCGGCCCAGCGAGTAGGCCAAAGCCGCGGTGCCGCGTGAAGGAGCACGCCGGCGCCGCCTTCAGGAGCAGCCAGGCCGCAGATCGCGGCGGATTACCGACCACGGGTCCGGTCGCCCAGGCACAGGGGTTCGGCGGGACTTCCACCGCCTCTCCGACACGCTTTCCCGGAAACGAGAGGGTCCGGGCAGGAGAAATAGCAGGATTTAGACGGTCTTCGGGACGGAGCTGGTGGAGCTCACGTCCTGTCGGCCATGCTGCTTGGCCACGCCCCCGCCAGTTCCAAACTTTAATCAATTAATATATTTATCAATGTAACATTTTCCCTTGCCTAGTGCATTTACTGTATTTTATTCAATGTTATTTGTGTCTTTATTATTTTAAGGTGCAATGCATATGTGATTATTTTTTATCACTTATCAAGTACAAATAAACACATGTATCAACACTTAAACAAGATTTAAAATCCATTTGCTGGTGTAAGTGTTCATCATCATGATAAATGCTTGCACCAACATGTAAATGGTCATCACACACCTTTTTACTAGTGTATGGACTTTACAAATTAGACATTTAAAAAACTGTTGCATTTTCTGTCATATTTTTAAGTTAAAATATCTCAATCACATTTTCATCATTAACAGTTCTAGGAATAAAAGATTTGTAAATGATTAATAATGTTAGGAAAAACTTGGTGAAATTCAATTTTGTTTTAATCAAGAAATCAATATATTTTATTGCGAATTATAAAACAGTTATAAAAAAAAATGATTGTCATCAATACATGATGTTGGAGTGTTGCCCAGAACTTGCCTCCCTAACAGACTGCCAAAGGGAAACCTCCTAAGGAAGGGGCATTTAGTGGGGGCAGTGCAGGCACCTCAAGGATCTTGCTTGGGAGGGGTGGGTTTGAGAGGGGTTAGGGACAGGTAAGACATAAATTCAGAAGGAGGAGTACGGGTAGGAAGGGTGGTAAAATATTGGGGTTGGGAGGTAGAGGGAGCTGCTGTGGGTGATGTGTGTGTGTCTGTTGGTTTTGAAGTTGCATTTGTTACGGACTACCACATCAAAGGCTGCTGAGTAGTCAATGAAACAGGCAAAAACTGGGGGGGAAATGCGAGATACAGCTTGTTGGCCTAGGTACGTGAGGGCTATGATGTTATCAACTGGCGAGCCCCCAGATCAAAACACTGTCTGAGAGAATGGTAGGAGTCCTCGGTGTGCGCCCAGTCTCCTAATTTTAGCTAGAAACTGCTAGCATAAGCCATTCCCTTGATATCCAAAAGTCTGATTATGCGGTAGTTTTTGGGGTCAGTGTTTGCCCTCTCTTAAAATTAAGCTGCAGAAGAGAGCCCCTCCATGAATCTGACACTTCCTCCAGGAGCCTATATTCTGCGCACAGTGGTGTAAGGGTTGCAGCCCAAACGTTTGCGTCCTCTCTGAATAGGGAGCCTGGCAAACCATTTGGACCCAGGGAGCCGTCTTTTTTGATTTTCTTTAAGGCGATACATATTGCTGCTTCGCTTGGGCCGACATGTACTGTAGGAGGCGTAAGGGGCCTCAGCTCCCATATTTTCTGATGTTCTCCACAAGGCATATTCACTTGGGCAGGTGTTTTCCTGATCTCTTGTGTAGAGAGACTTTACATGTGCGACCCATGTTTCAGCTGAGACAAAGTTTCCTCTATGTGTTGCCCTGTAAGTTAGATTATTGAGGTATTGCCAGAATTGTTGGGTTTTACTGAGGGCCAGTAGCTCAAAAATTTGTATCCATTTCCCCTCATTTGTTTTCCGTTTAATTTTCCAAATAAGTTGTTTATGTTGTTTTGCTGCTAAGTTAAGCTGCTTTTCTGAGGTTTCACTTTTTATTTTGCTATATGCTCTTTGTTTTATCTTAAGCAGCAGTGCGCTTTGTTTGATCTCTGTGGCTATACCAAGGGAATGAGTTACTGTATTTATTTTTGTTCTCAGCCTCTTTCCCCAAGGCAGCGTGCCCAATTCTAGTGCGATCTTTTCTCACACCTCTATGGTGACCAGCATTTTTGTCGCTGGCTGCAAGCCTGCCCAGGTCGATAACCCCCGCACGTGCCCATTCTGTGGGCACACAATAAGAACCATCCCCGGTGCTTCCCCCCCCTTTACCACCCGTTTTCCCTCCTAGAATAATAATGTCAGCCAACAATGCCTGTTATTTGTGGTGGTCGTTGTTGGTCGCAGTTTTATTAATATTGGAACACATATTGGTTATCCAATTTCTCATTTTCGAACTGCAGGCAGTTACCCATAAATCATACATGTCATATAAACTTATGACACCATCTTGTGAGGAACAGGTGTCAGTCTTTTGTGTTACTCCTCAGTTCGTAAATGGCACTGTATAAATCCAGCTCCTTGTCAGTCCTTGGTGTTCCAGTGGTTGGTCGCCCACGCCTTCTGCGTGTCGTGGAGGGGAGCTTTTTCTCTCTGGAGTTAGGTCCCCAGCTCGCTACCATTTGCGCCCTGCCGTCCGTCCGGGTCTGGGCCACGAGTGCTGTCTCCTCATGCTACTCCCCTCCTTGGTGTGGCCACCTCACCCTGCCGTGCGGCCGGGAAGAGTGAGTGGCCCTTCTCCTACACACCGCCCTCCGGTGTGTTCCCTTAGCCAACCATTGTACTGATTTCCGCAAACGCCCTTGACATCATCCAGCCCTGCGACTTTGCTGCTCTTTAGGTGGGGGTGGGTGGGGCTGCGATTGTAGAGTTGGTGCGCCGCTCTCCCAGCTCCTCGACGAAGTTGTGTCCACAGCTGGGAGAGTGGCAACTTAAATCCCCTGATCCTACCATAGGGCCTCAGGTGGACCCCCCCTGATTGGGGGGTTTGAAACAAGCGCAGAGTGACCATTGGCCTCCCCTTTGGGCGCCCCGGGTCACAGATCACTTCCGGCCGGAGCGGGCTGGTGCGCCCTTTGCTTCCGCTGGTTTCTGGCTGCTTTCAGGCGCCCAGAACCTGTTCTCCCACCGGTGGGCACCTCGTGGGTTATGGCGCCGGCCTTCAAGCCTCCCTCCCCCTTCGGGAGGGTGCGGCGGCCTCTGCGATTTCCATCTGCCAAATTTGCTGGTGGCTGTTTGTATAATTTGTTGGTGGTCGTTTGTATCCATTTTATTCTCTCCAGAAGTCTGTGCTGTTCCTCGCCATTAGTCCTACCCAGCTGTTGAGTATAGCCGAAGAAGCAATGCTGCATGATCACGTTCGTCCCATGAGAGCATATCGTAGCTTCGCTTGACTTTGCCTAGGTGCTGGCTCAGGAAGATGTAATCAATCGTTGTTTGGTTGTTGAAAGTGGGTGGGTAAGCTGACCCAAATCCGGCCAGTGTTGATGTAAATTGTGCAGATTTTAAGTTGTGAGCCTAGAGGGAGACGTTAAACCTCGCTGTGTCGCCGTTGGCCCTGCTGTCAGTATTGCGTTCTCCGAGCCAGTGCATGTTGAAGTCTCAGAGAATTAGAATTTCCAGCGATACATGCTGTGCTATTAGTGTTTCAAAGTGTTCAATTAGTCAATCCAACTTCTCAGTAGGCACTGGGGTTATGGTATACGTCAATTATTAGTATGGATAAGGGGCCAGCCGTGCTTTTCAAACCTTTTAAGATGCCCATTAGGAATATGTTGGAGGTGTTTTTTAGTTCAGCAAAGCTCAACTTTAACAAATGTTTACTGTATATAGAAATGCCTCTCCAAGGCCTCCCGTTGGTTTTCCAGGTGGGTTTATGGTATTATGCGTATCCTGGTTGTAAGGTGGGTGTTTATTCCAATGTTTTTTGCACACATATGAGGTCTGCCCCTTCAAGAAATGTAGTCGCAGCTGCACATTGGGAGGGTCTTGTAGATGCCTGCGACATTCTAAGTCATGATGTTAAAGGATTGTTTTCTACCTTCCATACTGTTGGGGCAGGGGAGTATTGTACTGAGGCAAGACTGTATTTTCTCAGCCAGGTTGGAGGAGAACCAGCCCCTGTCGGCTGGGTTGGGGTAGGGGGTGGACGAGCGAGTACGCTGCATGTGGTAATGGTGGTTTCTTGCCTTTCCCTGTTCTGACCGTCCAGCCTACACCTAATATTCATGTTCGCATGTTCAATTGGAGTTCCAGCTCGGTAAGTCCCCTTCAAATTACACGCATGTAAGTATTTTTGGGGGGCACTTGTAGACTGAATGGATACTTTTCCTTGTCAATCATACGGATGTCGATTTCTCAACCAGCAAATTGCCCTTTTTCATTATATACCCTTACTGATGTACTGGCATCTCGCATGTTATGATTGGCGGCTCCCTCCCTGTGTCTGGGGCAGGGGGCTCAAACTGCACCCTAATAATGTCCGTACTGGTGATGTGAGACAGTGATTGGATGTGTTGCAGGAGTTTTAAAATATTTGTTCTATTTAAGATGTCCATTTTACCTTTAGATGTGTACAACAGAGTCATGCTCATTTTTGATGACAGGCTGTTTCCCAGTGTGTAGGCGCTTGGCCATGGGAGGATGTCACTGTGTGGAGCGGTTGTATTAACTGGATTTGAGGGGCGTGCAATTGGGTGCTGTTTGGCTTTTGTAAGTGTCCTTGGAGACAAGATTCTGTACCTTGTTCCGCTCTTGGAAGTTCTATTAGCCTGGGGTCTGACAGGGGCCTGTGAAACTGTTCCCTTGTGCTTTTGTTGTTGCCCGGGTTTCTTTGGTGTGTTGTTTGCTTTGCTGTATCATTAAGTGCCCTTGTTGTTTTAGGCTTTGGATCCGTATTTATATGTCATCTCTGGGCGATGAACGGCCTCCATGTCTTGCCTATCGCGGAAGCTTTATTTATCGGGAGTCCAGTATCGTCAATCAGGGGCATTTCTTTCCGGGTCTGTTGTATTTTGTCCCTTTGTTGGGTTAATGCAGCCTGACTGATAGTAGCCCCCTGGGAGTCCTGGGCCTATGATTGTGTATTTGTGGTCATGTGTCCCTGTATTGGTGGGTCCAGGCATTGTGTGCACTTTTGAAATATGGGATAAAGTGCTGTAATGCAAACGTTGTTTCTTGCCGGGATTGTTTGTTTTACTGATTCCTTTTTCAATCAATCAATCAATCAATCAATCAATCAATCAATCAATCTATCAAGGGTTTGTTAAGTGCAGCTACTCACCCAGAAGGATCTCAAGGTGCTGGCTGGGGTGGGGAGGAGGGTGCGTGCAGCTCCTAGGTGCTCATGGAGAATGGTCGGAGGCCGATTGGGTCAGAGGTCTTCCCTGGCCTTTCTGGGTATGTGTGGTGCCGGATGCTCATGGTGATTCACCAAAGAGCCCTTCAGGAACTTGGGGAGAGTGGGTGTCTGGCAAAGGTGGAGAGGAAGGGTGTTACAGACCTGAGCCACGATGAAGGAGAAGGAGTGACCTCCTGTTTTGGTCTTCCTGATGCGTGGTACCTTGGGGAGGGAAAGCTGGGAGGAGCTTTGGGGTGTGTGGTTCATGTAGGCGGGGCCGGTGTTGTGGAGGGCTTTGTGGGCGAAGGTGAGAAGCTTGAAGGTGATTCCCTTCTCGACAGGGAGCCAGTGTGGTGCCCGCAGGTGTTGGGTAATGTGGCAATAGAGTGGTTGTTAAAGGACTAGTCTGGCGGCGGTGTTGTTGATGTTCTAGAGTTTGCAGGTGAGGCTCTTGTTGATCCCGGCATAGAGTGCGTTGCTGTAGTCCAGTCTGCTGCTGATGAGGGCGTGGGTGACAGTTTTCCTGTGTTCGAGGGGAATCCAGTTGAAAGTGTTATGTAGGAGACGGAGAATGTGAAAACAGGAAGAGGTGACTGCGTTGATCTGGTGGTCCATTTGAGTTCAGAGTCCAGGATGATTCCGAGGTTGTGTGCATGGTCCGTTCGTGGGGGTGGATTGGCAAGATCTGGGGGCCACTAGGTGTCGTTCCAGGCATCAGGATGTGGGCCTATGATGAGTACTTCGGTTTTGTATGTATTCAGTTGTAGGCAGCTGTTCTCCATCCACCTGGTGACTGCTTCCATTCCTTCTTGTAAATTGTGTTTTGAGATGTTGGGTTCGTTGGATAGTGAGAGAATGAGTGGTGTGTTGTCTGCATATGATACAATGTTGAGTTCGTGTGATCTGATGATGGAAGCAAGAGGGGCTATGTAGACGCTGAACAGAGTCTGTGTAAACCAAGAATTAAACATTCTCTATCTTGTACGGGCCTTTCGGCATCCTTCCAAGATGGCGCTTGGAATCGTGCAATTTCCCTATTCTAAACGTCCGTTATGTGCGGCTGACTTGCTAGCCGTTTTCTATTTTTACAAGCCACGCCACTACTACACAATTAGTGACTCGTTTGGATACTCCTTGCCGGGTGTGCACCTTGAGAATTAAATTTGGTAAGTGACTTGTGCACACTATTGGACCAATTTTTATTTACAGCGTATTTAATTAATGTGTTTCTTAACATAACGCCGAACGTGTCCGCTGTTTAGCTGACACGTCGCTAGTTTGGTACTATTTCATGCTGCATTTAATGCACAGTATTTCCGCATTTTTCCTGCAATCTGTATAAATTGGAGTTACACAGAGGCTATTGTTATGAGCTGGACTACGCAGAATAGGTTTTTTGCATTTATTATTATTTTATCTATCTGCGAATATTAAATTAGTGCACTGAACCTTTAAATCCTTCGTGCCATTCGCCTACATTGGGGTCAGCTTGAGGCTCTCCTTATTTATATGACCGCGTCTAATAATTTGTTTGTTTGCGTGTAAGTCAGCTTTGATGTGAATAGGCACTTAGCTAGTTTATCTATTTTTCTCGTTTTACAGCTGATTACCTCGGCAGATTGGTTGGTGCAACTATAGGCCACCTACTACCTCCATTTATTCGGAGACACCGACAGGCAATATCTATATGCCTGGACCTAAAATATAGGAGTGCTCCAATCAATTATCATTCGGAGTAAGTGGATTAATTTTTTTATTAATTAACTATTGTGACTTTCTGTTTCACTGCACTGGCGGTATATTACTAAATGTATATCCGCTTCATTTGCAGAATTGGAATTTTTATCCATATGCCATTCTATTCACGACTGGCTTTTTATACAAAGGTTATTAGCTTTATTTTTCTATCTTTGTGGTTTAGTAATCACGAGCGGTGTGGTGCTAGCCCTCCCTGTGTCATAACCATTCTCACTTGGTGTTTCCTTCCCCCAGTCTTTTCCTTTGAAGAAGCCTACTCCGTATATGTAATCTAATTTTGTAATTTTCATTACACAGAAACTAAACGCTCAATACAACCTTTTGTCCTGATGATGACCGTACAGTTACCTAGCGGTTGAAACTCTGTCTACGCTTTTTGTGGCCATAATGTGTAAAGGACACATCATTTTGCTCTTGTTGTTCCTTTTTGTATATATAATGTTTGTCTGTTAGCCACTGGTTTGGGATGTGAATTGTTAGTTTTTGTTTTGCCAACATTTCTTTTTTGAGCGTTATTGGTTTTCCTTGGTAAATCTTTTTAAAAAATCAAATATATAATAAATTATAATTGTTTTTGTAAATTTGTCAATATGTGTATATAGGCTTCTTCACTCTCTTTTTATTGTCTTAATGTTTATTGTTTAAATTGTTGTTTTTGATTTATTCACCTGAACCTTTTGTTAGGTTTAATAATCCAGTGTCCCTGGTTCAGGGTGGTTGGACAGCCCCTGTAGTCTGTCAGTGGCTCTTCCTGAAGCCGGATTGGGAGTAGTCGAGGATGTTGGTCTCGTCGATGAAGGAGGCTGTTGACAGCTTTTTCAATGACTTTCGCGGATAGGGAAGTAGGGAGATTGGTCTGTAGTTGTTGAGGTTGCAGGGGTCTGCCGATGGTATCTTAAGGAGAGGATTGTTATGAAGAATTGAATATGCTACTTGTGTAGTAATCATTATTCTTGCTGTTTATATATTTTTTATGCTTATATTTCATGAATAATACAACTTAGCATAAGGATAAATGATCTTGTTATAGGCAATGGTTGTAAATTGGTAAATTTATTGTAGATATAATGATGTCATGTGTTTATAATAATTTTAATAGTATTACTCTCCTTGACCTTCCTATATACACTAGCTAGGCCTTTACCCTTATTTGATTTGTATGGCCATGTTTGGCATTTGCATATCTATGCAGATGCAGATGAAGTCGGGTTGCTTTGATTTGCGAGCTATAACAATGGGGGACATCCATGGAGTAGTACCATCAACTTTCTCGAAAATTCCTGCAGCTTCAAAATTTTCTCACGAATGTTCCACTTGCACTTATACATGAAATGGAATCCTGTGGTGACGAGAGCCACCGGTTAAATGGTGGAGTCTATGTGGAGTTTACCACTTTCTTAAGGCAGCCAATACCTAGGAATATTTCAGCAAATTTATCTAACATCTGTGAGACTGATTGTTGTTGGACTTGGAAAAGTATTGAGTCACAGAACTTCAGTGCTGCTTCAATTGAGTAGTGTGGTGCCTTTTGACTTGGTGATGAAAAACGTGCCATTTCTGATGCTTGACTCTAGATACGAAGGTAGGTGTGATGGCAATCAGAGGAAAAGTGACATAGGCATAAATCTTTGTTGCTGTTGTACTCAGCTTCAGTAGAAGGTGCAGTTGTTGGTATTTGGCCATGCGCATCACACAAACAGTGGTACCTGCGTCAGACAGTTCATTCAACGCCCTTTTAAGCAAAAACCACACTGTGGATGCCTCTGGGCTTGCGAGCCGCGAGATAGAGTAGATTTGTTCTAAATCTGATGAGAATGTGTCATCCAAGTTGTCAGGTGGTGGCTTCTCTTGGTCGTTGGACTCTATGCACTTCACCAATGATGTACTTGCCTTTTTCAATTTGTCCATGGGCGACTTCGGTGGTGGGGAAGACCAGCATGCTTCTGCAAAATAGTTTGTTTTGTTGTAGGTAGGTCTTTATCTTGGCAGGGCACATAGGTCCTCAGTGTATTGTATTGTCACAGTAGCCGCTTGCTTTGACCTGTCCCTTTTTCGACTGTTGTCGAAAGACAGAGTGTGCCTCCTATGTGAGCTCGCTGAGTTCAGTTTTGATTGGCTTGGATGAAAAGGACATCTCAAACTGGGATGCTCTCGCGTCTGTAGTTCGTAAGCATGACCTAAAGCGAGCATGGTGGCCAATTTCACTTCGGCAGTCTTAAGGACCGGCACCTCTGGGCATGTAGTTCCTCTTCTACATTTGTAAACTCACATATGCTCACCAGGCCTCTGAGTTGCATGTAGAAAGCCTCAATCATCCTGTGTGGGCCTTGTTTCGCTAGGTGCTGAACGAATCATTCATAGTCTGGGCTCCCCTGCGTGCTGAACTGTAGATTGTGATACTGTAGTAAATTAGGGCCTGCTTTCACGGTAACCCCCACTTTGTACTGGTGTTATTCTGTTTTCTGACTAGTCTGACTGGGATCCTGCGAATCAGGACCCCAGCCACTGTGCTTCCTCCCTAAATTTGAAAGTGGTAAGTACTTTGGTACCTTCCCACTTGGCTACTGGTGTACCCGGGTAAGTCCCTAGTATATGGTACTAAGGTACCCAGGGCATAGGTACACCAGGGGACTCCCATGAGCTGCAGCATGTATTATGACACCCATGAGAGACTACTCAAACTGTGACTACAGGCCTGTCATTGCAGCATGTGTAATTTGGTGCTAGCACCTCTTACAAGAGATATGTGTCCTTATAGCTGAGGTCTTAACCCGGGCAAGACAGAACTTGTCTTGCCCGGGAAAAGTGAAATTAGTTGGGGACCCCATTTCTGGCCATCTGACAAGGGGAATTCCACCCAACAAATCCCACACAGTTAAGAGCTTAGGGGTGACTCTCAGTGAGGATCTATCGCTTAAAGGTCAGATAGGGATGGTAGTTTCATTTATTTATTTATTTATTTTTGACATTTCTAGAGCGCACTGTTACCCGGAGGTGTCCTGGCGCTGTCTGATCGCTAGTAAGGGTGAGCAGGGACATTAGAGAGAGAAAAGCCAGGTCTTGAGAGCTTTCCTAAACTTGAGTAGGTCGGAGGTCTGTCTCAGATTGGCCGGCAGTGCGTTCCAGGCCTTGGCGGCACCGAGGGAAAGGCTTCTGCCTCCCCAACGAGCTTTCCTAATTCGGGGGACAACAACCAGCCCCTGCTCGGCTGACCGTAGCGCTCGCGCTGGTTTATACCACTGAAAAAGAGAGGTCAGGCAGAGGGGACCAATGCTGTGAAGTGCTTTGAAGATCACACAGAGTGATTTAAACAGGATTCTTTTCCGCACTGGCAACCAGTGTAGCTTAACCAGGTCCTGGGAGACTGAAGCGAACTTAGAGGTGCCTGTGACCAAATTGTTGCAGCATTCTGCAGGATCTGAAGTTTGTCTAGGAGACCCTGCTGAGCGTTCAAAAGGAGGGCGTTGCAATAGTCTAACCGAGACATTACAAGTCCAGTCACTACTGTCTTTTTGTGTTCCGCCGGAAGGAATGGCAAGACCTTCCTGATAGTTTTAAGCACAAAGTGCGTGGCAGAGGATAAGGCATTGATTTGGGGCCTGAAGGAAAGGGCATCGTCCATCAGGACACCCAGATTTTTTACCTTTGTTACTGGGGAAGGTGGCAGACCCATTTCTTCTGGCCACCAACGGGGAGACCAAAAGTTGTCTTTGGTCCCGAAGAGTAACACCTCTGTTTTTGCGGAGTTGAGCTTAAGGCAGTTTCCTGCCATCCAATTGCTCACTTCCCGCATGCAGCACCTGAAACGATCTGCGGTAGTGTCTAGATCTCCCTGGCGCAGCGACACCACAATCTGGGTGTCGTCAGCATAGGAAGTAAGATTAAATCCAAAGGATCTAATAACTGGCGCCAGGGTAGAGACGTAGACATTAAACAGAGTCGGACTCAGGGAGGAGCCCTGGGGGACTCCGCAAGGGAGAACAAATGGTTCAGATTTAAAATCCCCCAAGGCCACCGCCTGAGTCCTCCCAGCCAAAAAAGCTTTCAGGATATCGAGTGCCTTTCCCTGTATCCCACTGGCCCTCAACCGGTCCACTAGAAGTTTATGGTGGACCGTGTCGAAGGCCACTGACAGATCAAGCAGGATCAGGGCGGCTCTGCCCCCAGCATCCAGCACCATTCTAATATCTTCAACAGATTTTATAAGTGCCGATTCTGTGCTGTGTCCAGCCCTAAAACCGTGTTGGGATGAATCCAGCCTCTGTCCTGCACCAAGGAAGTTGCTGAGCTGCGAATTCAGTATGCCCTCCATGATTTTGGCGGGGAGGGGGAGCCTGGCGATGGGACGAAAGTTATTTAAATACAAAATGTCTAAGTTAGGTTTTTTTAGCAAGGGCAAGATCGAGGCTTGTTTCCAACGCGAGGGGAATTCCCCCTTGTCCAGCATGATGTTGAACAGGGGAGTAAGTACAGAGGCGATGACTGCGGAGGCCATTTTAGCGATGGTGGCTGGGCAAGGGTCGTGGGGGGACCCTGATTTTATTCTCATGAGCCGACCTGATACCTCCTCCTCAGTGGCGGGGGAGAAGTTGTTTAATAATTCAAGGTTCCTGTTACTCTCCAAGTGCGTCGCCGGGGTGAGATCAGGAACGGTGGACATAATTTGGCTGTTTAGAGGATGGACATTTATTTCCACCTTACTCGAGAAAAATTTAGTTAGGTTCTCACAAAGTTGGCGACTTGGAGGGATGTCTATAGGTTTGGGGGCCGCCAATGATGACAGAGTGTTAAACAGTTGTTTGGGGGAGTTGGTCGCTTCTTTAATGTGCTTTGAGAAAAACTCACATTTGGCTTGATGGATCCTTTCCTTATAGGCTCTCAGTTCTGCATTAAGCAGTTTTTTATCATTCTCCCTGTAGTTTTTCCTCCATATTCTTTCTAATTTTTTGCAACAGGTTTTGTGGTCCCTAATTTGTTCCGTATACCATGGGGCCGAAGGGTTGGAACGGGTAGAGCTATGTGAGACTAGAGGTGCAAGCTGCAGACAGGCGGCATCTAGCCATCTAGTATAGTCTGCAGCTGCTTCCCCTACATTGTTTGGAGGGGACTTAGAGGAGGATATCAAAAGGTCTGTTAGCATGGTGCCTTCTATATTTTTCCATTTCCTGATCTTTTTGAGTGGGATTATAGCCTGAGTGGATCTGGCAGTGGAGGCTGAGGTGATATTAAAAAAGATTGCCGCATGATCCTACCAAGAGACTTGCTGGACGGCTGTCACATCTAAGTTAGGGAGGTTAGAAAAAATACTATCCAGCGTCCTGCCTTGTGCGTCGGGCCATGGACCAGTTGTGTTAGTTCCACCCCCTGTAATAAATCTAGGAGATCATGAGTGTCTGGATCTGAGTCCTTCTCAAGATGGAAATTGAAATCCCCTAGAAATGTAAACGAGTTGGTACAAATAACTTCTTCTAAGAGGCTGCTCAGGGCTGTAAAAAAAGGTGCTTTAGCACCAGGTAGCCTATAAAGTAGGCAGCCTCTAAAAGTTACATGGTCCGAGAGGGTGAAATTGAAGATCATAGCTTCATGTAAATTGGTCGCACCGGGATTTACTGTCCCTCTGATGGATTTGTGATAAATAATGGCCAACCCCCCTCCTTTTTTCCTTTCTCTGTTCATTGTGAGACAGATATAATCCGGGGGGGTAGCCTTAACGATGTCTGGACCTGAAGCTGCATCTGTCCATGATTCTGTAATGAAGGTGATCTTGACTTTAGCCTCCAGTATAACCTCCGCCAGTTCGGTGCTATGTTTCACCAGAGATCTGGCATTGAGGAGCATGCAGCTGATAATATTGTTTTTTTTTGTTTCTGGGGCCATAGGGATGGCCTTGGGAAGAGGTAAAGAATGCCATAGTACTTTGGGAAAGGTTTGTTTGCAATTAGCACAGTGATGGGGAGGGGGCTTTCTTTCAATTGAGAAATATAAAGAAAATTGCCCACCTCTTAACTCATTCCGCTTTGATTCAAGTAACTATCGCCTCAGTTTTATCTCGGCTTAACTTTTCAAATAGTCTGTACCTAGGTATTCCAGCAGGTCAGCTAAAGAGATTACAGTATGCCCAGAACCAGGCAGCCAGGCTCATTTGTAAGCAACCTAAATGGCAATCCATTAGGCCAGGATTAGAAAATCTTCACTGGCTGCCGGTAGCCCAGAGAGTTGCATTCAAAGCCGACTGCATTATTTTTAAAGCCTTGCAGGGCAAGGGTCCCAAATTCATAAGGAATTTGGTATGCAAATACATCCCTTCACGTAACCTTCGCTCGGCCCACCAAGATCTGCTAATGGTCCCCTTATTTAAGAAAAAACGTCAGGGCGGTAGTTGTTTCCACTACCTTGCCGCCTCCTTATGGAACTCCTTGCCACTGCCTTTAAGGCAGTGTGACGGTCTTCTTACTTTCAGACAGGCCTTTAAAGCATGGCTTTTTAGACAGGCCTATCCTTAAATAAGTGCGAAATGTACCCTTGCAAAATGTACCTTTGAGTGTTATGCTGTGTTCCCAAAAAACTTCGATAGCGCCATGAAGCCCACGGGCGTACATGCGCTGAATAAATAAAATGTAACATAACTACACATAAAACCTATAAGTCACCCCTAAGGCAGGCTCCTCAGTCCAGAGGGCAGGGTGCTTCGTTACAAGTGTAAGGGTGCCCCTGCATGAGCATGGCTCTTCTACAAACCTTAGAGTCAATTCTACAGTCAGCCATTT
Organism: Lissotriton vulgaris; assembly: GCF_964263255.1. NCBI lineage: Eukaryota > Metazoa > Chordata > Amphibia > Caudata > Salamandridae > Lissotriton > Lissotriton vulgaris. The sequence goes on along the minus strand of NC_141687.1, from coordinate 276,921,358 downwards.
AATACATATAGTTGACATCAAGTCAAATACAAGATGTCTAACTATATGTTGGCTGCACCATTACCTGTCATCTTTGTTATCAAACCTATTAGAATCCTACCCCAACACTAAGTTCAGTGGATGTAGGTTCCCATGTGCTGGGGGGCTCCCCTAGGGTGCCTCCCTGTATTCCTGGTACCAACCTTTTAGGATCTAACGGCAAGCTAGTGCTGCTGTTGACCACAGACATGTTTCTGCCTTTCTCCTGCTGAGCGAGCTGAGCTTTAGCAGGGGAAGACAGAACAATAGGTTTCCTGCCACAGGGAGGTGTGACCACCTCCCAGACAGAACTTAGTGTATTGGGTTGGGGTGGGGGCGACTACCAGCACCACCAGACTGGTTTGAAGGGCACATTTGGTGCCCTCCTTGCATACTCCAGTTTGAGCCACTTCAGGGAGCCGTTGGCTCCCGCTCTGGCAAAACCTGCACAAGGGAAATGGGAGTATCCTCTCCTCTGTATATCCCCTCCTCTGGGAGGAATCCTTGAATCGTCCCAACCCTTTCCCTAGGGTACTTAAGTGCTTACCTGTGGGTGGCTCTTCAGATTCATCGTGGGACAAGATTCATACCCAAAACCGCTTCCTACTTAAAATTCAACCGAATTGGCACCTTGGACTTCGTTGGACTTTGTATGGAACCTTGACTACATCAATGAAGACTCTTGCTGCTCCTGGTCTCATCGTCCTGACAGTCTTCTGCATTGTCTGTGCCTGTGCTCCATCCAGGTTCCTCTCCAAGCCTGTGGGCATCAAGTACACCTGAAGTAATCTCCCATGGAATGAAGGAGTCACTCCCCTGCATCTGAAGGCACCGCAATAAAGCTGACTTGTATGCTGCTCCTGACATCCCACGGACTCCGAAAGGCTCAGCAGCACAAGTGGTGGTTCTGCAACTCTCTCATGGCCTGATCTGTCCTCTGAGCAAGTTTGAGGCCAGTGTCCCTCATCAGAACCACTAGAACAGAACCCATGTGCACGGTATCAACTTGCCATTGCCAAGGTGTGTTGACTCTGTTCTCCAGAGATCTTCAGGCTGAAAGAAGCTCCGGCCTCCAGCATCTCTTCCTGCCAAGATCTTTGTCCTCACCGCATTCTTTGCACCAAGGGCCTGCATCTTTGGGGAGCTGCTCGTGGTCCTCTTGCGACTCCTGTGTCTTCAGCCCGTGAGTCCTCTTGAGGGTCTTCTTTAGCTTCAGTGGGCTACCCTGCTTGTTCGGGGTCTGCTCTGACTCTCCTGTACTTGGTGAGTCCCCTGGACCTTGCTTGTCCAAATACTACACCTTATTGGTTTACCACATCTGTTGCTGCTGCCAAGGCTTGTTTATACTCTCATCGGACACCAACCCCCTGGTTCTTGACTCCTGATGTGGGACAGCTCACGAACAGCTCCTGGTCTTCCACAGCATCACCTGATCCTCACAACTGCAGCGAGAAGGTCACCGTCATCACTTATGAATCTTCAGTCACTGGTGGCCAGTGGTCTTCAGTGCCTCCTGGTCGCTACTGAGTGGCATAGACTCTATCCCCTCTTCTTGCAGGTACTCCTCTTCAAGAATCCATCCTTGGGTTTCAACTGACTTTTTCATCTTCTTCGCCAGCTGCATTTTTTCCTAAGTCCTCCATTGTGGTCTTCATAGGTTTCCAACGTCACTTCGCACCTATGCACCCAGCTTCCCTGATGTAGCTATCCTGGTTCCTGGAGTATCCACGGGTGTGGTGACTCTACCCTTCCATCCTCCATGGGGTTTCTTCAGGGTCCTCTGGGAAGGGTCCTTCTTCTTGAAAACTGAAACCGCTACTTTCACCATTAACTTGCATGGAGTACGCAGCTGCGTTTCCACTGTACACACAGCCTCCGTGGGGTTCCTGTGTACTTACCTCTTGAGGGTCTTCTTTAGCTTCAGTGGGCTACCCTGCTTGTTCGGGGTCTGCTCTGACTCTCCTGTACTTGGTGAGTCCCCTGGACCTTGCTTGTCCAAATACTACACCTTATTGGTTTACCACATCTGTTGCTGCTGCCAAGGCTTGTTTATACTCTCATCGGACACCAACCCCCTGGTTCTTGACTCCTGATGTGGGACAGCTCACGAACAGCTCCTGGTCTTCCACAGCATCACCTGATCCTCACAACTTCAGCGAGAAGGTCACCGTCATCACTTATGAATCTTCAGTCACTGGTGGCCAGTGGTCTTCAGTGCCTCCTGGTCGCTACTGAGTGGCATAGACTCTATCCCCTCTTCTTGCAGGTACTCCTCTTCAAGAATCCATCCTTGGGTTTCAACTGACTTTTTCATCTTCTTCGCCACCTGCATTTTTTCCTAAGTCCTCCATTGTGGTCTTCATAGGTTTCCAACGTCACTTCGCACCTATGCACCCAGCTTCCCTGATGTAGCTATCCTGGTTCCTGGGGTATCCACGGGTGTGGTGACTCTACCCTTCCATCCTCCATGGGGTTTCTTCAGGGTCCTCTGGGAAGGGTCCTTCTTCTTGAAAACTGAAACCGCTACTTTCACCATTAACTTGCATGGAGTACGCGGCTGCGTTTCCACTGTACACACAGCCTCCGTGGGGTTCCTGTGCACTTACCTCGGGTGGTCCCTTGGGTCCCTAGCTCTTCTGAGTCTTCTGGTCCAAGTTCCTACTTCAGTCGCAGTTTGCATTCCACTCCTTTAGTATATGATTTGGTCTCCCCTGGAGACCACTGTGTATTTGTGCTTACTTACATGTGTTACATTTGAAATATTGTGTGTATTGTGATGGTATCTCTGAGTCGGAGATATACCAACGTGTTAGTGAGTATGTATAATAAATATAACTATTTTTATAACTACACTGTGTGGTTCTATTTTGTTTAACCTACACTATATGATTAGTTCTGGTAAAACAAGCTGCTTAACACTCTTTCAAACTAAGGCAGAAGGTGGCTGTCCACATCTACCACTTAGAGAGCTTTCTATGGTTGTCCACTAAAATCACCTTAATGGTTGTCTGGATTAGTGTAAGGTGCTTCACTTAAATAAGTGTGCGCCATATACTAAGCAAGCCTCCTACAGACACTTTTCAACATTGGCCGTGAAAACTACGACCTTCTACTGACAGCATTCAAACACTTTATGCACCTTCTCATCCAGCAAATTGTGGAAGATGGATCTTTTTGATGCATCATTTGTTTCTTGTGTTGCAAGCAGATACTTCTCAAATCTCATCAGCCACACTTTCCACCACACAGTCACAGAGGAAGGTGCTATGAGCATATCAATAGGTTGGATGGCGTTGGCGGTATTGTGGACATGGGCGTCCGCAGAAATTTTTCCAGGGGGGGCAAAATGTTAACGTCATCACCATCCTCCGACATGATGTGTGCAAGGTGGGGCACAAGAAACACTGGGGCGCAGAACTAGAATAGACTCAATTAAATGCCAGGAATCCAGGATATGTGACTGACCCGGCCACAGGCCAACAAACACCGCCTGTAGGGAAAACGCTAAACTTTCTGACAAGGTGCTTTATCTCTGTCTGCTAGGTGTGCAGACTTCCGGGTCCTCGATCCAACACTAATCAAGGCTGTCTTCAGCACGATTCGATTTTTATCAGAATACTTTAAAACAGCCTATGATTAAAGCACCAGATTAAATATACTGTATGCACAGTGTATGTTAGGGATTATTTGTAGCACACATATTTACCAATATTGGCTTCTTAGTGCTAGAATTCAAGGTAACTTTTATCCAAAGTTAACGCACAACGTCAAAGTTAGTAATAAATAATGCAGCAATCACACACGCTAGTGATTCGCCAATGGGTGCTCCCTTTACTAGAATTCCCCGGGCATTGCTAAATTTTACACACATTCAATTAATTTATACAAAATAAAATGTAGAGGTCCAAATGTTAGCTATATTTTAGAAAAGAAACTTAGAGTCCCTCTACGTGTAGTCAATGTCAAACTAACAACGTGCGCACGTTTAGGGATACAATAATGGCCAGCTCCCTTATGCAGAAGCCCAGCACCGTAAATGTGTGGCACATGCGACGCCCGCAGCTGCGCCACATCACAGGTCCAGGGATGCTGAGTCTTACACAGTGGTCGAAGTGGGGATAAAAAGTAGAGGAACAGTGGGCGGAGAATCAAAGGGCGGGAATAACCCAAGGATTGGATCTGTGGGTGGAGCCAGAGGTGTGGCCAGAATGCGCAGACATCCCAATTTTTAGTATTTGTTTGGCATTTCACTGCCCAGTTTAATCAACCAATGGATACACATGATTATTTAAGGTTATAATGAGTTATTGACATTAAAATATATTCACGAAGTGGGATATGCTTCTAATAATCACAGAATGTACCAAATACGATAAAATGTGGAAACACAAGCCATTTGTCTCCGAGCCATGGAGTTTCTGTCATCAGCACTTCTCCCTTTTTCCACAACAGCAGTTCAAACATGAATGGCAAAATATCCTAGTTTGCAAATGTTTTCTCTAAAATTATGGCTCTGCCATATTTGCCTCATAATGCAAGATCTGCTGCATGATCTGACTATTTAAACTAAAAAATAGTTTGTAGCTCAAACATATCAAAAGTTAATATAAAATGTGACGTGTGTTGCTGCGGAGTGGATGGCCTATTGTAAAGGTTGACTGGTCACCTGCTGCGTTTGTATGTTACACTGGTACTAATAAGGCAAAATCTTTCCAGAGACTGTTAGCATGAGTACACACGTCAAAATAATAAAATATCTGAAAATGTACTGCATTACGCTGCAGCCTTTTTTTAATGCATAATTTAGTCAACACTACGGCATAATGTTGTCATCCTTTGCTACATAATTAATTCCAGTGGCCCCACAGCAGGCAGCACATGTTAAAAGTGCATGTGAATGAAGCAGGGAGACTGTGAAGTTTGCAAACTTAGTTTGGTGTGCGTGCAAATCCTGCATTGCCAATCCCTGGTGAGTTTCAGCTACTACTGCTGAAACAAGGCCAATGGAGGTACCTATGGGTGAGGCAGACTGGCCTCAAGGGCAGGGCCAGCCATAGCACTGGTGGTGTCCTGTGCATTAATGTTTGTTAGTGCCCCCCAATGACCACCTCTGCCATGGATTCACTCACTACCACCCTTTAACTGTACCCCCAGGTCTCCATAACCACTCTTTCTCAGATGCATTTAATTTGATTTACAGCGCCACTTATACCATTGTAGGGTGTCAGTGCACTTTACATCACACATTACACAGAGACAATAAATATGTGTGTAAATCACTGTATTGAAAATGTTACATAAGACTAAGGACTACAAGGTGTAGGAGTCACATGACAACCATACTAGTAGCCGGTATAGTTTTATAGTGATTGGTCTGGAGAAACACAATACCCGGAATTTAAAATGTAATACCATGGTTGGGGGTTCTCCTTAATAATCAGAATTGCTTTCTGTCCAAAAGAACACTTTTTGGGACATTAGAATAATCAAAGACTGGGGGGGGGACATAATGCTCTAATTTATACCTTGCAGTTTGTAAGCAGCTCTTAGATGACAGTTCATAGCTCACTGTTCTAAGTTAGGATTTTACCTTATAAACTGCAAGTAACAAAAGGATCTCTCTGACAAAAGCTGTAGTCCACTGACCTATATAAATTATGTGCACTTTGTGATCTGCACGGCGCATGTTCTTTGCAGCCGGTACATTAACCCTCCGAGCTACCTTTCCATGAGTCAAAACTTCCACTAGACAAAATTCTGATCTCTCTCTAGGAAGAACATTAATCACCAGAGTCATCATGACATTTTTATTGTTGCCGAAAAGTGCTGGAGACCAGGAAGGAGGCAGCAAGCGTTTTTAAAACCATAATATACTTGCAAACATGATGCCTCCACCTAAAGTCAGTACCCGGTGCGGTCACACTGGTTGCACCGCCCTAGAGTTGGCCCTTCTGAAGGGTCCTGTGACCTCAGTGACTGTTGTTCTAGGGTTTGCTGCTTCATAGGCCTGCCCGCAAGACTGCAGGTGAACTTCAGTATGGATAGTGGTGGACAAGCCTTGAAGGTTAACCTACACTTGTCATGCTAGGGTCCACCTGCTTGTGCGAAAGACACCAGGACTTCTAAGGTGTTGCTAAGCCTTCTAAGGTCTAACATGTGATTGTGCTCTCGCAGGAGAGTGGTCTGGTGGACTGGTTATAAAGGCTGAACCTGGTTCCCAGTTCCAAATTCAGCAGCTCTGACCATAGTGCCACATCCTCTCCCCCACTGAACACCGTACTGCCCCACTGAGAAAAACTCCCACTGTCTTCAACTACAACCCAATTGTTACCCGCTATAAACACCTGGATGCAGCTCAATTTAAATTACGCACTAGACAAGAGCAATATGCGGCCTACAAAAAAAAAGTAACAACATCCTGGAAAAAGCAAACACTTATAGGGAATGCAAAATTTAGCAAACCATGGGAAATGTAAGCAGGAACAACATGGTTACCTTAATGCTTTTACACTCACTATTCAGAAATCAGTGAGTTATTTTGCCTGAAAAGTTAAGGACACGAATACAGGGCCCTGAATAGACCATTTCAATGTCCATTGCTTATATCCTTACAAAACGTAAGCAGAATGGTAAAAAGACCACATCCCTGCAGAGTCGCAGCACACATTTTGTTTTCCAATCAACACATTGCAATACCCCCAGGATTGGTGCACTAGTTCCAAGTCCCGGGAAAACAAAGACAAGGAAACAAAAATAGCGCTTCACTGGAAAACTCTGTAAAAGTGGCGCTAATGTGTTTCAGTGTGAATAAAATCAGTGTTGCCAGTTTGCTACCACTCTGTCTTACTTTATTTAGTTATTTATCTATTTTTCATATTTCTAGCCTTTTATTCCCAATGCTGCACTTTGGAATTAAAATGCAACATTTCCAGCAAAGCGTCTCTTTTTTGGATCCATTTCACAAGGAAGCAAATAAAAGAAAGGAGAGGAAAGAGAGTGAGAAACCCATCTTGAAGTCATGGTTTTCATGGGCGACCGCAGGGGGGGCAATGAGGGTCGCTCCAGGGGGGAGCGACCCTCCCCCTGCGGACGCCCATGATTGTGGAGCATACTGGGAGCCCTCGCAAACTCTTGCTGGTGGATCGCCTACGACCCATACTGGTAGTAAGGAAATATCATCTCTGCTTGTGGGTTCACAGTGAGCCCAACAAAGATGCCTACTGTTCACAGCATGGCCGTTAACATTCCTCTGTCACTCCACCAGCTGTGGCACAGTGCAAGGCTGGGACAAACCGATAGGTGACTCAGCAGACCACGTTGGTCCTCTTCTCTCACATGCAGTTAGCAAGGAATGCTACGGTTACTTACTGATAATCTTCATTACTCCGAGTCCTGCTCTTCCTTGATGCAGTCCTTGATAGTCTCTCCTCTCCGGTAGAACTAATTTGCTAGCTAAAGCAAAAAAGTTCCTCTATTATGGCCCCCAATACCCAGGAGCCACTTCAAAGGGAGGAGATGATGATCACATCCTGTAATATACCACGCAAACGACACATGGAAAATATACGCAAAACTGGAAATAATCAACAGCAGTGCCCGGGGTGGGAGTGCCTGACTCATAATTGCATAAACGCAGATCAGGACTCGGAGTAATGAAGATTACCGGTAAGAAACTGGGGCATTACCTCCTCGTCCATGTTCCTGGATGCAGTCCTTACGCTTAAGACAATACCCAAGCAATCCATTGAATATTTACAGACATAAATTCAAGAGAAAAAACATCACACCACAGAGTTACCAAACAAACTGGATTCATTACATCATGCACCTGATTTTTATCTTCATACAGAATTAGGAGACGCTTCTTCCAATGCAGAAGGAACATGACCCCCAACAGAAGAAGAGAAATGCCCACCCAATTGCAAACTATTATGGGAAAGAAAAGTGGGATGGGACTTCCAAGTTGCAGCTGCACACATCCATCACGGTGGTTCCTCAAAAAAGAAACCAAGAGGCAGACACTCCTATAGTCATTTAGTCGAGTGACTTGCCCCTACGGGGGAGTGGTAGAATCTGAAACCTGATAAGCTCTAAGGATTGTGGACTTAATCCACCTAGTACTTGTACAAGTAGAAAGCGGAGAGCCTTTATTAGGAAGAACAAAAGTGCCAAAATGTGAATCTGCTTTCTGGAAGGAAGAAGTACATTCTAGATAAATAGACAAACCCTGCAAAGGTCAAGAGAATGCAAAACCATCTCTCCAGCCGAAGAAGGTCTAGTAAAGAAAACCAGAAGTACAATGTCCTCTGAATATTAAAGCTGCGAAGGAACTTTAGACAGGAAACCAGGGTCTGGCTAAAGCGCAACCCTGTCTGGAAAAAAACTGATAAACAGGTACACTGAATGTTCCAATCCCCCCCACCCATTTACCTTAACACACAGCCACCAGGAATACCACTTTCCTATCAAAAAGCTTAAAGGAACATAATCAAATGGCTCAAAGAGAGGATAAGTCTGGAACACCAAAGGCAAATTCCAGGTAGGAACTGGAGAATGGGAAACCAGTGTCTATAGAAAGAAACCCCAAAGGAGACTAGGGGCCCGATGTAGGTGCCCTAATACCGGTCGGAAACGGCCGAATTCGGAGGGCATGCATTTACACAATCGGTATTTTACCTATTCTGTATTTACCGATTCGGTAAAATTACCGAATCGGTAAATACAGACTTGGTAAAATATCGATTCTGTAAATGCAGATGTAGCTGGCACATATCAGAGTGCCACAGGGCTTAAAGAATCGGTATTTTACCACCCAATCCAATTGGGTAGTAAAATACCGAATACAGGTGTGCATGCACATCTGTGCATGCACACCTGTGCAATGTGACACACAGACATGCCCTTAGGGCATGTCTGTGTGCCACATGGCACACAAGTCCGGAATTGGGGTGCAAGAGGGTGTCAAAGTGACACCCCCTGCACCCTTGCAAAAATCGGTATTTACCGAATCGGTAAATACCGATTCGGTAATGACCATTGATTCCTATGGGCTGCAATGCCCATAGGAATGTAAATGTAAATGTAAATGTATTTGAGCTTATATAGCGCACAGCTACCCACAAAGGGTTTCCCAGCGCTTGCTTAGGGAACCCGTCCTGGTATTCCCCTGTGAGATAACCCCGGCAGGGTATCCACAAGGTGAAAGCCAGGCATCCCGCCGCGAGGGGCCGTTGTGGAGATTAAGCAAGCTATTGCCCAGAGTCGCAGAGTGTGAACCCATGAGTTGAGAAGGCACCGGAGCGAGAATTATTGAGTCCATGGAATTTTTTGAGCCCAAGACCCGCCGAGGCGGGGAATTGAACCCTGGTCCAGGGCCGATCTCAGCTTCCGGGTCTGCCGCCTCTAACCCCTGAGCCACACTTCTCCACATCAATGGGCTTTACCGATTCGGTATTTACAGAATTGGTAAATACCGAATCTTAACGATTTGGTATTTACCGTATCTGAAATACCTACATTTCCCCCCTTCTAATTTACCACTTCTTAAATACCGAAACGGTATGATTCGGTATTTTAGAAGTGGTAAATTAGAATTACCTACATCGGGCCCTAGATGTTATAGGAGCAACTTCAGAAAGCTCATCCCCTAGAAGGCCCGAATAGTAGCCCACTGAGCTCTGATGATAGAAACTGCCAACCCCAAACTGAAATCATCCTGTAAAAAATCCCAAATTCTGTAACAAACCCCTGAGATCAACACCATTTATCAAAATGATCCCAGTGACGATCATAAGACTTATGAGTTGAGGCTTTACAAGATAATTGTATGGAATTTGTCACTGCCTCCAAACACCCATATGCGACTAGAGTCAACCTTTAAGCAGCCAAACCCCCAGATTGAGGCTCTGTGGGGCGAATGGTACCAGGATCTGTTGACTCAAGGGAGAAGGAAGAAAAAGAAACCCAACACACAGCAAAAGGAGAAGAGGGAACCATGATCTCCATGACCAAGCAGGAACCATCAGAAGAACCTGAGCGTGGTCGGCCATTACCTTCTGACCTGGGCATCAAAGGAATGGGAGGGAAAGAATATGGCAGATCCACTGGTCAGGAAACAGCATCAGCTACCCAGGCCCTCTGGGATGGAACCAGGAGCAGAAGTGGGGAAGTAGGGCATTGCTCTCTGTTGCGAACCAATCCTGCCATGGCCTCCCAAACTTCTGATAAATCTCTTGAAACACCTGGGGAGGAAGGCACAGAAAGATTGAAAAAGAAAACTTCAGATTGAGTTGGTCGGCAGGCCCATTCTCCTTCCCCAGAAGATAAACTGTCGTCAGATAGAAAAGATTCTGCTCCAACCACCACCCAATCTCTCAGGAAAAGAGAATGAGAGGGGGAATCATCCCACCTTGATGACATAAATAAGATCTTGTCACCTAGTTGTCCTTCTGGACACACCCCCTGAGCTTTGATCAATAAAGGGAAATGAAGCAGGACAGCCTGTACTACAGCTAACTCCATTCTTTTGGAAGAATGAAGGGACTCTCCCCTATTCCAAATCCCCTGAGCAATGAGATCTCCCATGACTGCCTTCCCCCATCCCAAACAACTGTCATCTGGTTGACATGATCACTGGGGGGCTGGCTAAACTGATGGCCCTTGTTATGGTTTTCCGGGTTCACCCACCTTCATGTCCTGACAAATTTAGAGACTGATCGGAAGACCTGGGGCACCCGACTCCAGTGCCGTAGAATGTGATGAGCGATGGGGTACAGATGTAGTTGGCTCTGAGGGACCAGAGACAGAGAAAGTTAATGGGGTCACTAGGGCCTGCAACACCAATTATGCAACCCTGAGTGACACAAGTAAAGACATGACAGCAGGTCTGCCATTGCAGACTGCAGAAGATGTGCAAACTGCTCGAACTCAGCTTTGTCTTCACCATGCGTAGCAAGGTCACAGCCCTATTTGTAATATATGTCAGTCACCCCTAAGGGAGGCCTCCTGAGCCCAGGAGACAGGGTGCATTTTATGATAGGTGTGGACATATTAGTGCACCCTTATATGTCCCTAAAGTATCCTCCTTCCATGAGGTGCTACTGTAAGTGTTCAGGGGGCTATAGGATAACATGGGCTAGCACCTGGGCATCCCAAGGTGCCCAGCTCTATTATGGTCCCACTGAAAAGTGTCATGTTTGATATAATATAATTTGTCTCATCAAACCTGATCTTTTTCTAAAGATGGATTTAATGTGCCATGCATCCAGGTGGCTGCCTTAGAGGTTGCCCACCTGGTTGCCCCAGCCTTGCCTCTGCGCTGGCTGACAGCCTGCAACTGCTCATACCAAGACAGGAACCTGACACCCTGCCATGAGGTGTGAAACAAAGGTCTGCTTGGGCAAGAGGCATCACCTCCCTTCCTGGCAGGATGGATAGTGAAGTGGCACATCAAGGCTGCGATCTTAAAAGCTTTTATCACCTTTGATATGCAACCAGGCTTTCTCTCAGAGGAGGAAAAAGCCAACCCCCTTCCCCAGGCACATTTGCCACCTGGACAGTAAATGTGTCCCAAAGGCTAGTCACAACACTCCTAAGTTGGCCTACCTAGTCTGCACAGCAGGGTCCTGCCATTTTTAAAAGTGGCAGACTAGAGGCTTCTGGGTAAAAACTGTGCCTGCCTCCACAGGAAGTGATCACCACAGGGCCAGAGTAGCTGCTGAGGCTCGTAGCCCATTGGCTACAAGTACCCACACCCCTAAATCTAAGATTTGAGAGGCTCTCCTGGCACCTGACCTGCACAAAGCAAAGGCACAATACTCTAGAACACCCTTGGACTAGAGGTACTAGTCCACTGGAGCCACAGGCAAATTGCACTCCCGGAACCAAAGAATCACTGGCCACTAGGCTCGGAGAAGGATCGCCCAAAAGTAAATGGTCTTGTCCATTATGGTAAATATAGTCCTGACTTTCAGCAAGTTTCAGGCGGCTACTGTTTTCCTCCGGACTCCAGGAAGTCGAAGTAACAGAATGCTGTGTTTGCCACTACCAAGGCTTGTTGGTGGCCGGCCAGGCTACTTCTACCTTTACTTGACACTGTACATTGAGGGAACTATGCAACACTTCCAACGTTATGCCTCAGTGGCCCCCGTTGTCGGGCTTTTGCACCCCTTTCCTCACTAGCGTCTTCCAAACGGCAAGACCAGCACCCGCGGCTCACACATTCAACACCAGTGATAGCGGGCATCCCACGAACCTGCGCCCTACTAGCCACGTAAGATTCAACTGACTGTCGGAGCCTGGTCTTTGGACCTGAAAGTGACCGATTGTAAAATGGACTCATTTATTTTTCCTCCTAAAATCCAGAACTCCAGTTATCCTCATTCGATTCTCTTCGTTTTGGTGTCTAAATCTATATCAAACTCTGTTTTATTCGTATAAATTGATGACAGATGTATTTCTAGTCGTGTCAATTACTTGTCGTCCATGTTAGTACTCTGAAATGCTTAACACATGTTCCTCCTGACTGGTCTGTGCCACACTGTCAGGACTGAGCTAGGAATTTATTAGTATGAATACAAAGGACCTATTTCAGGTAATGTGAAGGTATTGCATTGTGAAGCCTAACCAGCCTCACTATATATTACGCCACTTTCCCACACTATTTTTCCAGTCAGCCACTTGTTCCGACAGGCCAAGCACCCACCAAAAGAACAGTTAATTTGGTAAAACCTGCCCATCAGAAAGCTCAGAAGATGACTTGGACAATGGCAAAGACACTGAGGGCTTCAAGCACATGGTGCACACTATTTATGAAGACCACAAAAGGACTATTATCAGCCGAAGTGCTAGATACGAATATGTGGACATCCCATAACTGTCCTGATTGATATGAGCTCCTCAATAAATGTGAGTTTGACTCTGTAGCTGCCACCAATATTTAGACCATCAAAAGTCAAAATCTTTGCTTATGGCAATAGATTTCCTCTGCTGGCTGTATGGTACTTTTACTACTGGACTTGCCCAAGAAAATCGTGTTGTCATTGCTACAGTGTATGTTACCTGCCCAGGTGCCAGAACACTCCTTTGCTTCCAAACTGCGGAGAAATTCTCTCTCATACATTTTGCATACAGCATGAATACAAGTGGTCTGAAAGACCTTCCTAGTGTAATTAGATGACCTACTGTATGGCATAGGATGCTTCAACTACAAGACTGTCCATCTACGCATAGATGACTCCATATAGTTGTTGGCTGTCCATCATTTCCAAGTGCGATTCCATAGTAGAAAGTCTGATGCCATGGATATCACTAATGTGGTTCCCCGCTAAGCCATACAACATGATAATGTGTGTATCTGTGTTGGCACCTCCTAAATGAAATTTATAAACAACAAAAGGAGGTCCGTGGGAATATTTAGTGACCTACGCAAAGCTACATCCCAAAAACAGACTAGAATACCAACCTAAAAGTAGCGATGGGTCAAGAAACAGAAGGATGTGTGTATCTAAACCATGAGTAGTGATCGATGGATGACAAAATCTACAACTGGGTCTCACAAGGTGCTTCCTGAGATCCCATCAGACTTCCACCCTGTACCGCCCTACATCATTTGGGAACTATTAGGATGCACATGGGAGAACTAATGCCCAGTGCCTGACTAGGCCAAACTGCACCAAATCTGCCTATTATTCCAAACAAGCGGTGATGTAAGCAATATAGGATATCAGGGGGATGTATGAAAAAGCAGTGCTCAATGTAATAAACCAAAAGTGAATAAGGTGCTCGATATAAAATTGAGTGAAAAGGAGGAAAATATGTTTAATGGACACACCTCCTTCTTCTCAATATTAAAACCAGTGCAAAAGTGTAGCCTCAACAAAGAACTACACAGATAGTTAAATGGTCGACATGTTTCTGCAGACGATTCAAGTGCCCATAGGTCACCTTGCTGCTTCCTCAGGACCTATTATGCTACTGCTCGGTGTGATAACGTGAATTCAAATAAAAATAAGAACATAATGTGATAAATAAAGTGAATATCATCTGAACATCTCCCAATTTGCAGGAGAATGCTGCTCCCCCTCACCTGGCCACAACTCAGGTAATATAGAGCCCCGCTCTGTCCGTCGGTACTCCAGACGTCCTTCTGGGCTGTCTGTGGGACGGACTCATTCCAGACCGGTTGCTCCCCCCCTCGCTCCTCTCCCATTGCTGCTGCCTGCTCTTGGTGAACCACATCGCACCCCTAAGAGGACACTAAGGTATCGCCTGCGCTGTGGAATATTTGCGTAGTGAATCATTAGAACCTGGCTACATTACGAAGGCTCTGCATTGTAATTGACCTATAATCATAGCGCATTGAATTGGAGCGCCGCCCGCCCTGCATTGTGTGTGTGTTTATTTTTACTAGCCTGCAAGAAGGTAGATTGCACTCTCGGTGCCACAGGAGATTTGCTGCCCCTGCCTCGCCTCCCCTTTGACCTCCATTTTGTTGAGTGTTGTTCCCAGGCACGCCCCTCCTCCCCGCTACCGCCTCCCAGCTGCTGACCCTCCCATCCACGTTCAGAGAGCTCGCCACCTCCTCTCACCTCTTGTGACCGCCCGGACTCGTTCCAGACCGGTTGCTCCCCCCCTCGCTCCTCTCCCATTGCTACTGCCTGCTCTTGGTGAACCACATCGCACCCCTAACAGGACACTAAGGTATCGCCTGCGCTGTGGAATATTTGCGTAGTGAATCATTAGAACCTGGCTACATTATGAAGGCTCTGCATTGTAATTGACCTATAATCATAGCGCATTGAATTGGAGCGCCCGCCCGCCCTGCATTGTGTTGTGTGTTTATTTTTACTAGCCTGCAAGAAGGTAGATTGCACTCTCGGTGCCACAGGAGATTTGCTGCCCCTGCCTCGCCTCCCCTTTGACCTCCATTTTGTTGAGTGTTGTTCCCAGGCACGCCCCTCCTCCCCGCTACCGCCTCCCAGCTGCTGACCCTCCCACCCACGTTCAGAGAGCTCGCCACCTCCTCTCACCTCTTGTGACCGCCCGGACTCGTTCCAGACCGGGTGCTCCCCCCCTCGCTCCTCTCCCATTGCTGCTGCCTGCTCTTGGTGAACCACATCGCACCCCTAACAGGACACTAAGGTATCGCCTGCGCTGTGGAATATTTGCGTAGTGAATCATTAGAACCTGGCTACATTACGAAGGCTCTGCATTGTAATTGACCTATAATCATAGCGCATTGAATTGGAGCGCCGCCCGCCCTGCATTGTGTGTGTGTTTATTTTTACTAGCCTGCAAGAAGGTAGATTGCACTCTCGGTGCCACAGGAGATTTGCTGCCCCTGCCTCGCCTCCCCTTTGACCTCCATTTTGTTGAGTGTTGTTCCCAGGCACGCCCCTCCTCCCCGCAACCGCCTCCCAGCTGCTGACCCTCCCACTCTCCGCCCCCCACTATGTAAATGTAAATGTAAATGTATTGCGATTTATATAGCGCACGTATCACCCGAAGGCATCAAGGCGCTTGCCTTGGGAACCCGTCCTGGTATTCCCCTGTGAGATAACCCCAGCAGGTTATCCACAAGGTGAAAGCCAGGCATCCCGCCGTGAGGGGCCGTAGTGGAGATTAAGCAAGCTATTGCCCAGAGTCGCAGAGTGTGAACCCATGAGTCGAGTAGGCACCGGAACGAGAATTATCGAGTCCGTGGAATTTTTGAGCCCAAGACCCGCCGAGGCGGGGAATTGAACCCTGGTCCAGGACCGATCTCAGCTTCCGGGTCTGCCGCCTCTAACCCCTGAGCCACACTTCTCCACCTTCTATCCATTAAATGCCCACCGCCAACCAGATGGGAGGAGGCATCGCCATCATCCACAGGGACACCATCCGCATCACGACCAACACCGACGACATCCTGACTACCGCCGAACACCTACACTTCCAGATCCACACCGACCCGAAGACCACCCTCAGAGGCACCCTGATCTACCGACCCCCGGGACCACGCACACAATTCAGCGAGGACATTGCCGACTTCGTCAGCCCGCATGCCCTCCCCTCCGCTGACTACATCCTCCTGGGGACATCAACTTCCACCTGGAGAACAACAACGACCGCAACACCACCACCCTGCTCGACAACCTCGCCAACCTCGGACTCAAGCAGCTGGTGACCACTCCCACCCACCTCGCCGGACACACACTCGACGCCGTCTTCTCATCCAGCAAAGACATCGCCTTCACCCACGCCACTGGACTCCAGGGAACGGACCACAGCTGCGTCCACTTCACCTTCAAAAGAACGACGATCCACCACCACCAGCAACAGGTTGCCCGTAGAAGCTGGAACAAGATCACCGCCGACCAGCTCGCCGCTTCCATGAGCCAGCACCCTCCCGCCAGCTCAGTGAACCCCAGCCAGGCCGCCGACAACCTCACGAAGTGGATCAGCAACTGCGTGGACGAACTCGCCCCACTGAGGACCCCGCCCAGCAGACCCGGCAGCAAGAAGGCCCCATGGTTCACCGACGAACTCAAGAGCTCTAAGAAGAACTGCCGAGCCCTCGAGAAAGCCTGGAAAAGGGAGCCAACACCGGACAACATGACCACCCTCAAGCTCGCCACCCGGAAGCACCACCAACTGATCCGCACCACCAAGAAAACTGCATTTAAGGACCGGCTGGACAACAACGCACACAACAGCAAGGAACTCTTCAACATCGTGAAAGAGCTCTCCAACCCCAACGCCGGAAACAACGACATCACCCCATCGCAAGAACTCTGCAACTCCCTCGCCTCCAACTTCCACAACAAGATCGCGGACATACACAACAGCTTCAGCACCCAACCGACGAACGCCACGACCAACACGACCGAACCAACGCCCCCCACCACCACCCTCCGCGCCTGGACCCCGATCAGCACCGAAGACACCGTCCGCATGATGAACTCCATCCACTCCGGATCTCCGACCGACCCCTGCCCTCACCACATCTTCATCAAGGCCGACGCTGTCATCGCACCCCACCTGCGGGACATCATCAACAGCTTCCTTCACCACCGCCACCTTCCCTGAGAGCTGGAAGCACGCCGAACTCAGCGCTCTACTCAAGAAACCAACAGCGGACCCCACCGAACTCAAGAATTACCGCCCCATCTCGCTGCTCCCGTTTCCAGCCAAAGTCATCGAGAAGACCGTCAACAAGCAGCTGGCCGGCTTCCTCGAGACGAATGGATCCCTCGACCCCTCGCAGTCTGGCTTCCGGGCCAACCACAGCACCGAGACCGCCCTCATCGCTGCCACCGATGACATTCGAGCCCTGATGGACAACGGAGAAACAGCGGCCCTCATCCTCCTAGACCTCTCTGCGGCCTTCGACACCGTCTGCCACCGCACTCTAGCGCAGCGCCTCAACAACGTCGGAATCCAGGAGAAGGCACTGGAATGGATGATCTCCTTCCTCGACGGAAGGACACAGAGAGTCCGCCTACCACCGTACAAGTCAGAGGCCACCAAAGTCATCTGCGGCGTACCCCAAGGATCCTCGCTGAGCCCAACCCTCTTCAACATCTACATGAGCCCCCTCGCGGCCATCGCACGCCAACACAACCTGAACATCATCTCCTACGCCGACGACACCCAGCTGATCCTCTCCCTGACCAACGACCCCGCCGCCGCCAGAGCCAACCTTCACGAAGGGATGAAAGAGGTAGCCGAGTGGATGTCGACCAGCCGCCTGAAGCTGAACTCGGACAAGACGGAAGTCCTCATCCTGGGATCCTCGCCCTCCGCCTAGGACGACTCCTGGTGGCCTCCCGCCCTGGGCACCGCACCTAAACCGACAGACCACGCACGCAACCTGGGCTTCATCCTGGACTCCTCCCTCTCCATGGCCAGACAAGTCAACGCCGTCTCCTCGTCATGCTTCAACATCCTGCGCATGCTACGTAAGATCTTCCGGTGGATCCCCACCGAGACCAGGAAGACGGTCACCCAGGCCCTCGTCACCAGCCGACTGGACTACGGCAACGCCCTCTACTCTGGAACCACCGCCAAGCTCCAGAAGAGACTCCAACGGGTCCAGAACGCTTCAGCCAGACTCATCCTCGACGTCCCACGACACAGCCACATCTCCGGACACCTGAGAGACCTGCACTGGCTCCAGGTCAACAAGAGAATCACCTTCCGTCTCCTCACCCACGCACACAAAGCCCTTCACGATCAAGGCCCGAGCTACCTCAACAACCGCATCAACCTCTACGCTCCCAAACGACACCTCCGATCAGCCAGTCACGCCCTCGCCGCCGTCCCCCGCATCCGAAGAGCGACGACAGGAGGAAGGTCCTTCTCCTACCTGACCGCCAAGACCTGGAACTCCCTCCCTCCCGACCTGCGCCTGACCCAAGACCACCTCGCCTTCAGGAAGAAGCTCAAGACCTGGCTGTTCGAGCAGTAGCAGCACCCCCCCCCTAGCGCCTTGAGACCCTCCGGGTAAGTAGAGCGCTCTATAAATGTCTATGATTGATTGATTGATTGAGATGTCCCAACATGCAGCGTCCACGCGCTACGGCCGCGCCGAAGGTGCGCCAAAGGTAAGCCCGTCTACGCCCGTCCGCGCCAAGCCCGCGCCCAGCGCCAGACCCCCTGGTCCACGCAATGCCCAGCCCTCCCGCATTACATACGACGCCACCACCCTCCTAGCCCTTAACCCCGGCCGACTCCCCAACTGCGCCCAAGCCGCTCCTGGACACACCCATGGACCCTTCACATGCTACTCCTGCAAGTTCGACGGCATCAAGATAAACTCCTCATCCACGAGCGCACAACAGAGATCTGACTCCAACCACCTAAAATGCATCCTGCTCAACACCCGCTCGGTCCACAGACACGCCATCGACCTTTGGAATCTACGAGACACCATCTCTCCGGACGTCGCCTTCCTAACAGAAACATGGATGAACGCCTCATCAGCCCCAGACATCACCATTGCCATCCGAAAGGCTACAAGATCATCCGTAAAGACCGCACCGACCAAACAGGAGGAGGCATCGCTATCGTCCATAAGAACTCCATCCGCATCTCAACCAGCTCAGGCGACAATCTCTCTAGCGCCGAACACCTTCGCTTCCAGATCCACACCGACCCCAAGACCACACTCAGAGGCACACTCCTCTACCGACCCCCAGGTCCCCGCGCACAATTCAGCGACGCTATCACTGACTTTATCACCCCACACGCCCTCCCCTCCGAGGAATACATTCTACTGGGAGACCTCAACTTTCACCTGGAAAAGAGCAATGACACCAACGCCACCTCCCTTCTGGACAATCTCACCAACCTAGGACTCAAACAACTTGTCACCACGCCCACCCACATCGCAGGCCACACACTCGACCCTATCTTCACCTCCAGCAAACATGTCTCCTTCAGTCACACCACTATTCTCCATTGGACGGACCATAGCTGCGTACACTTCACCTACAATAAGACCACATCTCACAACCATCCGCAACCCACTCTGCGAAGAAACTGGAACAAAATCACCATCGACCAGATCTCCTCATCGCTTCTTCAAAACCCCCCTGCCCACTCCTCAAACCCGGGCCAAGCAGCAATCAACCTCACCCAATGGCTATCCAACAGCACCGACATCCTAGCACCAATGAAAAAACGTCAAATCAAACTAGGCAGCAAAAACGCCTCCTGGTTCAACGACGATCTTAAGAAATCAAAGAAACTCTGTCGCTCCCTCGAGAAGGCCTGGAAAAAAGACCCTAACACCAGCACCAGAGACGCCTTCAAAAACGCCACCTGCATACACCACCAACTTATCCGATCTGCCAAGAAAGCCGCATTCAAAGACCGACTAGACAACAACGCCCACAACAGCAAGGAATTATTCAACATCGTCAAAGAATTTACCAACCCCTCAGCCAACTCCAACGGCATCACCCCCTCTCAAGCCCTCTGCGACTCCCTAGCTTCGTTCTTCCACAACAAAATCGCAGACATTCACAACAGCTTCGACAACCGACCCGGAGACCAACCCACCCAACCTTCTGCAGGACCTTCACCCCCCTTGAACTTCCTTAATGACTGGAACCCAATCTCCACTGAGGACACCATTGGCCTGATGAACTCCATCCATTCAGGATCCCCCTCAGACCCTTGCCCTCACCACATCTTCAACAAAGCAGACTCCATCATAGCACCACACCTTCGAGACATCATCAATTGCTCCCTCAAATCCGGCTCCTTCCCAGAAAGCTGGAAACACGCCGAACTCAGCGCCCTTCTGAAAAAACCCACAGCTGACCCCACCGAACTCAAAAACTACCGCCCCATCTCGCTCCTCCCATTCCCGGCCAAAGTCATCGAGAAAGCTGTCAACAACCAGCTCGCCGCCTTCCTCGAAACCAACAAATCCCTCGACTCCTCACAGTCCGGCTTCCGAGCCAAACACAGCACTGAGACCGCACTCATCGCAGCTACAGATGACATTCGAACTCTACTGGACAATGGAGACACAGTCGCCCTCATCCTCCTCGACCTCTCCGCAGCCTTCGACACAGTCTGCCATAGCACCCTTCTACAGCGCCTCAGAAACATCGGAATCCAAGGAATAGCACTGGAATGGATCACCTCGTTCCTCACCGGAAGAACCCAGAGAGTCCGCCTCCCACCATTCCACTCAGAGGCCACTGAAGTCATCTGCGGCGTACCACAAGGGTCCTCACTCAGTCCCACCCTCTTCAACGTATACATGAGCCCCCTCGCGGCCATCGCACGCCAACACAACCTCAACATCATCTCCTACGCTGATGACACTCAACTGATCCTATCACTCACCAAAGACCCTAACACCGCCAAAACTAACCTTCATGAAGGAATGAAAGATGTAGCTGAGTGGATGAAGCACAGCCGTCTGAAACTTAACTCAGACAAAACAGAAGTCCTTATCTTAGGTACCTCCCCCTCCGCCTGGGATGACTCTTCGTGGCCAGAGGCACTTGGAAAAGCACCCATCCCGATGGACCACGCTCGGAACCTGGGTGTCATCCTGGACTCCTCACTCTCTATGAACAGACAAGTCAACGCCGTTTCATCATCTTGCTTCAACATTCTTCGCATGCTCAAAAAAACATTTCGCTGGATCCCCACTGACACTAGAAAACCCACGCACTGGTTAAAAGCCGCCTGGACTACGGAAACACCCTATACGCAGGTATCACCGCAAAACTCCAGAAAAAACTCCAACGCATCCAGAACGCATCAGCCAGACTCATACTAGACATCCCACGTAAAGACCACATCTCTAGTCACCTGAAAAACCTCCACTGGCTCCCCGTCAATAAGAGGATTACTTTCCGCCTCCTAACCCACGCACACAAAGCACTTTACGAACTTGGACCCGAATGCCTCAACACACGACTTTCCTTCTACACCCCCTCTCGCCAACTACGTTCCTTCAACCAAGCGCTTGCCACCGTACCTCGCATCAATAAAACCACCATAGGGAGGTAGATCCTTCTCCTACCTCGCAGCTAAAACCTGGAACTCACTCCCCACTCACCTTCGTCTCACTCAGAACCACCTAGCATTCAGAAAGCAACTTAAAACTTGGATATTCGACAAGTAATTCCCCATCCTTCTTCAAGCGCCTTGAGACCCTCCGGGTATGTAGCACGCTATATAAATCTTTGACTTGACTTGACTTGACATCCTAATAGTTCCCAAATGATGTAGGGTGGTTAAGCATGGGCGAATTTTGCGAATCTCGCGTTCGCGAATTTTGCGGATTTGCGAACTCGCAATTCGCAAAATCCGCGAATTCCCGCGAATTTGCGGATTTTTTTTTTTTGTGTTCGCCCGTGTTTCTGCCAGTTCGCGAGGGTTTTTACAATTTCGCAATTTGCGAACTTACCTGTCGGGTCGCAAGTTTTGCGAACTTGTTGTTTCTACGTGTCCAGCCTGTTTGGGACACTCTTCTTCATCACTGCCACTCTCTGTCACCACTGCCACTCTCTGACTACTCATGCCACCCTCTGGCCCACCCATGCCACCCTCTGTTTCATCACCACACCCTCTGGTTGTCCAGTGTACATTATTTTCGGCAAAGCAAAGCACACCTTCCCTGCCTCAAGTGACCTGAATTAATTTGGGGCTGATTAATGTGTCACAGAATATTTTTTTAGCTGGCACCTGCTTCCTTAGTGCGCCCTGATTAGTGATCTTTTGCACTTGCTAAGTGCTTTCATTGTTGCAAAATAAGTTACAACACCTGCCCTGCCCCAACTGACAATAATGAATTAGGGGCTGATTAATGGATTTTAACTTCCAGCCTGGCTCCTGCTTGTCTCCCTTAGCTGTAATTCAGGACCTTTGTGGCATATGTGTAACTATTCTGAGGTTCAGAGCAGGGTCACATAATAGTTGCAACTGGCAACTGAACTCTGGAGGGGCCCCTCAGGAAGCACTACAGGAAATGGCTACTAATGATGAGCCTGAACTTTTGAACCTGGTAAGTAGTTTCAGTTTTGCTAAGATCGTATTTCTGCAATTTAGCACTTATTCGCGGGGCGCGAAGTTGTACTGGGAAGCCGCGAACTCACGCGAACAGTGCGAGCAGTGCGAGCAAAATCCGCTGCTCGCGGATTTGCGGATTTTGCGGGAGATTCGCGAATCTCGCGGATTGCGAATTTCCCGAAAATCCGCAAAATCCGCGAGCGAAATGGATTTTCCGCCCATGCTTAAGGGCGGTACAGGGTGGAAGTCTGATGGGATCTCAGGAAGCACCTTGTGAGACCCAGTTGTAGATTTTGTCATCCATTGATCACTACTCATGGTTTAGATACACACCTCCTAAATGCAGCAATCAAAAGAGTGGGCCATGTCACACAGTTGGCAACTTGGTGCACATGTGAATGTGGCCTGCTGCTTTTCCAAGAATCTGAATTTCATCAGCTCCTGCTAGACCCAAAAGCCTGGTAGAGCACAATCTTCTCCACGCACCCCTCCTCCAAGAGGTAGAAAAGCTCTAACTTCCACATCTCCCCACAAGTCTGTCCCTTTCTGGAACACGCTTCCTCTCTCCCTTATGGGACGATTGGCGATCGCCAAGATGGTGATGCTCCCCAGGATATTGCACGTTTTGCAAAATACCCTGTGTCTGCTTCCTCCCCGAGTATTTCGCACACTCGACTCGCTCCTCACATCTCTACTTTGGGCAGGCGGGCGTAGCAGATTCGCTCTGCGCACGGTGACCCGATGTTGGGAGGAGGGAGGCCTCGAGGCCCCGAGGTTTGACCTATATTATTATGCGGCACAGCTCCTCCCGGCCGCAAGGTGGTTCGCGGATGAGGAGAACTGGGAACTGCAACTACTGTCAGGCACAGCAAACGAGAAGGCTCTGAGAGAGGCCCTGATGCAGGGAAGAGGTGCAGATGAGGCTTTGCCCTATGTGGTACGACACACAGCGGGAATTTGGCAGCGATTCGTCGAGAAGGTATTGAGACAGGCCCCCTTCCATAGGGAGCTGCCGGTGTGGATCTTAGCCCCGGTGCTACGGATGGAGGAGAATATGTCCTACCGGAGTGGCGGAGGGGTGAATGTGAGACTTTGGCGGACCTCTATCCAGATGACTCTTTTGTGTCCTTTGAACGAGCTACGGAGTTCTTTGGATTGAGCAGGGGGCAGTACCTCCACTACAGAGGGCTCCAGGACATAGCTAGAACAACGTGGCCTCAGTTCCCGGAGGCACCTCTGCTGACCCACACCCTCGACATCATTTTATTGTGTGGTAGAGGTAGAAGGCTGATTTCCCTACTGTACTCAGCCATGCGACGGGATTCGACCCCACCGACCGCGCCGTCCTGGGCGGCCTGGGAGGCAGACTTGGGGGTGGCTTTGGAGCCGGGACAGCGCAAACGAATTGGGCTTCTGACCCGAAAAGTCTCATGTAATGCGCGATTCAAGCTGATACACTTTAACTTTGTCCACCGTACCTATATGACCCCGGTTTCCCTGAATCGCATCTCTGCAGATAGGCAACACAACTGCCCTAGGTGTGGAGCGCAGAAAGCGGGATTTTTCAATCTAGCATAGGGAGTGTCCGCAGGTCAGTACCTTTTGGAGGGAGGTGGTGGACCATATTGGTCGTGCTACAAAACTCAGGATTGCGCTGGATCCGCTCCATTGTCTCTTGGCCCTGGTACCCAAACCTAAAAAGAGGAATCTGTCCTACAAGTTTTTACAATTATTACTAGTCTTGGCAAGGCGGCGCGTAGCTATAACTTGGAAGGGTCAGAGGGCTCCCGAGATATCCCTCTGGCTGAGAGATGCTAGAGAATGGTCCAAGGCTGAAGAGACGCATATGCAGCGCACTCGCCGGGATGGGAAACTACAGGATGACCTGCTTGCCTGGAGGTTGATGTGTATAGAGGGGCTGACGGATGATGATTCAGATGCCACCAGCGCCGAGTTGTTCACACCTGACGGGTCTGAGTCCGAGAGTGACGGGGAGGCAGTCGGGTTGAAGGGCCCTGGTCTGGGGTAGTGCCCCACTAGACGCACGCTAATGTTCCTTGTTATGTATAGCTGTGATTTGCTGTGATCCCTAAAGGTCTTCTCCTAGTTATAATGACTGCACCTTCTTGGGCCTCACATGGATAGCCTGATACTTTAAGTACTTTATCAATGATGCCACGCACGTGGGTTTGTTCCTTGTTCTATGTTAAAACAGTCAAACAGGGTGACGGGCAGAATGGGTGGCGGGGTTGCTGCTATTATTCGCTCCCAATTCCACTTCACTAATTTAGTAACTACCCCAATTCCGAACACTGATATTCTCACGCTAAAATTCACCTCCCCCCAACTTTCTTTTATATGTGTCCTTGTTTATCGTCCTCCTGACAAAATGCCTCTATTCCCCTCACAATTCGGCAACTTCATCTCTCAATTAGTCATTAACTCTGCCAAAATCCTTGTCATAGGCGATTTTAACTACTGGCCAAAGGACCCCCGGGAAAGCAGTCTGGCGGCTGACTTCACAGATCTCCTATATGGTTTGAACTGCAAACAGCACATCTCAGTTGCTACCCATATCAAAGGACACATTCTCGACCAAGTATGGACGGCTAACCTTGACATCTCTCCGTCCTTAGGCTATCCTTGTACTTGGTCGGACCACTTTTTCATTTCCTTTTCATTGAATCTTTTTTTACCCACCCACCCCCCTCCCATTGCTAACTTCATGGCACGCAATTGGAAGCGAGCTGATATTGCTCAGTTCCACTCTATTCTGCTCAATACAATCCCCAGCGATTCTCCTCCAATAAGCACCCAAACTGCAGTTCTCGATAATTGGCTGACACAGGCAAGCGACATGGTCGCCCTGATGAAAGTCATTAAAACCAAACGCCCGCATGACGCGCAGCGTTGGTACACCGACCAACTCAAACCGAACAAATTAGCTCTTAGACAAGCTGAGCGTCGTTGGAGGCGCAACTACGATCCCCTACTGAAAATCACCTACATCGACTTACTAAAACTGTATAAAAAATCCATCCTTTCTGCAAAAACCTCCTATTTCTCCCAGAAAATTATTAGTTCTGCTTCCAAAACCAAGGACATTTTTTCAATTGTAGGAGAACTCTCTCTGCCTGAGCGACCGCTGAGCCTGCTCCAGGCGAGGTCGCCCCCACACCGCTACTCCTGCCCGCTGTTTGCCAGCACTCTGCCCTGCTGACTGCTGTGCACTTCCTGCTGCTGCCTTCCTTTTGCCTCTGCATTCCGCCGTCTGTATTGTGCCTTTGTTTCCCCTCTCGCCTTGTGTACTTAACTTTTGTTTTTCCCCTCTCCCCCTCTGCATTCCGCCATCTGTATTGTGCCTTATTTTCCCTTTTGCCTCTCGCCTTGCGTATTTAACTTTGTTTTCCCCTCTCCCTGTTTGCCTTCTGTACCACTTCCTGTGAGCTTCCTTCCAGCCGCCGGACGACCCAGCCGCCGCTGAGCCGCCCTCGGTCCTCCTTCCCGCCACTGCCCCCTGGCGTCTCTGCCCCCCTCCTGGCCATTGGCCACCCCGCTCCCGCCACCCAGCTGACCTGCCCTCCAGGCTCCTCACTTAAGGGGACCGAACGCAGGGGTAGGGAGCGACCGCTGAGCCTGCTCCAGGCAAGGTCGCCCCCACACCGCTGCTCCTGCCCGCTGTTTGCCAGAACTCTGCCCTGCTGACTGCTGTGCACTTCCTGCTGCTGCCTTCCTTTTGCCTCTGAATTCCTCCGTCTGTATTGTGCCTTTGTTTCCCCTCTCGCCTTGTGTACTTAACTTTTGTTTTTCCTCTCTCCCCCTCTGCATTCCGCGTCTGTATTCTGCCTTATTTTCCCTTTTGCCTCTCGCCTTGTGTATTTAACTTTGTTTTCCCCTCTCCCCGTTTGCCTTCTGTACCCCTTCCTGTGAGCTTCCTTCCAGCCGCCGGACGACCCAGCCGCCGCTGAGCCGCCCTCGGTCCTCCTTCGCGCCACTGCCCCCCGGCGTCTCCGCCCCCCTCCTGCCCATTGGCTGCCCCGCTCCCACCACCCAGCTGACCCGCCCTCCAGGCTCCTCACTTATGACGCCCCCAGAGCGACCGTGCAGCGGACGCGCGCAGCGGGAGCACCGAATGAGCCCCAAAGGTGCGCCAAAGGTAAGCCCGTCTACGCCCGTCCGTGCCTGGACCGCGCCCAGTGCCAGGACCCCTGGCCCCCGCAGACACCAGTCCACCCGCCGGACCTACAACTCCACCGAACTCAACGCACTCAACACTGGCCGAATCCCGGGATGCTACCGAGCCACCCCGAGACGCACCCACGGACCCTTCAGCTGCCACTCCTGCAAGTTCACCTGCAACCGGACCTGCACTGCACCCGCACCCGCCAAGCCGAGCACCAGCAGCAACCACCTCAAGTGCATCCTGCTCCACACCCGCTCCGTCCATAGACACGCCGTCGAACTCTGGAACCTCCTCGACACCACATCTCCAGACGTCGCCTTCCTCACGGAAACCTGGATGAACGCCTCCTCAGCGCCCGACATCGCCATCGCCATCCCGAAGGACTACAAGATCACCCGGAGGGACCGCGCCAACCAGACGGGAGGAGGCATCGCCATCATCCACAGGAACACCATCCGCATCAAGACCAACACCGACGACACCCTGACAACCGCCGAACACCTGCACTTCCAGATCCACACCAACCCCAAGACCACCCTCAGAGGCACCCTCATCTACAGACCCCCGGGACCACGCACACAATTCAGCGAAGACTTCGCCGACTTCATCAGCCCGCACGCCCTCCCCTCTGCTGACTACATCCTCCTCGGGGACCTCAACTTCCACCTGGAGAACAACAACAACCGCAAAACACCACCACCCTGCTGGACAACCTCACCAACCTCGGTCTCAAGCAGCTGGTGACCACACCCACCCACTACGCCGGACACACACTCGACCCCGTCTTCTCATCCAGCAAGGACATCGTCTTCAGCCACGCCACCGGACTCCACTGGACGGACCACAACTGCATCCACTTCAGCTTCAGAAGAACCACGATCCACCACCACCTGCAACAGGTTGCACGAAGAAGCTGGAACAAGATCACAGCCGACCAGCTCGCCGCATCCCTGTGCCAGCACCCTCCCACCAGCTCAGCAGACCCCAGCCAGGCCGCCGACAACCTCACGAAGTGGATCTACAACTGCGCAGACGACTTCGCCCCACTGAGGACCCCGCCTAGCAGACCCGGCAGTAAGAAAGCACCTTGGTTCACCGACGAACTCAAGAGCTCCAAGAAGAACTGCCGAGCCCTCGAGAGAGCCTGGCGAAGAGACCCAACACCAGACAACATGACCACCCTCAAGCTCGCCACCCGAAAACACCATCAACTGATCCACGCCACCAAGAAAACCGCATTCAAGGAACGACTGGACACAACGCACACAACAGCAAGGAACTCTTCAACATCGTGAAAGAGCTCTCCAACCCCAACGCCGGAAACAACAACATCACCCCATCTCAAGACCTCTGCAACTCCCTCGCCTCCTACTTCCACAACAAGATCGCTGACATACACAACAGCTTCAGCACACAACCAACGCTCCCCACGACCGCACCAACGCCCCCCACCACCACCCTCCGCGCCTGGACCCCGATCAGCACCGAAGACACCATCCGCACCATGAACTCCATCCACTCCGGATCTCCTACCGACCCCTGCCCTCACCACGTCTTCAACAAGGCTGACGCTGTCATCGCACCCCATCTGCGGGACATCATCAACACCTCCTTCAACACCGCCACCTTCCCGGAGAGCTGGAAGCACGCCGAACTCAGCGCTCTACTGAAGAAACCAACAGCGGACCCCACCGAACTCAAAAACTACCGCCCTATCTCGCTCCTCCCGTTCCCAGCCAAAGTCATCGAGAAGACCGTCAACAAGCAGCTGGCCGCCTTCCTCGAGACAAATGGATCCCTCGACCTCTCACAGTCTGGCTTCCGGGCCAACCACAGCACCGAGACCGCCCTCATCGCAGCCACCGATGACATCCGAGCCCTGCTCGACAACGGAGAAACAGCGGCCCTCATCCTCCTAGACCTCTCCGTAGCATTCGACACTGTCTGCCACCGCACCCTAGTGCAGCGCCTCAGCAACGTCGGAATCCAGGAGAAGGCACTGGAGTGGATCATCTCCTTCCTTGCTGGAAGTACACAGAGAGTCTGCCTACCCCCGTTCAGATCAGAGGCCACCGAAGTCATCTGCGGCGTTCCTCAGGGCTCCTCGCTCAGCCCCACCCTCTTCAACGTCTACATGAGCCCCCTGTCGGCCATCGCACGCCAACACAACCTCAACATCATCTCCTACGCCGACGACACCCAGCTGATCCTCTCCCTCACCCACGACCCCGCCACCGCCAGAGCCAACCTACACGAAGGGATGACAGACGTTGCCGAGTGGATGACGACCAGCCGCCTGAAACTGAACTCAGACAAGACTGAAGTTCTCATCCTGGGCTCCTCGCCCTCCGCCTGGGACGACTCCTGGTGGCCCCCCGCCCTGGGCACCGCACCCAAACCGACAGACCACGCACGCAACCTGGGCTTCATCCTAGACTCCTCCCTCTCCATGACCAGACAAGTCAACGCGTCACCTCATCTTGCTTCAATATCCTGCGCATGCTACGTATGATCTTCCGGTGGATCCCCAACGAGACCAGGAAGACGGTCACCCAGGCCCTCGTCACCAGCCGACTGGACTACGGCAACGCCCTCTACTCCGGAACCACTGCCAAACTCCAGAAGAGATTCCAGCGGATCCAGAACGCCTCATCCTCGACACCCCCCGACACAGCCCCATCTCCGGACACCTGAGAGACCTGCACTGGCTCCCGGTCAACAAGAGAATCACCATGCGTCTCCTCACCCACGCACACAAAGCCCTACACAACCAAGGCCCAAGATACCTCAACAGCCGCCTCAACTTCTACACTCCCGCACGCCAGCTTCGATCGACCAGCCACGCCCTCGCCGCCGTTCCACGCATCCGAAGAACCACCATGGGAGGAAGATCCTTCTCCTACCAGGCCGCCAAAACTTGGAACTCCCTCCCGACCAACCTCCGCCTGACCCAAGACCACCTCGCCTTCAGGAAGCTGTTCCCCAAGCGCCTTGAGACCCTCCGGGTGAGTAGTGCGCTATATAAATGTCTTTGATTGATTGATTGATTGATTGACCGTATCACTGTGCAACCCCAACCTTCACAAGTTCTCTGCAATTCACTCAATTCATTTTTTATCGAGAAAATCTCTAACATCAAAAACAATATTCCTTCCCCCTCCCCTTCCAGCGTCTCCGCCTTACCTCCCATGAATCCCTGCTGTCTGTCTGAATTCCCCCCCATCTCCCTGACTGAATTCACTTCCCTATTACACGCGGTCAGCTCTGGCTCTCCTAATGACTGCTGCCCCCCTCAAATTTTAAAAGCTGCCCTTTTGGCCTGTCCAGGTCCCCCCCTGGCTCTCCTCAATGACTCACTTGCTACAGGCTCTGTCCCCGATGCTTTCAAACAAGCTGTTGTTGTGCCCATACTTAAAAAACCCGCTGTTGATCCATCTGTTCTGAGCAACTATCGGCCTATCTCCCTTCTCCCCTATTTGGGGAAGGTTTTGGAGACTTATGTCACCCGATGCCTCAGCGCATTCATTGAAAAATCCTCCTTTCTCGACGACCAACAGGCCGGGTTTAGACTGGCCCATTCTACCGAAGCTGTCATCGTGGCTGTGATGGATGCGCTGAGACAAGGTGCCGATAGGAACCTCACCCAGGCCCTTGTCTTATTAGACCTGTCGGCAGCTTTTGACACGGTCGATCACGTCATCCTGATCGACCGTGTCAGAAATGCAGGCATCCAGGGCTTGGCCTTAACTTGGATCAGCTCCTTTCTACACCATCGTTCTCAATCGGTTCACCTATCCACCTTCTCTGCTCCTTACTCTTCACTTTCCTGTGGTGTCCCTCAGGGTTCTGCTCTTTCGCCCCGCCTATTCAATCTCTATATGCAACCTCTTCTAGCTTCCCTCCGTCACACTCCAGTAACCATCTTCAACTATGCGGATGACTTACAGCTAATCTTCCCCATCGACTCCTCTTCTGCCTCTCGCACCAACTTTCAGTCCACTATGCTTACCATCTCTGAGTCGATGAACTTTAGCCAGCTGAAGCTCAATCCCAGCAAGACGGAGCTGGTATTGACAGGAGGGTCCTCCAATCCTTGGGATTCCAGTTTCTGGCCCCAATCTCTCGGCCCCCCACCATGTCCCGTCGATACCGTGAGGAGCCTCAGCGTAATAGTCTCTAGTGACCTGTCCATGAGACCTCAAATCAACGCCGTCACTTCTGCATGCTTTTACCATCTGAGATCCTCTGCGCTTTAACAAGGCAGGGTGAGGAGTAGTTTACCCACTCCTAATTGCGCAAAGACTGTTTGGTCTGTCCTCTTGGGCCGACCAAACCAGTCATGCCCACTCTGCCCTTTTCATGCAGGCTGCATCATAGAGACCATGGCCACCCCATGTTAGCCTCTGGCTGGGCAGTGTCCCGAACAATCACAACGCTGTTTTAGTAGTAAATGTGGAAGAGACAGAGAGGAGAAGTTGGGAAATATTGAATACTTACTACAAAGGAGGAGATTAAGGGAGGGAAATGGAGGGGTTAAGGGAGGGTTATGGATGGGTTTAGGGTATTCCTAATGTTATACCCTGTGCTGTGCCCTCAGGGCAGCACTTTCTACCATTCAAAATTACTACTTTTCAACCATCCCTAAAAATATTTAGGGAATTTATAAAACCCAGGTTTTGCATCCAGTCCACCAACTTAATCCATACTTTTCCTCAAGTACTACTAGGGTCACAAGCTAGGTCCTGTATACTTATATTTACAACGCTCTTTTTGCACTCCTGAAAGAGGGGTGGAACACTCGATTTCCATGATTTACAGATTTCCCGTCTTCCTAGGAGGATTACATAAAAAATAAATCTTGCATCCGGCCTACTAACGTAGGTAGTATTATCTAGGTATATACCAAAAAATACAAGGAGGGGGCTTACCCTCACCGTAATGCCTGTAACTTCCGTGAAAAATTTATAGACCTCAAGCCAAAACTTAGTGATCTCAGGGCATGTTAAGAACATATGAACAGGCCCAACCGCCGTGCAGCGGAGTGACCGGCCTCACGATTAGGATAACACCACCAGGGCAACATAAAGAATCACCCTCCACGACCATAGCGGAAAATAACATCGACAAATGTAAGTATCAGCGGAGGGGCCAAAGCTAATCCCCCGCGGTGGTCAGACCGCAAAAAAAATGGCGGCTGCAAGGTACCATGCAATCCAGCAAATCAGGACCCAAACCTACCATGAACACACCCCTCCCCCAATAACCCACATCAAAAACACACCCCCATGATGGAACACCTGACAGGCAAGGGTCCACACCCACAACATATCTGACTGCAAGATACCATTGGGACACAGCCACAAAGAAGAACATAAAAGGAGCCCCTCCCATCCCCACAATCCTTTGCATCACAGCAGAACTGAGAGGAAGAGGCACACAGCAGAGCACAGCACCACATACACCAATAGCCACACAACAACCTGTACATCAACACACACACCTCACCTTTCACCACAACACCATCCCAACAAACCACACACCTGCACCCCCAACACCCTGCACAGCACACACCATGGCCCACAAGAAACAGCCTAAATTTACAGAGAGTGAGCTGAAAGTCATGGTGGATGAGATTATACGTGTAGAACCCAACCTGTTTGGAACCCTTGTACAACAGACCACACTGGCCAACAAAACCAGAATGTGGGAAAAGATAGTCACCAGAGTGAACGCATCAGGGACCGTGCCACACACCAAAAGAGACATGCAGAGGTCGTGGCACAACATCAAGGCAAAGGTGAAGTCAATCAGAGCCAAGAACCGTGAACGGGCCGAGCGTACTGGCGCCGGCAGTCCCATCCAGCCAATACCATACAGTGAATGTGAGGAGAAGGTGCTTGGAATACTGCACCCGGATAGCCTGGAAGGAATAGCTGAGGGAATGGAGGCTGGTAAGTACAACCTAATGACCACAACCACAATGCCAAGTACTGCCTTGCACAACTGCTAAGATACTCTGCCTAGGCCCCACACCATGCATGTGGAGCACACATTCATCCAAACGTGTGAATGCCAGGGCCAAAATACATCCACCATGACCACCCACACACGGAGCAACCATCATTTCCTGGGTCACATGTGTGAATAGGGTCGCCATGGCACCCTATTCAACAGCCAATAGGAACCGCCATCGCGGTTGCAAAATGCAAGTTTGAAAATCGCGGAAGGCGTGCACTGGCACCGCGGGGCCAGTCATTGGAGAGTTTTAAATAAGGCAGACCTGGGACACCAATTGCAGCTGCTCTGTACCAATGAAATTACCTCTGGGACCTATATATGTGTGGGAGTGTGCACCACATCTCCACTGCTTCCAGCTACTGCTGCCTGCACCCATCACCTCTACCTGCTGCTGCCTGCTCCCTACAACACCCACTGTTGTTGCTGCAGATCCAGTCTCCAGCCAGTGCTACCTGCACCCATCACCTCTTCCTGATGCTGACTGCTCCCTACAGAATGAGGTGCTGCTTTGCCAGTGTCCTGGACACCGTGATGTCGAGGGTTGTGCAGATCCGGTCCCGTCCCTTCACAACTGAGGAGCTGGATGTCCTAGTGGACGGGGTGCTCAACCAGTATGGGAGGCTATACGGTGCCCCTGGAGTGCTGGTAAGTGCAGTGTGATGTAAATGAGGGGGCATGGTGTGCACCACTTACTCTGTGCATCTGCTGTCTGGGCATGCTGGGGGCTGTGTGGGACACAGTTGGGCGTGCTGTGTGCATGGTGATGTGATGTGTACCCAGTACCTCATGATTCGCGGTCCGCACTTTCAGATGGGTGTGGCACGCAGTGTCGCAGAGCACATGCCATATGAAGGCTAATAATTGGTGGGCTGACTCAGGTCTGTTGTGTCCATGTGACAATCCGTGGGGGTGGTGTGGGAATTGCATGTCCATGTCCCTCCATGTTGGGGCCATGGCACAGATCCTTTTCCACCAGGGCCATGTCGGTCAGTGGTGTGCATTTTAGGGCAATGTGGGTGTGCTCCAGCCCTGCCTGGACATTGTGGGGTTTGACTGGTTCACTCACAGGCTGATTTGCTACTATGATATGACATCTGATTCACCCATGGGCACCAAGAAGATATGTGTATGCTGGTACATGTGCTGTTCCAAACCCCATGCCAGCTATCTAGTTTGTATGTGTGTCCCATGCCTTTTATGTAAGCCTCTTGGCATATGTACCGACCAGCCATATCTGCTGTTCCCCTGCTATGTTTATGTGATTCACATGTACAGTGTGCCTGTGTTGACTGACTAATTTACACTGACATGTCTTCCTCTTACCTCCCAAATCCGTAGCTCAAACTTCACCAGCGTAAGGCCATATGGAGGTCCATAGCATGCGATGTGCGTGCCATGGGTGTGTGTAACAGGCGACATACACACTGCCACAAGTGGTTGAACAACATCTCCAGGCTCAGCAGGAACGTGGCAGAGATGACACTGTGGGTGATTCCACGTGCTGGCAGGTTGGTACACCGTACCATGACCCCACTGATGGCACGCATCCTAGCAGTGACACATCCTGATCTGGCTGCACGTTTGAGTGAGGAACAGCAGGAATCTGGGGGTGAGTCTACAGTATGGGCTCATTTTCTTAGTGTGTGCCCACATAGGTTGCATGTCAGAGCCAGTACTTGCCTCTGGGATGTTGGCAGTGTGCTTCAATTGCTTGTGAGTGGACGCTGTGTTGTGTGCAGTTGTCATGGTTTTCCCGCAGCATGACATACATGGTGAATTCCTGTGTCTGGCCCTGTACTTGACAATCAGATCTGTGGCCTCATTGCATCACCTGCATATTTGTCCGCATTGACGTGCCATGGATGTTTGACGCACATGTTTCACATGTACAGGCAATTTGTGCTAATGGGGATAGGTGAAGGAGGTTGTGGATGCACAGGCTGGGTACGAGATGTTGTTTTGACTTCCAGGTCTGTCCGCCACTTGCCTATGAAGTTTGTGACTCTGGCACTTACATGTACCCACATTTCTCTCTTTTTCAGCATTGGATGAGGGCAGTGTCAGCCAGACAACAGAGGCAGTTGGTGACAATGCATTGTGCTCTGATGTAACACAGGATACGACAGAGAAAGATGTGAGCAGCATCGTTGAGGGTGGCAGTGGTGACCATGAGGACTCACGTGTTGAGACACCAACATCCCTGTCATCTGACAGCGGGGGTGTCTTCGTTGTTAGGTGCCACAGGGAGTGGGAAATCAACCCCCTCAACCGGCACATAGCGTACAGTGCCCACACACCCGCAAACTGCAACAAGTACTGCCCGTGCTCGCCAGAGTCGGAGACACAGAGTCCAGGCACCGCTGCACCTGACGCTGTGTGCCAAACTGCCCTCAGTTCTGAGGCAGTTGACCTGCTGCGCCAGCAGTGTGTGGGTCAGACTAACATGCTAAATGCATTCCTGGACGACAACAGGAAGTTGGGCCAGGTGGTAGCTTTCATGGAGGGGATGCATGGGGATGTGGCTGGTATACACAGGACTGTCCAGTCCTTGTCCTCGAAAGTGACGGCAGCCATTCAGCTGTCACATGCCCAAAGTTCAGCTTCTGTCCCCGCGTCCACACCACAGGCTGTAACAGAGGAGAGTGACCTCTCCGATCCTGCCTCAAACTCTGGATATGGCACAGGGAGCCAAAACAAGCAGCAGGCAAAGCAACACAGGCCACAGACACCATCCCCTGGGAAAGCTAGAGGCAGCGCAGGACACGACATAAGCTGCCCCTCAGATGAGACACAGGGCACTCAGGCGTCCCCATCCATGTCCACTCCCAGGAACAAGGCATCTCCCAAGGACAAGGCACATACCAAGGACAAGGCATCTCCAAAGGAAGAGGCACATAGCAAGGTCAAGGCAACTCCCAGGGACAAGGCACCTCCCAAGGAAGAGGCACATAACAAGGACAAGGCACCTCCCAGGGGCAAGGCACCTCCCATGGACAAGACATCCTCCGAGGACATACAGCCATCAGCCATGCCTCCCCTGAAGCTGGTGTTGATGAGGGATCATAAGGTACATGTCTCAGAGGTCGATTCTCCCCATACCTCGACTCCCAAATCCACCCCTGTGAAGT
The DNA here is from genome assembly GCF_964263255.1 of Lissotriton vulgaris. NCBI lineage: Eukaryota > Metazoa > Chordata > Amphibia > Caudata > Salamandridae > Lissotriton > Lissotriton vulgaris. The sequence goes on along the minus strand of NC_141687.1, from coordinate 276,885,493 downwards.
AGAGGAAGGAATAGAGTGTTGTGGGGTCCCCTGTTACACAGGTGTTTGAGGGCAGAAGGCAGGCACAGAGCAAGCGTTCAGCAGGGTCCAGGCCGTCCCCAGAGAGCAGACCACCACAAGCACATGATCCACCTTTGATGGGAAGTGTGTCTGTGGAGCCAGCACCACTTCCCAATCCTAGCAAGTCCACACCGACCTCATAGATCCCCAGAAATCGTAGACATACACCGCAAACAACTGAGCCTCATACTGTCTCTCCTGGACAGCTCTCTCCAGCTCCCAGAGCCATCCAGCCTCCTGGACCATACAGCCCAGTGGATCATCAGTACAGTGATGTCACAACCTCAGCTGCAGTTCGCTCTCATGTGTCAGATACTGGCACTGTGTCTGTTGTCCACTCTCAGGTGTCAGATACTAGCACTGTGTCTGGTGTTCGGTCTCCTGTATCAGGTACTGCCACTGTGTCTGTTGTTCACTCAGATGTATTGGATACTAGCACTGTGTCTGTTAGTTCGCTCTCCTGTATCAGGTACTGACACTGTATCTGTGGTTCCCTCTCATGTAGAAGATACTAGCATGGTGTCTGTTGTTCACTCTCCTGTATCAGATACTGCCACTGTGTATGGAGCTCTCTCTCATGTATCAGATGCTAGCGCTGTGTCTATTGTTCAGTCTCCTACGTCAGGTGCTGCCAGTGTGTCTGCACCTCCGATGGTACACAGTCCACCTGATTCTCTGGTGTGAGTTTCAGTCCCCCTCACACACATCTCTTTTACATTGCTGGATGGACTGTCCATTGTAGGTACCCTGATGGTGTTGTTGACCATGGCAGTGTCTATGCACCACATATCCCTGTGCTGCCTCAGATGTACCTGCTCTGTTCTGGCCACTGGCCCTGTTTGAGTTATGATGCAATGTGCCACTGACTTGTGCTGCCTCAGATGAACCTGCTTCTGTTCTGACCACTGGCCCTGTTTGAGTTATGATGCAATGTGCCCTTCACTCACTTGTGCTGCCTCAGATGTACCTGCTCTGTTCTGGCCACTGGCCCTATTTAGTTATGATGCAATGTGCCCCTCACTCACTTGTGCTGCCTCAGATGTACCTGCTCTGTTCTGGCCACTGACCCTGTTTGAGTTATGATGCAATGTGCCCCTCACTTGTGCTGCCTCAGATGTACCTGCTCTGTTCTGGCCACTGGCTCTGTGGTAACTGTGCTGCTTCTTGTCCCTTGGTTGTGCAGCTTCTCATGGACATGCTCTGCACTCTCTCATTGCCCTGCCTGGTACTGTGCTGCTTCTTGCCCCTTGGTTGTGCTGCTTCTCATGGACATACTCTGTACTCTCTAATTGCCCTGCCTGGAACTGTGCTGCTTCTTGCCCCTTGGTTGTGCAGCTTCTCATGGACATGCTCTGCACTCTCCCATTGCCCTACCTGGAACTGTACTGCTTCTTGCCCATTGGTTGTGCAGCTTCTCATGGACATGCTCTGCACTCTCTCATTGCCGTACCTGGAACTGTGCTGCTTCTTGCCCCTTGGTTGTGTAGCTTCTCATGGACATGCTCTGCAATGTGTACTGGTCCCTGGGCTGGCTCCTGGGTACATCAGAGTGCTATCTTTGTGATGTTTAATAAAGTCAGTTACTCATGTTGTGTACTTTGTCAGTGTCCGTGCTTGTTGTGTACTTGCATTGTGGATTTCTTGTGATTTACAACATGCCCTGTCTACCACAGATTAGTTCACACTGGTGACGAACCTGACAACAAGTGAGGCGAGTTTTGATCATGCCCCCTGCACCGCTCAATATACATGTATTACTGGGCCAGCAAGAGTAAGGGAATGACACCTCTGCCATTGATGGAAGGGTGGCAATGAATGCCCATTTACTTACAGGAAGGTCTTCCAGGCACCCACTGGGCCGCTGGTGGTCGTTTACAAATGCAGAGACCGCCCATGTCAATCCACCACGGCTGGCCAAAGAAGCAGCCCTCAGCTGGGACTGGACACCTGCCCCTCGGGCATTGCCCTAGTGTCCTCGTTGCCAATCCGACGTTGCTGGTGTGAAAAGGTAACAGTGTTCATGCATGCTGTGGTGTGGTATGTGTGTATTGCATGCTTGCGTACCTTCGGCGGCGTCCACGACGGTGCATGACTTGCTGGTAGAGAAGTACAAACAGGGCTGGGAAGGCGTGTAGGGCTGGGTCCATGGCGGTCGGGTCCATGCGGAGGGTCTCGTGGCACTGCTTTCCCTCTCCGTTGTGGTGCTTCCGCCGTCTATGAGATGGAGGTGTTTCCGCTGCGGTGTTCTGGTTTGTTTCCGACTACGTAATATTACGTCCGGTCGGGACGTCATTCCGCAAGGCGGTGAGCCTGGATTGGCTCCCTCCGCCGTGGTGTCTGGTGTGTTCCCGCGGTGGTTCACGTTTTTCCGCGGCGGAAAAGCGCAATGTGTACTGGTCCCTGGGCTGGCTCCTGGGTACATCAGAGTGCTATCTTTGTGATGTTTAATAAAGTCAGTTACTCATGTTGTGTACTTTGTCAGTGTCCGTGCTTGTTGTGTACTTGCATTGTGGATTTCTTGTGATTTACAACATGCCCTGTCTACCACAGATTAGTTCACACTGGTGACGAACCTGACAACAAGTGAGGCGAGTTTTGATCATGCCCCCTGCACCGCTCAATATACATATATTACTGGGCCAGCCCAGCAAGAGTAAGGGAATGACACCTCTGCCATTGATGGAAGGGTGGCAATGAACGCCCATTTACTTACAGGAAGGTCTTCCAGGCACCCACTGGGCCGCTGGTGGTCGTTTACAAATGCAGAGACCGCCCAAGTCAGTCCACCACGGCTGGCCAAAGAAGCAGCCCTCAGCTGGGACTGGACACCTGCCCCTCGGGCATTGCCCTAGTGTCCTCGTTGCCAATCCGACGCTGCTGGTGTGAACAGGTAACAGTGTTTGTGCATGCTGTGGCGTGGAATGTGTGTATTGCATGCTTGCGTACCTTCGGCGGCGTCCACGATGGTGCATGACTTGCTGGTAGAGAAGTATGAACAGGGCTGGGAAGGCGTGTAGGGCTGGGTCCATTGCGGTCGGGTCCATGCGGAGGGTCTCGTGGCACTACTTTCCCTCTCCGTTGTGGTGCTTCCGCCGTCTATGAGATGGAGGTGTTTCCGCTGCGGTGTTCTGGTTTGTTTCCGACTACGTAATATTACGTCCGGTCGGGACGTCATTCCGCAAGGCGGTGAGCCTGGATTGGCTCCCTCCGCCGTGGTGTCTGGTGTGTTCCCGCGGTGGTTCACGTTTTTCCGCGGCGGACGGTAAATGTGGCCGGTTCCCCTTCCTAATATGGTGGATGGAAGGCCCGCTGCTGGCGGACGATGAGGTGCATTTTCCGCTGCCTTCAACACAGCGGTCATGCATCCGTCCGCCATCCTAATGGACCCCTAAGTTGGTTTCCAACTGGAGATCTCCCCAGCGAGAGATTCCCAGGTTCATCAGTGGGAGGCTATGTGCATCTTTCATACACTCCAGGGTCCCTGGTGATTCCCATATCAGGGCCCTAGATGAGTAGTAAAATATACGTAACTTTTCCCGGAAATACACCCATACTTTCAGAGCCTCCTCTCAACTCACTAAGTATTTCCCCAAAAATAATACCAATGCTAAACTATCCACTTTATTTAAAAGCATCCAACAGTTCTTAAAGAGGAAAGCATGCCCATAGATCATCAAATCAGGTAGTGCCAGCCCACCCTTCCCCAACCTCCTCATTAATCTTTTCCAAGATATGAGAGACCCCTTCAAAGCCCATATAAAACTACCTATCCTTCCTTGTAATTTAGCAATCTCCCTTTTATCAAAGTGATTTTTGGTAGATTAATCATTTCAATAAAGTTTACCCTTCCATACAAATTTAGAGGGAGGTTGGCCCACCTAGCCAATCTCCCTACCTCCTGACTGATCTTTTTCCAGTTCACAGTGGTTACTTTCACTAGTTACTGTGTAGTTATAATACCAAGGTAGCGCATACGCGTTTTTGCCTGCAGGGTTTGCTTTGGTTTGTTCCATTCCATGATTTCTGTCCTATTTCTATTCACCTTATATCTGGATATCTTTCCGAACGCTTCTGCTTTTGCCATCAAGGTAGGAATAGCCCTATCGGGGTTTAACATGTAAAGTAAAAGATCATCAGTATATAAGGCTAATTTTATCTCAAGAGTTCCATAGGTGAAAGGAACAAGGGTAGTGTCCTCTCTAGTCCATGCTGCTAAAGATTCAATATCCAAATTAAATAAAAGCGGGGACAGGGGCCACCCCTGCCTAGTTCCGCGAATTATATTGAACCAGTCAGTTAACTTACCATTAACAAGCACCCTCGCTCTGGGTAGACGGTTGACCGTACAGAAGTTGAACAGCTTTTATTATGTTATTTGGGAATATCTTTAGAGTCTCCCAAAGATATGGCCATTGAACCTGATCAAAAGCTTTGGCAGCATCCACTGCCACGACGGTTACAGGTAGATTATGGTTTCTGCCAAGTCTATTATTCCAAGCAATGAGAAGGTTAGCTCATTGAGACGTCTACCAGGTATAATTCCTCTCTGATCACTAAGTATAATACCTTTCATAATCTTGGCTACCCTGGCAGCCAAGATCCCTGTGAAAACCTTGTAGTCTGTGTTTAACAGTGATATTGGTCTGTATGAGTCTACTGTAAGAGGGTCTTTGTTAGGTTTCAGAAATAACATTACAGTTGCCTCAGCCCAACTTAAAGGAGGGTCTTCCACTTCTATTAGTATTACTTTAAAAAGCTCTCTGAGCACTGGTACTATGATGTCAAGGAGACTAAGGTAAATCTCAGTTGGGAGGCCGTGTGGCCGAGCCGCCTTGCCTCTAGCCATCTTCCTAATCTGCTGTTGAATCTCTTCCTCTGTTATGTTGACCGCTAGAGTCCCCTTCTGGTCTTCGGTTAAATTCGGGAGTTCGATTTCCTTTTAAAAACCCTCAATATTATCACTCCCATGGGAGATATACTCTTTATACAGTTGACTCATATGTCTACAAAGTTCCAAACCAATGTTTATGCTAGTATGAATTATATCTCCTGTCATAGGCTCTCTAAGACTACTGATCTGATTGCAAGCTTTGTCTACTTTGGCTTTCCAGGCCAAGAGGGAACCACTCTTCTCGCCATATGCAAAGTGCTGCAATTTACTGACCTTCCATCTATCTGACAGTGTATTATTGAGGGCTCCTTGATATTCTGCTTGCAACTGTTCTAGTTGCTTAGTGAGCGAGGGCACCTTGCTAGGACTCTCTAATGAGACTTTTTGTATCTCCTGCTCTTTACTTTTTATAGTTTGTAGGAACATTTCCTCTTGGTGCCTCATACTACGTTTTTTACCCACCATAGTTGCGGTGCCTATAGATCTTAGAAAGGCCTTAAAGGTGTCCCATATGATTTGAGCTTTATCTGACCTATTATTAGCATCGAAAAAGGATGCTCCCTCATCTTTCATCTTAGATAGAACCCCTTCATCTAACAAAATTGTCCTATCTAAGGTCCCTCTTATCTTGAAGCTTTAATGAAAAGAAAATGGCCTAGTGGTCTGATAGTATAGCAGGTACATGCTTGATCGAGTCCACCCCCGATAATAACTCACGATCTAATAAGAAGTAATCAATATGTGAGTGATGGCCATATTTGCTAAAAAAAGTAAAATCCCTCTTGTCACCCATCTTAAATCTCCAGATATCAACTAGATTTAATTCATTGATTAAGGTTTTAAGTACCACCGTTGTTTTCGATGGGGTAACATATTTGACTTTCGAGGTTCTATCCAACTCCTTGCTTAAAACTATGTTAAAGTCCCCTCCAAGTATGATGGGGGCATTAGATGTCAATAAGCCTGACTCCAAATTAATTAGTGGATCCGGTTTATCCTCATTTGGGCCATAATAAGAAGCAACTACTGTGGACATTCCTTGAGAATCTGTCTGATAACTTTCCAGTATAATACCGGAATTACTCCTTATAAGAACTGCTACCCCCCTCGTGTTACCACTTTGATCAGAGCAAGCGATATCCTGAACCTATGCCCATTTTTTAAACACACTTTTACATTAATTTTTTATTAAATGGGTTTCTTGAAGTAAAATAACCTTAGCCTCAGTTTTCTTGAGAAATTCCATTATTCTGGCTAGCTTCCTCGTGGATCTTAAGCCATTAACGTTCCAGAATATAAAGTGAACCATATTCGTATTCATCTATCAATCGTCATAACTCGCTTCCTACCTGCCCCAACAAAATTAATCCTATTTAGCGCCGTCCTCTGTAAGCGTAAAACAACTAACGAAGCACCCCCTCCACCAACTATAAGACAATATTTTTCATTTATTTTCTCCCACATGCTCCCAACCACCTGTGTCTCACCCCCAATCCCTCTTGGGAAACCCCCCTCCCTATCTGTTAGGCTAGTGCCTTCGAGGTATCCCCGTGCAGATGACTGAGCGAATCTTCAAAACAACCTCAATACCAAAAAAAAGTGTTACTATACATTACTTGCGCGTGTGTTACGTGTGTTTGTGACGCAAACTAATACCTATCTCTAAATAACTACCTAGATGCGCCCATTCCACTATTATGTACATCTTCAGTGGGCATCTATATATATATATATATATATATATATATATATATATATATATATATATATATATATATATATCGCACACAACAGCAGATGAAACCCAAATGCATACTTGCCAATGACCTTCGAAAAAGAGTAGAACACTTGAAACGCATCAGGTCAAAGTTAATTTCACCAAGGAATGCTGATGCGATTTTCCTGTATTGTTAATAAACCTCTGGGTTTCATCTGCTGTCGTGTGCGCTTCTAAAAGCTTTCGGCCTTTGTTGGACTAACATATATATAAATATATAAATATATATATATATATATATATATATATATTCACTGAAAAAACCATAGGTTATAGACCATATATAGTTAGGAATTCGCATTTACAAAACCTTATTTTACTCACACAAAACCATTGAAATTCCATATATAGTTAGTTGCACTAACTATATATCGCGCACCCGCAATCCACTGCTGATGATGTCACATATTACATCATTCATGACATGGTCAGTGACATCACTGATGACATCACTGATGACATCTCAAATGACATCACTGATGACATCTCAAATGACATCACTGATGACATCACTGATGACATCTCATTTGACATTACTGATCACATCACTGATGATATCATTCATGTGATAATACGATGAACCTCTTCAGACTCTAATATAACCTTAGATACAATCAGTGTAAACAGACACTCACAGACTGTCACTCATCCATGGAGTTACTCACACACCTAGTCAGTCATGCAAAGAATCAATCACACCTCCATTTCCTCAACTATACAGTTATACAAACTTTACTTATTCAAACATATACTAACACATATTTACTCTCTTATACAATCCCTGATACAAGTTCACAATGATCCATACAGTCACTTACACATTCACTGGCTCTTATGCACAGTTATTTATATATGTCAACTCTCACATGTACTGTGTTTTACATATGTACTTACTTTGACATGTAGCACTGAGATATCCATTCACTCACCAATACACTCATGCACACAGTCAACCGCCCATACAGCTGTTTCCACATGCACTTTTGAAACCATACATCTAGTGAATCAACTGCTCACACATCTATGCACAGAGTCATACACCTCCCAGCCACCCACACACACACTCAGTCTCCCATACAAATACTTGGACAACCAATCAATAACCCATATAGTTACTCATATAGCTACTTATCAACACATGCAACAGTTTACAGAACAACAGACATAATGATGCACAAATTAAGACAGTTTAGTCACTAACCCATGCACTCAGTGAGACACATTTAATCACTCACTCATACAGTCAGTCATGCACCTACTAAATCCTTCATCCAGACACTTATACATCCACTCATTCTTCAATATGTAAGACATATTTTAACTTTACAGAAACATACAGTCAATGGATGTTGTCATCAGTGATGTCATCAGTGATGTCATTTGAGATGTCATCAGTGATGTCACTGACCATGTCATGAATGATGTAATATGTGACATCATCAGCAGTGGATTGCGGGTGCGCGATATATAGTTAGTGCAACTAACTATATATGGAATTTCAATGGTTTTGTGTGAGTAAAATAAGGTTTTGTAAATGCGAATTCCTAACTATATATGGTCTATAACCTATGGTTTTTTCAGTGAATTTTCAAGGTTTTGTAAATGCTAATTCCTAACTATATATGGTCTATAACCTATGGTTTTTTCAGTGAATTTTCAAGGTTTTGTAAATGCTAATTCCTAACTATATATGGTCTATAGCCTATGTTTTTTTCAGTGAATATATATATATACATACATATATAAACATATATCATCTGTATATCTATATAAATACAAACATAAATGCATGCATACATATACTTATATGCATACAGATGCATGTTATTTACATGAAAGTTGAAAAAACACTAATAAAAGCAAAGCTAAAAAGCCACCTCATTACAAACAGAATGGCTTTAACTTAAACGAGGGCGAGATCTATTGCATTTTCAATGCTTGTTTACTTTGGTTCCATCAAGAAGGCATTCAGATGTGTCACACATTTGCCATAAATTCTGAATGTTAGCACTCTAGTTGCACATTAGATCACTGTAGTAAAGCTGCTGCTCACCAGGGACGTCTGCTGCTGGTATTCAAAGTGCATGTTTCAGTCTGCATGTCACAATTTTTTTAATGAAATAGATGAGGATTTGAGAAGTCACTCAAAATGATCCCTAATTTTTCTTTCTGAAGCACTAATCATACTTTCTATGGCAAAATTCACCCCCTCATGTTGTTCCTTTTTAAATTGAGTGTTTTCAGACTTACCACTTCATTCCAATCAAGATGGCTTCTGGTGTGCCATACTTTTGTCATAAGTAAGACTGTTAGCGCTCTAGTTGTTCTTTAGAACACTCTGGGACATTCTGTCATTGGGCTATACTTGGGGTACATCTGGGTGATATTTGGGCTACCTTTAGGCTCTTTTGTCTCTGGTGGCCATCTTGGGAGACTGTATGTCAGAATTTTTTAATGAAATTGAAGAGGGTTTGAGAAGTCACTCAAAATGTGCCCTAATTTTTCTTTCTGCAGCACTAATCATAATTCATATGGCAAAATATACCCCCTCATTTTGTTCCTTTTTAAATTAAATGTTTTAAGAGTTACCACTTTATTCCAATCAAGATGGCTTCAGGAGTGCCATACCTTTGTAATAAGTAGGACTGTTAGCGCTCTAGTTGTTCTTTAGAAGACTCTGGGACATTCTGTCATTGGGCTATACTTGGGCTACATCTGGGTGATATTTGGGCTACATTTGGGCTCTTTTGTCTCTGGTGGCCATTTTGGGAGACTGCATGTCAGAATTTTTTAATGAAATAGAAGAGGATTTGAAAAGTCACTCAAAATGTGCCTTAATTTTTCTTTCTGCAGCACTAATAATACCTTCTATTGCATAATATACCCCCTCATTTTGTTCCTTTTTAAATTAAATGTTTTAAGAGTTACCACTTTATTCCCATCACGATGGCTCCAGGTGTGCTATACCTTTGTAATAAGTAGGACTGTTAGCGCTCTAGTTGTTCTTTAGAACACTCTGGGACATTCTGTCATTGGGCTATACTTGGGCTACATCTGGGTGATATTTGGGCTACATTTGGGCTCTTTTGTCTCTGGTGGCCATTTTGGGAGACTGCATGCCAGAATGTTTTAATGAAATAGAAAAGGATTTGAGAAGTCACTCAAAATGTGCCCTAATTTTTCATTCTGCAGCACTAATCATACTTTCTATGGCAAAATATACCCCCTCATGTTGTTTCTTTTTAAATTAAATGTTTTAAGAGTTACCACTTTATTCCAATCAAGATGGCTTCAGGTGTGCCATACCTTTGTAATAAGTAGGACTGTTAGCGCTCTAGTTGTTCTTTAGAACACTCTGGGACATTCTGTCATTGGGCTATACTTGGGCTACATCTGGGTGATATTTGGGCTACATTTGGGCTCTTTTGTCTCTGGTGGCCATTTTGGGAGACTGCATGTCAGAATGTTTTAATGAAATAGAAAAGGATTTGAGAAGTCACTCAAAATGTGCCCTAATTTTTCATTCTGCAGCACTAATCATACTTTCTATGGCAAAATATACCCCCTCGTGTTGTTTCTTTTTAAATTAAATGTTTTAAGAGTTACCACTTTATTCCAATCAAGATGGCTTCAGGTGTGCCATACCTTTGTAATAAGTAGGACTGTTAGTGCTCTAGTTGTTCTTTAGAACACTCTAGGAGGCTGCAGTAGAACACAAAGGAATCGACTGACAGTCTCTGTCCTTGTTGGGTGTACATGTTTTACTGAGAATGTCAGACTTCATTTTCACATGACTGAGAAAGATAATGTGAATTTACAGAAAATATGCTTTCAGTTTAGCTTATAGATCCCCTTCCAAACCACTGTGGGAAAATCATGAGATATTAGTTTTCTTTCAAACAATATTCATGATATCACAGCAGAAGGTTTTTTCACATGGTAAAATCACCTTAGAACCCACCACAATTCCTAAAACGAGTATGGTACCATCAACAAATGATTTATAATGTAACTAAAGTCCTAGAACCCTCTATTAACTACAATGCTTTTTAATGAGGTGCTATCATGTATATTGGTCCCAAGATGGCTGCCAACACTTCTTGGATGAAGTGCTGACAGCCAATCAGATCAGATGTGTGGTTAGGCTCCGCCCAGATATATATCTTTTTTTGAACCTAAATTACTCAAAATCCACTGGAGCACATATATTGAGACCTAGCAAAGGCACATCGGGCTAACAGTCCCTACAATTTTGCCAAGTTTCGTGCAAATCCATTCAGCCGTTCGAGCTAAAAGTGAGGCCAACCGCCCTATGGAAATTAACATGGGAAAAACGCGTTTTGGGACCCCCCTTTTTTCTCGGCCCCCCCTTGATGAAACCCCCCCAAATTGTCAGGGGCTGCTCAGAAACAAAATGTTCCATTTTCCTGAAAATTTCAGCCAATTCCGTCCACAAACGCCAAAGTTATTAGACATAGAATTTTCAAAAATCCCATAGAGAAAAAATCCTAACTATATATACCTACTGGCGACTGCCAGTAGGTAATATATATATATATATATATATATATATATATATATATATATATATATATATATATATATATATATATATATATATATATATATATATATATATATATATATATATATATATATATATATATATATATATATATATATATATATATATATATATATATATATATATATATACAACCAGCCCCCGGAGTGCATTGGAGACTGTCAGCAGAGCTGAGCTATGACTGCATGGCTTGGCGCAGTCATTGTACAGGAGTCAGGAGTTTCCAGCGCCGGTGGGCAGGATGCGCTGAAAGTAGGGGACAGAAGACCTTTGATTTCCAATCCGATCCAGTCCTCTCTCTGGCAGCACAGCGCAACATTGTACGGACACTAATGCCACCAGAAGGATGCATTTTGGGACCAGTAGTTTGTGCAACCAGAACTACCGGATCAGCTGTGTACCAGGTGCGCGCCTTACCACGGAGGTATGAGGCACCTATTTAAGACTTCTAATGAGTAGGACTGACGTTGAAGATGGAGGCATCTGAGGAAGGCTGTATGCTGAAACGCGTCATGCCCTAATCTTAATATTAAAGGTCTGTTCTGAAGCCCCGCTGTGTACCTCGATCTTTCTCGTATTGGAGGGGATTTGGTTATATATATATATATATATATCTATGGGAGCTAGACTCCCGAAACGCGTAGATGTACCTCGTCATAAGAATGAAAAAGGACTTTGGTAATCTACCCTGGAGTGCCGGATGATTTATCAGTTCAGAAATAAGTCTTATATCGAATATATATATATATATATATATATATATATATATATATATATATATATATATATATATATATATATATATATATATATATACACGCAAATCCAAATGGAACCTTCGTCTGCTCACCAACGCTGTACACGCTATTTAGAACACCAAAGGAACCACGAACCACAAATTTCAGGCAAATAATTTATTTTCTGTTGTTTTTTCCTCCTGACGCATTTCGGGCACCACTAGCCCTTGTTCACATGTGCAGAGGGTAACAAACACAATTTTTTTTATACATGATGCACAACCTCGTGGTAAAACACCCGTGATAAACATAGAAAAAATACTTGTATATGAGTCCAACATTTCTTTTGTCTTTTCAGAGTTAACTTTTGTGCTTCTTCTTTTTCCTTTTTGTATCCTCTGTAAACTTTTTCTTTTTGCATTGTATATTTAATTTCACTCGATTTGGTGTCCCTTCACCATTTTGGGTATAAATAAGATTCAGTTAATTTCTTTAATATAGGTAATCGGTCCGTGATAAATATTTAAACTGTTTCAATACCAGAATCCAGATGGTAATTTCATATTGATATATAATGTTAAATAATACTTAGGGAAATATGACACAGATGAAATATAAGTATAAAATATATAAATAAATATTATAAGATGCATTTATAAATATATTACAATAAAATATATATGTACACGTACACCATAATGTGCAATATACGCGAATTATTACCATCTGTATCGTATCATTTAACCTTTGATCTTTCATAGCTCATTGACCATTACTGCTGAAATGCACTTACATTCCTTGCTACAACAAGATCCTCTCCCTTATTTCATATCTACCTCTGGACACCACACACCACTTAATACTCTGAATGTACCTGAGATAAGACCCATATAATCACAATTTATTTAAATGTGCAAATCCGCAATATTCATGAAGTGATAATACTAAAAAGTGTTCTACCTAACTAATTTCTCATTCTTGTAAAAAACGTTAGTACTAAAAAATCTTACTATTGTTTTATAGAGTCCATGGAAATGGTATGCATCAAGGAATGAATAACATCCTCTCCCGAATCCCTTACCCAGACCATAAGTCGCTGCTCATATATATATATCAGGGATCAAATCTCTACGCTGGATTTTCCATCGACTTTAACAGGACGTCAATCTCTTCAGGGTTTCTATGATTGTACATTTTGTTTCACCACATTACTTTTAACATGGCAGGAAACTTCATATGCACTTGGGCTCCCCTAGAGCGTAATTCACTCATTTTAGCACCTAGGGCCCACTGCCTCTGGGCAGTCCTCTTGCCCATGTCAGAGCGAATTTGATAAATGACATCTCCAAATTCCAATTGCTGTTCCTTCAGGGTTCGTCCCAACACTAAATCCTTGGTAGAAAATGTAAGAAAGTTTATTAAAATCTTCCTTGGGGCCTTCCTCCCTGGGTGGAGCCTATATGTACCCTTTGAACTTCTCTTTCCCAGTCTATATCTGTTATATCGTGGAACAAATCTCCCAGTAACTTGCACACAAATCCTTAAATGTTGGAACCTTCTGGATTTTCCTAAACCCCCAAAATGCGGACATTATTTCGCCTGGCATGTAACTCAAGCCTTTCCAGGTCTTCTTGTAGAGTCTTATTTTCTTTTCGAGCTCAGAACTTTAGAGGATAAATCATGAGATGGAAGATTTTCCTCCATCCACCCCCACCCCAGTCTGGGACTGGGGCTCTGCTCAAAGACTATGGTGGTGCTGCGTATAACTCCGAGGGCTCCTGGAACACCCCCCTTGCCAGGGATGGGTCAATCTTTTTGGTGCCCTGTACCTGCCATATGTGTAGCCATCAAGGTCTCGTTTGAGCGCCTCTACCCCTGCAATGTAGCCTCGCTGTTATGAGCCTGGAGCTCCTGAATAAAACAGCGCCCAGCTCCAGCTCCCTTGAGGGGCGGAGTCGCATCTCGCGGCCGTAATAGAAAAAACACCGAAGCCTATATGAGTAGTGACCTGGCAGCCACTCGAAGACCGTTAAGTGGTACTTTAATCTTTTGCTCGTTGTCAATGTCCGTTTAACAAGTGCTGCGCCCCTACGCCACCTCTCCTTACATGAAAACGGCGATCCTCTGCTCGATCTGCTGTGCTACTGCACGGCGATCCTCCAGGCTGGCGTGAGCCAGCCGCCATGTTCCCCGATCACGTGCTCCCCACCTCCGGCTGCCCTCCGATTACCTAGATGTGTCATGGTCCTCTGGGCATGTCTGCCAAGGATGACAATAGTGATGACCCTTATACAGAGTTATTATGCAGAATATGGTAATCCTGCTGTGATACCGAGAATCCTCATGCATAATAAATTAGGCTAGTTTTCGGAGAAAACCACAAGACATTTATGCAGCACCTAACTGGGTAAATGGTCAGCACCAAACCTGTTATGTGGAACAATGGTAGGACGAATATAGGTAAAAGCTTGTGTAACTACCTAGGCCTGTATTTGGGTACACTGGGGTTAATAACTCCCACTCTTCATCTGACTGGACGATAAAGTAACAAATGCTACCATATGACTGTCTTAAAAAGCATTAAAAAAATTACTAAAATATGAGTATAAACATCTAAAAACATGGTATGTGTTAAAAGGAGATGTAAAGAAATGCTCTATAAGTCCTCTAAAATAGTCTCTATACTTGTTAGACCAACTGACCATGGCAACAGCCATAGTGTTTCAGTGAGAGCAAAAGAGAAAAATAAAACAAAAATTATGTTTTTGAATTCCAATTTGGGTTGTTTTTCAAAAAACGACAAAATGTTCCCAGCACACGGATAGCCACAGGTTTGTGTCCTGTGTGGGAGACGCAACATCACAGCTGCTTGCCTTCGCAGACGGTGATCCCTGTAACATCTCTTGGATCAGGTCAAAGGAGCAAAGGAGATCTTCTCTGGTTTCCATAGCCATTGCTTAGGAAATAATTGATGCCTGTAAGCCTGGTACAGACCAGTGTCTATTCCAACAGGAGCTGAAGCATCCTGTGGTGGCTCTAAGAATGCCTACATCAGGATTGGAATACACTGAGGACACTGTGCTACATGGGCCTTTAACAGGTCCAGCAGTATGTCTATGTCGGTGAGGCGTTGCCGATGGAAGTGTTAGACACATGACTAACAAGCATTCTCGTCCGCAGCAGAAGCAACGGAGTACGGGCAAGACGCAATCAAAGCAGACTGATCAGAATGAAAGAAACCAATACTCGCTTAGCTCCCGAAGCCGAGGTGTGCCCGAATGGAGTACAATACATTCACGGCAACTTTGCTCCAAGAGAGCTTTTTTCATCTCTTTGGAATTTGGGAGGTCCATTGCGTAGCAGAAAAAGTAAAGCCAGTATACCCACTACAAGCAGTAGGACCAGCGGAAGCCCTCGTAAAATGCTTCCCAACACGGAGAAAATTAATGATGGAATCACTCTGAAGACCGTCTGAAAGGTGCTTAATAGCCCAAAGCCTATATTGTTAAATAGGTGTACTATCCCGCTTGTATCAGACATGTTAAAGATATGATAAACCATATCTCCAAAATGTAGTGGGAAGTTAGTTCAGACTAGAGCCTCTATCTCAGCTGAAGACCTTACTACCAGGAGATCTAAACCCTTTGGTGGTACCCTTAAATCTTGTTGATACCTATTTGTGTTGATAGGCAAAACTAACCATACCTTCCAATTGGGGTCTGATGAACTGTATGAAACTACATGCATAATGGCATATAGTATACCCTCACAATGTTCCGTATAGTTTTGCCTTCCCTCAAAGTGTGAAAGTGAGGGTATTCGAGGTATGTTCAAGTCCTTGATCTTAGCTAGGCCAAGACAAGTAGTCTGTTTGTTGTTTCGTTCAGGAAGATAATCTACTGTGGTATGAGGCATGCTATAAATAATGCTTCAGTTCCCTGAACTTGCTAATCTTTAGTCCCCCGACAGATTTTGTGTCAATGGTGTCCCTCCAAAAGTGGAAACCCTGTGAAGACAGCTGGGAAATAAAGGAAGCAGAGTATATCTGTTTCGTATTAGTGACCATATTTTTCTTTGCTGGTGTAGGTGCTACCTTATAATAATATGAGGTTGGGTCTGAAGTGTTAAACCCAGAAAAATAAGCTAACTTTTGTGAAAACATTTGTGAACTACCTTTTGGTGGTGTTGGGCAATGTTCCCATTGATAGTAAGTAAAAACTTTATGTGGGATACTTGTATTGTACAAGAAATGATGACCATAGTATTGGTAACAATATAGTGTCAAAATAAGATGTATTATCATACAATTCATGTTTAGAAAAGGCAGCGGATTGTTCTAAATCAGACTGCATACTATTCACAGTTTCAAAGTTCCAATTATCAGAGAATGTACTGGAGGTGATGATATCATTCAAAGACATTTTAAATACATGTAGTATTTTTAAAAGTTCAGTAGGACCAAATACATCATATGAAACCCTATCCCATACTATTCCCTCAAGAATCAGAACTGCTGTCATGTTGACAAAGGACAGGTCTCTTCGTTAACAATGAGATGACATATGTGGTTTCAGGACCAAGTTCACATGTTGCACTGCGGAGCGTTCCGGGAGATAATCTCCATTTAGGAGCAGGAAAATACACCTATCCAAAGGACTAGGAAGAGTAGACCCATTGTAATCCACAGCTGTAGCCAGGGAGAAACAAAGTAAGTCTTTTTCAGCCAGAGATAGATTTTATATTTTTTTCTTTGGGGGAAACAGAAGTTGGCAGCGACTCAAGTTCACTCGGATCCAGAGAAAAGGTATCAAAATCGATAAAGTAACAAGACTCTGTTCAATCTATCTTTGGTAGCTCAGCACGTTTTGTTGAACTGGCAGATGACTTGTTGCGTAACATATTCACGTAGATGTCGGTATTAGGCAAAAATGAGATCTGTGTTTCATCCGTATTTTCTTTTTGTTCAATTTCAATAAGCACAACTTCCATTCTGTTGCCGGCAACTCCATTACTTTATAGAGTAGAATCAAACATTTGTGAACTACCTTTTGGTGGTGTTGGGCAATGTTCCCATTGATAGTAAGTAAAAATATTACGTGGGATACTTGTATTGTACAAGAAATGATGACCATAGTATTGGTAACAATATAGTGTCAAAATAAGATGTATTATCATACAATTCATGTTTAGAAAAGGCAGCGGATTGTTCTAAATCAGACTGCATACTATTCACAGTTTCAAAGTCCCAATTATCAGAGAATGTACTGGAGGTGATGATATCATTCAAAGACATTTTAAATACATGTAGTATTTTTAAAAGTTCAGTGGGACCAAATACATCATATGAAACCCTATCCCATACTATTCCCTCAAGAATCAGAACTGCTGTCATGTTGACAAAGGTCAGGTCTCTTCGTTAACAATGAGATGACATATGTGGTTTCAGGACCAAGTTCACATGTTGTACTGCGGAGCGCTCCGGGAGATAATGTCCATTCAGGAGCAGGAAAATACACCTATCCAAAGGACTAGGAAGAGTAGACCCATTGTAATCCACAGCTGTAGCCAGGGAGAAACAAAGTAAGTCTTTTTCAGCCAGAGATAGATTTTATATTTTTTTCTTTGAGGGAAACAGAAGTTGGCAGCGACTCAAGTTCACTCGGATCCAGAGAACAGGTATCAAAATCGAAAAAGTAACCAGACTCTGTTCAATCTATCTTTGGTAGCTCAGCACGTTTTGTTGAACTGGCAGATGACTTGTCGCGCAACATATTCACATAGATGTCGGTATTAGGCCAAAATGAGATCTGTGTTTCATCAGTATTTTCTTGTTGTTCAATTTCAATAAGCACAACTTCCATTCTGTTGCCGGCAACTCCATTACTTTATAGAGTAGAATCAAACATTTGTGAACTACCTTTTGGTGGTGTTGGGCAATGTTCCCATTGATAGTAAGTAAAAACATTACGTGGGATACTTGTATTGTACAAGAAATGATGACCATAGTATTGGTAACAATATAGTGTCAAAATAAGATGTATTATCATACAATTCATGTTTAGAAAAGGCAGCGGATTGTTCTAAATCAGACTGCATACTATTCACAGTTTCAAAGTCCCAATTATCAGAGAATGTACTGGAGGTGATGATATCATTCAAAGACATTTTAAATACATGTAGTATTTTTAAAAGTTCAGTGGGACCAAATACATCATATGAAACCCTATCCCATACTATTCCCTCAAGAATCAGAACTGCTGTCATGTTGACAAAGGACAGGTCTCTTCGCTAACAATGAGATGACATATGTGGTTTCAGGACCAAGTTCACATGTTGCACTGCGGAGCGTTCCGGGAGATAATGTCCATTCAGGAGCAGGAAAATACACCTATCCAAAGGACTAGGAAGAGTAGACCCATTGTAATCCACAGCTGTAGCCAGGGAGAAACAAAGTAAGTCTTTTTCAGCCAGAGATAGATTTTATATTTTTTTCTTTGAGGGAAACAGAAGTTGGCAGCGACTCAAGTTCACTCGGATCCAGAGAAAAGGTATCAAAATCGATAAAGTAACCAGACTCTGTTCAATCTATCTTTGGTAGCTCAGCACGTTTTGTTGAACTGGCAGATGACTTGTTGCGCGACATATTCACATAGATGACGGTATTAGGCCAAAATGAGATCTGTGTTTCATCCGTATTTTCTTGTTGTTCAATTTCAATAAGCACAACTTCCATTCTGTTGCCGGCAACTCCATTACTTTATAGAGTAGAATCTTCAAACGTTATTAGTCTTTCTGTCTGATCTTCCTGTATGGTAGTGAGAGGAGATTGGCGTTTACCCCGGAGCCCATGCAGCCTGCTATTCAGTATTGGCCACATAGTGTGGTTTGATCAGATCAATGGAGACCAATCTCTTTTCTTTTCTGCCGGCAAGAGGCGGTAGAAGTATGTAATGAAGTAATATACCAGGAAACAGGATCACTCAAGATGAAGATTTATTGATCACAGCTCTTACAGATCCCAAGTAACTGTGTAACATAGAATGTCTCAGACAGGCATTACATAATACATTCTAGATTCACATGACATGGGTAATGATGTAATGCAGCCAGATCACCACAACATCTCCCTTCTTTACACAAGCAAACGACTACAACAAAATAATAAGAAGGATAATTAATATAATGACTATGGAAAATGAGATAGATTAAACTCCTACAACCAATGTAAATAAATTGTAATTAAAAACATATGTGGTTAAAATAAGATGTCAATCACGAAACCTTGAAGGTTTGACTATATTTCTCCTACCGGTCCTGCGTACAGATAAAGGATAAGAATTAGACTTTGGTTCAGTAACTTGGATATCAGGAGATGTAACTGTGGGAGGAACATGGTGAAAGGGTGTCTTCGATAAAACATTTGAATCGTGAGAAGAAACATCATGAACATCATGTAAATGCACCTTGACTACTCTTCCCTTATTCCACCATTAGTTTCTACTAGTTCTCACTGCATTTCTTGTCACCACCTCAATTTTTACCGGAGGTTTGAATTTCGACAACCCTTTAGGAACATGATTGGGATCCTTAATACGGACCCAGTCACCTACTTTAAATCTGTCCTCAACAGGTTTTACCCTGTGAACGGCATCATAATGACCTTTCATTTTGTTTTGATATTCCTCAACTTTGGGTCTTACAACTTTGTCCATGTTTATCATATACTAATTTTTCTGTTGAAATTCTCTCAACCAGGCAGGACAAAACCTTAAGGCAGGTGGCCGTCCTTGTAAAACCTCCAATGGAGAAATACCAGAAACCACATTAGGACAGCATCTATAGGACCACAACATTTCCTCAAATGCCTTACGAATATCAAACTTGTTCTGGATTCCCAATTGAATACATCCTACTAATGTGCGAATTATTTTTTCTACTAGGCCATTGGCCTGAGGGTGATATAAAGCCACACACCTATGCTTGATCACATTATCGTTAAGAAAACTTCTCATCTCTTTAGAAATAATTGGACACCATTGTCCAAGACAATTTCTTTAGGAAATCCTTCTCTTATGAATACATTTTTCAAAAATTTAATGACATTGAGTGTATTGTGATCTTCTACAAACTTTACCTCCCACCATTTACTGTAATAATCAACCACCACTATGGCGAATTTCAATTTCCTTGGAAGTGTACAAAATGGACCAATGAAATCTATTGGCAATTTTGACCAAACTGTACTTGGCAGGTCAACAGGCTGTGACGGAACTGCTTCAGTTTTTAAACATTTGTCACTTGTTGCACAAACAACACAACTGCGGATACTAGCAACAATTTCTGAGTCCATTTTGGGCCATCAATAACTATCCCTGATTTTCCTCTTAGTTATGGTTTGACCCAAATGTCCCTCATGCCATACATAATAATTCTCTCTCTTAATGAAACCGGTGGAATGAACTTGTCTCCACGTACTAACATCCCTTTACCTTCATTAGACAACTCATCAGCTATCTTGAAATAGGGTTCTAAATTTTGTGGGAGTGTTCTTTCTTTTGGCCAACCCGACATGACATACTCTCTTACACTTTCCAATTCAATATCTTTCAGGGATTCAGAAAACCACTCCTTTTCATTGAAATTAGTGTCATGACAAATGTCAACGCTTGCAATCAAACAGTCTTCATCATATTCATCCTCATTTTCTTGGAAATCTGCAAACCTTAAGGGTGAACGTGACAAATAATCTGCCCTTATATTTCTTCCACCAGGTATGTACTCAATGGTGAAATTGTATTGCAACAATTTTGAACTCAATCGTGCAATCCTTGGGGTATGATCTTTTATAGTGATACCACTCAAATACTTAGGGTTTATGGTCAGTTTTAAGTACAAACTTTCTCCCCCAAATGAAACACTTAAACCTTTCAACCGCCCAGCAGCAACTCAAACGTTCCTTTTCAATTACTGAAAATATTTTCTCATTTGGTCTCAATGACCTCGAAGCAAACCCAATTGTAACTTCTTTTCCTCCTTTCATCTGTGCAATGGTAGCACCAAGCCCATCATTACTTGCGTCAACTGTAATAATGCATTCTTGGGATGGATCAAAAGGTGCAAGAACCCCCGCAGAAACAATTTCACTTTTTAAATTATCAAACTCTTCTTGACATTTTTCTTCCCACACTAACTTTTTGTCTTTCTTTAGCAATTCTTGTAATGTCACTGTTTTTGCTGAAATTGTTTTGATAAATTTAGAATAAAATTCACAGAGCCCTAGAAATGAGGCCATATTCTCTTTTGACTTAGGTGTGGGAGCCTTAGATATTGCATCAATCAAACATGGTCTAGGTTCCACTCCTTGTTTTGATATCACATGACCCAAATACTCTATAGAAATTTTAGCAAATTCACATTTTCTCGGTTTGCAACAATACCATATTTTTGTAATCGCTCTAAAACCATAAGCATGCATTTGTCATGAATGGATTGGTTTTCCCCTGCAACTAAAATATCATCTTGGTAGGTCACCACCCCGTCAACTCCTTCCAAAACACTCTCAAGTGCGCGTTGGAACACGGATGCTGCTGATGACAAACCAAAAGGCATCCTTTTAAATTGAAACAAACCCATTGGAGAAACAAATGCTGTGAGGTGTCTTGAAGATTCTTCAAGTGCCACCTGATGATATGCAGATGCTAGGTCGATTTTTGAAAAGACACTAGAACCTGAAAATGTACTGATGATATCATCAATTCTAGGCAAGGTGTGCGAATCAACCCAAATTACTTTGTTTAAACTCCTCAGGTCAACACACACTCTTAACTTTCCATTTTTTTTATCTTGCGATAACTAATGGACTTAACCAAAGAGAGGATTTGATGGATTCTATTACTTCATATTCACACATCTTTATAAGGATATCCG
This sequence comes from Lissotriton vulgaris, assembly GCF_964263255.1. Lineage (NCBI taxonomy): Eukaryota > Metazoa > Chordata > Amphibia > Caudata > Salamandridae > Lissotriton > Lissotriton vulgaris. The sequence goes on along the minus strand of NC_141687.1, from coordinate 276,863,516 downwards.
CTAGATCTTGCCGCACACTAAAAGGTACGTTTCTCAACTTGTGTTTGATTGGTGTCACCCTATCTTGAACTTTTATTTTGTGTTTAAATCCTCTTATTTTCTCTAGCATGTCCTCAAAGACCTTAGGAAACTTTTAAACCATTTGCTGCTATTATCATGTTTCCCAATTGTATCTCTGCTCTCACATTTCACTATATTATCTCCATTTTCATGATCATCGGTCACTAAAGACACTTGTACTTTCCTCCCAGGTCTGAGTGTCATGCCAAACAATCCCTGGTGATACCAACCCAGTATGTTTAATCCTTTTTTAGCTACGTAGACCTTCCCTAAAATTGAGCGTCCCTTAAATTTGAGTTCACATTCGAAGTATCCTGACAACTCGATCTTTCTTCCATCATAAGTAACAGGATTTCTGTCTGGGGACAGTAGGCTATGTTTAACCCATACTTCATTAAATAGTTCATCAGTTATCATTGTCATTCTGGCACCAGAATCTATGAGTAGTCTCAAATTGTTCTCATCTGTTTCAATAATCTCATAAGGATCTATACAGTCTGATTCATCATCCTGCACCACGACTATCATGTCCCTAATTCCTCTAGAACAAAACAGTTCATCTTCCGAGGTATCACTTTGATCATCTTCAATGACTGAATTAATTGTATCCTTGGGGGTCTGGCACACCTTGGCAAAATGCTCGATTTTATTACAAACTTTACACTTCACACTCCTTGCAGGACAAGGTCTACCATTCGTGGTGTGTTTTGAATTACCACACCTAAAACAAAAATGTTTTTTTGTGTGAAAAAACTATTTTTGTTGGAAAAAAAACTATTCCTGTTGTCTTTTTGTTTAACAATTTTCTTTTAATTATATTTTTCCCTTGAAACTGAATTCTCATTCACCACAGACACTCCACTACTTTCTTTTCAAATGAGCTCTTTACGTGCTTTGCGTGACACTTCAATCCCCTTTACTATATCAATTGTTTCAGTGAGACTAGGGTTCCTCAATGTTAGCAATTTCTCCTGAACTTTACCATCATAACACCGCACCACAATTTGATCACGAATGAGTTGATCTGTGAAATTTTCGAATTCACACTCTGCTGCTAACATACGTAAAACAGCAACGTAGGTAACAATGGATTCATCTTGTAATTGCTGTCTTGTGAAAAATGTGTGCCTGTTGACAATTAACTAGGTTCAACATCAAATTGTTTCTCTAGTTTCTTTACAGCTATCTCAAATTCATCTAAATCTTCCTGATCTTGTGGGAGAACATAGGGTGGGAGGTGCTCGTAAATAGATTGGCCCTCGGACCCTAAGTTGTGTTCCAAAAGGAACCTCTTACGTTCAGGACGATATCTATTGCCACCAATTGCTCCTAAATATTTGCTGAAAGCCCTGTACCAATTCCTACATGGGACTGGAGGGTCACCAGGAGTTTGTAGAAAAGGAGGAGGAGCACTGACATTTTGCATTGTAGCTATAACTCAATAGGTAAGACACAAGATTATAGCTTAAATCTCTATAACTTAATATGTATACAGATATGTATTATTCACTGATAAAAACAATGTAACATTTGTAAGCCAAAATAAGATATGATTATACCACGGGTGCAAGAATCCCGTTATTCCTGTAAGAATTTTTTTTATAATAAATAAAATCCAGAGTTATAGTAGTGTTTTGTGTGTGCATATCAGGGATATGCTATTTCTCTGAAACATAACCTTTGTGGTCGTTTACTTTTTAGTCCTACTTCAATTGTCAGACCACTTCCTAATGGGTTTTATCCTGCAAAAGTCAGCGTTTCTGTCGTGTAGTCTTGAAGATCTAATTTTTTGGGGGGGGAAAACCTTTATTGGTACTTCAACCAGTTACAAATATGGGCCTACAACCACCAGGTCCGGCCGCTAATCAGTTTCATCACAGCAAGTCAGTTAGGACACGACTCGGCAGCCCGGGAAGCGAATGTACCACAAATTCAATTAAAACTGGCTATTAAGCATACCATGCGAATGACAGGATTCTAAAGGCTCCATTTTTCAATATAAAAATAGAAGGATCAGGTGCCATACAATATCACAGAGTCGCATAAAGGGCGGGCAAAATAGTAGGATTTCCACAGTAGATCGATCTCATTTAAGACAGTGACGCTAAGGCATACAATTCAGGATAAACAAGCATACAATCACAGTTCGCACCCGTTAAGCGCCCGCCCAATGATACTGAAATACCGTGAAAAGTATAGGCACAGATAAGATAAATCGATAATTGACAGAAGAGTGGACCCACTACGCTGACCCGAAAAAGGAAGAAGCATAAGAAAAGGCAAAAGGAAGGATACGAAAGAGAAAAAAGGCCATAGAAACAATAAAGGCAAAACAAAAATTCCCCTACGCCAACCCCCCACCCTGCACCCCTGCAGATGACTACGGCCTACCCCCCTAGCAGCGTGCCTGTCGCCCCAAATGACTGAAACCCGAAATATAGAAAGAACAAAGAGAAATAAAGAAGAACTAAACCCCTACACTAAAAGTCAAAATGGAGGAGGGCTTTATCGTACGCATTCCCGGTCTCTCCCCACCGCCTTAACAAAGAATCCCCCACAAAGCTGACACAATCGAGCAGAATACAATAGAAAATTACACCGGAGGAAACTATAAACCCCGCCCGGTCTCCGTTAACCTAGTAAAGCAATCCCGTTACCGATGAAACCATAGTGTGAAACCCAAAACAACAGTCTCAGCCTTGGCCCTGTCGATCAAATTTGCTGATTCCCTCCGATAAGTAGAGCCCCATCGTCAAATTGTCAAAATATACACAGAAGTTGCAGAAATATAGTCTGTTAGATGGAGAAAGGATGGCAAATCCCAAAGTAGATGGCCGGTTCCAACGATGCCCCCCCCCAACTCCGAGGCCAGACACTGTCCCATCCGCCATCTTGATGGACCAGCTGGGAAGGGGGTGCGACACAATCAAACACAGTTCACAGTTCCGACCAAAAGTTTCCAGAGTTGGAACAGCAGTTAAATATTCAGCTGGTTGCGAAACCAAAGATTCGACCATATAGTTGATACGTAGATCTCAGCATGTTCGATCAGTTCCACTTCTGTAGGGGCAGGCACAGCTCCATGCACCGGGTCTGAATGCACCGCTGGGGTGTCTGTCGAGAGTTGAGCTGGCCGCCGGGTCCCGGGCAACGAGTCAGGGTCCGGTCCCGATCTTCTAATTCCATCCACTGCCGACATCAGATACCAGACCTGGGCCTCCATAGTCACCCGAAGTGCCTCGAGGGCTGCCAGCACTAACCGCAATGACGGGCCGCACTTAGGCTGCTCCGCCGGGTTTCGCATAACATCAGGCATAGTGATCCCCTCGGAGAGTCGCCCTCCCCCGGGGAAGATTAGTCGGAGCAGGAATGAACCGTGAGGGACAGATCGTCAACATGCGTTTGTGCGCGCCAAGTCTCCAACCCAAAGGCACCGGCGATGCAAACGCTAGGCCTCTGGGTCAGGGACCCCCGCCACACCACCTCGGGTGTCACTCGTCTCCTCACCTTCGATACGAGACCAGGCAGCAGATCGGCAGCAAAGCAATCCAAAAGATGTCGAAAGTTCCATGGACCGGACCCTGCCGCCCTCACCGGTTCGCTGTTGTTCAACTAGGACCCGGCTGGACCAGCACTCGAGACCCCGGCTTCCAGACTGGGTTAGGCCTCAAGTCAAACCTCGACATTACTCCACTCCACAATGTCGGAAAAGTCTCGGGATTGCTCCATCGGACAGCAGATTAGTTCATAGACACGGATATGGGGCGGAATATCAGGATAGATGACAAGATCTACGAGCAAAAGACGGAGGTCAGCGGAGCCGGGAGACTACGTTGCCATCTTGCTTGCTGTCGTAGCTCCTCCCTTGAAGATCTAATTTCAATTAAATATTCAATCTTCAATTGTGAAATGCCTTATATAAATAATCTTTGTAACTGTTTAGTCCTTCTTCAATCTTCACTCAACTCCCTGGAGTGTTTTATGCCATGAAAGTTAGCATACTCGTTGTTCAATCCTTCTTCAATTTTTATTCTTTTGGTCCTTCTTTGATTTTCGTTGTTTTGATGTACTTGAGAACTGCCTGACAACACGATCTTGAGCTTCTTAACGGACTGGGTGAGTAATCCCTTTTTAATGTTATACTTTCGTGGTTGTTGATCTGAACTTTATTTAATGTAAATTTCCTTCGTAAAATGCCCTTTTTCTTTTTACACTGTTTATCCCACGAAACACAGATGGCAGTGTTTGTCAGTCACTGGGTACGAACAGCCGATTTAGTTTGGTTCGTAAAGCCCACATTCATTTCTGCCTCGCGTTGGAGAATAGACGGAGCCGTAGTCACTTTCAAACATGCGCTCAGCCAATTTTACTCTCGCACTTCAATGACAGTACAGAGCACTTCAGAAACTTGCATTGACTTAGCATGCGTGTTTACTCTTGAATTGGACTGAAGACTCCAGCCTCGCGGTTCATCTCTCGCTCAGACAACATTGTATTTACTTTTAAAATTCAAGCCGTCTGTTTTTGTTCAATCAATAAATAAAAACACAGCCGATTCAATGTACATTTCTCCTTTCTTTCACTTTTCAATATTTTATTCGGTATTTGACTGGCAATTGCTTTAGATTAGAAAGAAAACGCTGCAGGCTATTTTATATACCGTAGAAAAAGTCACACATTTGCGAAAACAAGCTGTTGAATGTATTTCTAGAAAGCAATTCTAGCGTTTTAGTGAAAGGACAAAGCGCTCCAAAAGTGCTCACTGAATTCAATAATTTCCTTGCTTTTAACTCGTGACTCAAAGCGTTTGTTTAGATAAAAGACTGTTATCAGTGTGAATACATCTCAATTAAAACAAAGCTTGACAATTACGTGTGCTTCTTTGAGTATATCACAGCTTCTCTTTAGTTCAATTTTCTAAAGCAGTTAATTAAAAGACAAAGATCTAATGTAGCAAATTCCGTTTCACTTTTTTAAGAGTTTTAAATCTTTAAGTAGACAATTCACAATAAATGATGATTATTTACTGCAGAGTTAGATGATAAAATGAAGGTATACAAGCCTGAGCCTTTTGAATGACAGCAAGTTTGTTCCAAAAGATTCAAATAAACCGATCTTCTGTGAAAATAGTTGCTTGAAGAGAAGGCACTTTCTTTTAATGCGTGGATTCTTTGCTGTGATCAAATCGTCGCCAATTTGTAATGAAGTAATATACCAGGAAACAGGATCACTTCAAGATGAAGATTTATTGATCACAGCTGTTGCAGATCCCAAGTAACTGTGTAACATAAAATGTCTCAGACAGGCATTACATAATACATTCTAGATTCACATGACATGGGTATTGATTTAATGCAACCAGATCACCACAAAGTACTGTTCTTGTTTCTTTAACAGCGAGGGCAGGTACATGCGCTCTATAAGATGGCCCAAATTCTTTCTTATCCACTATTTTTTCTTCTTACCATTTTCCTGATCTTCGGGACCCAGGCAGGTCTTGCCGTAACAGCTTACACTTCCCCAGTGGCTGTGCGTTTTACTTGGATGTTGCCGTGTAGTGCTCACATTGATGTCAAATGCTTTTTCATCTGCCACTATGCTGCCACAATCGAGATCTGGTACCCATATTCTCATCCCAAACAGGACCTCATAAGGACTACAGTCTCCCAGGGAACTTCTTGGCAAGTTTATTAAGTGCCCTCTGGTCCCCATTTAGGTGATTGATCCAACTGCCACCCGAGCCTAATACTCTTGCTGTTAAGGATTGTTTTAAGTCCTGGTTTTTCCTCTCCACAATTAAATTTCCCTTGGCATGATACGGAGAAGAGTACTGCAATGCAACACCCAAGAGCTGAACGCGGGGCCAAGGTCAGACTGTAATGCTCCAGTTGCGTATGTCCCTAGGAAGACTCGCAAATCCTTCATAACAGTTCAGGTGTCAGCCGAGCTCTGAGGCAAAACCCACAGGAATCTAGAGCATGAATCCACTGCCACCAAGATGTACTTGTAAGCCCTATCAGGTTGTAAGGGGCCGTAGTGGTCCAAATAGACAAATGCAAGAGTTCTGTCTGATATCAATAGTGGTGTTTGTGGCAGACGTGACACAGTGGAACCCGTAATCTGCTGACAGATGTGGCACTTAAGGATAAAGCCCATGGTCTGTTTGGTAAGACCTGGCCACCAATAACGTTGTTTCAGTAATGAAACTGTTGCAGTAATACCTGCGTGTCCTGAGCACAGACCCTCGTGTGCAGCTAGTATTATACCTAATGTGCGATCCATATTTCGTATTACTCTATCCCCCACTCGTGGAATTTGAACAGTATTTTTTGTGCATCTAACTTGTAGGAGTACTTGAGTGGAAAACCTTTTGTCAAGGCTCAGCAGTTTTTTCGCGAAGTGATGACAGCTACCATTATCTGTCCATCTATCCTCGTGCTAGAATGAGTGATTGCATGTACGGCAGCACTTCGCACTGTAGCCTTGGTGACTCATCAACCAATGAGTTCCCTTCAACGTGCACACCAACACATTGATGACTCGGCATATGAATCATGCGAGCATGCGGCAGGCCCATTTTCAGTTCTGCCACTTGTTCATAAAGTAACTTGTTCTTTATTGTACAAACATTTGAATCTCTGAACCCGTTCTGGCCCCAATAGTGAAGATATTCATTGTATGACTGGACACAAGAAAACAAATTGCACACAAAGAGTGAGGGGCATTCTCGATCCGTATTTTTTAGTGCCAGTATCAGGGCTTTTCGTTCTGCCAGTTGTGCCGTGCAATCTCCTTGAGACTGCCTCTGCGTATTGCTAGGAGGGAAATTACCATCCCGCATACGTCCCTTTACAATCGCAAAAGCTGTTTTGATCCTACGGCAGGTTGAGCAGAACCGTCAGTGTAACTAATGTATTCATACTGTTCTAGAGGCATTATTTAATTCGTAAGAGGATATTCTTGTTTGTACTGCAAAAAATGCTTGTGTTTTTAATGTAGAATCAAATTTGTAGTCTACACTTGTTTCAGTGAGAGAATTAGCATATTGTATACATCCTGGGTGCAGTGTAACACTTGCTTTAGTAACAGCCTCTAAGGTTGGTACTGGAGTTACAAAAATTATGTGTTTCCCCTGGGCCAGTCCTCTATCTCTCACTACAGCAGTATGTACTGCTGTTAAAAAAAATTCAGTAGGGGCTTGGCCAGCCATCATAGCCGGAAGGACGTGATCCTGCTCGGCTCCTGCACAGACGTCAGTGTTAGTATCTCCATCGGCACAACTAGCTTACTAAAGACGCCTCAACTGTATAAGTAATGATGGGTGACCACTCGGCCAATGTTTTTGAGGCTTCTGAGTGTCAATGAGGAGACTTTTTTTTTTTTTTTTTTTTTTTGGAAGACCTTTATTGCACATTGTACATATACACAGCGGTGTGCCTACAACCCACTGCTGGGGCCGGCCGCAATCGGTGCACCACACAAATCATACGAGCCTGCCATTACACACCATCAACACCATTACAGGAGTCCAGAAGTCTCGGCTCATGAAGGCACAAAAGTTGTTCCAGATGCAATATTTACAGCACACCCGTAGAGTGCGGCCGTGTCGCCCCCATGTGATCTCGGTCTAATTTTCATTTTTGCATAAAGAAAAGTAACATCAACAACTCCCAACCCCTCCCCCCCCTCCTTATCCTGGGTTCAGTGAGTAGTCCAAGTCCAGTAGCCATAGTGTAACAGGGCAGTCAACATGTCTAATGTGCAACAGTGCATCCCCAAGGAAGGGAACCTTCCCTCCTTTCTTGTAACCAACCATAGGCAGGAGCGAGGCTAGGGAAGTGAATATTTCCATGCCAGTCTAAGCAGTCCACGACATTCCCCCTGTTGTGTCCCCCGCACAGTTACCCTTCACCAAATACAGGTCAATCATAGGAACATCTCAGGCGGCTCCATCCTCACCGTCCAACAGAGCAGCATTCACACTCTCGTCGCTGTCAGTGTCCGCTAAGGACAACATATAAAGTGTAAACGGAGCCCACACATCCCTTGGGCGAGAGGCCGTGGGTAATTCGTCATAATAACAGTTCAACTGGTCTCTGCAATAGGCCATATCCTTCAGCCACAGTTGCACCTCTGGCGCTCTCCTCCCACCCCAGACCATAGCGACCCTCCTCCTGGCCAACTGAAGCGCCAGCACCACCAGCCGCCGCGATGTCGCAGCCACCCCAGAAGCAATGCCCAAAAGGCACAGGCGCACATCCAGCTTTACCTCAGTCGACACCATGACAGTCAGCCTTCCAGTCACCTCCTTCCAAAAATCATAGACGCGTGAGCATCCCCAGGCCAGGTGTACAAAGTCAGCGTCTTCACCTCCACACCGTACACATTGAGCAGTTGACCTGAGCCCGTAACGTACCAGTTGAGCCGGCGTATAGTACCACTGTTGTAGAAATTTATAATGCAGAAGACGGAAGTTGCCATTGATCACATACCCCCCAGTCATAGCACAGCACTCATTCCAATCCTCATCGCTTAGCGGTTCCGGGAGACTCCTATCCCACCTCGCTCTAGCCAGGGTCGCCCCTCCACCCTCGTCTTCCTGCGCAGCCTTATATAGTTTAGATAATAATTTAGTCCTGTCCTTGGCCGTATAGAACAACTGCAAGGCTCCCAGGGCCATCGGTTCCTCCGGATACATTGGGTATAAGTCACGCACGGCTGCCCGAAGCCTGACATACACAAAGGTGGACATAGTAGCATTCGACGAGCGGGTCGTCATCTCCCGAGATGTGAGAAACGATGCTCCCGGAAAGAGGTCCCCCATAGTCTGTAAGCCAGCCTCCCGCAGGATCTGCAGCCCTCCAGGTTCACCCGTCACGGAGATATCTGAGTGATAAAGCAGTGGCATAGCCGGGGCATATAGCGGTAATCTGCCAGCTCGTTTACCCAGGCTGTCCCATGCAGTCGCCGTGAGCCGCACAGTATCGATCTCCCCTTTCTCAAACACCGAGTGCTTATTTACGATCATAGCCCTAAGTGGATACGGCAGAACCGCGCTCGCTTCCAGAGCTACGTGCGGGGTGTATGGCGGAGCAGTGATCCAGTAACTCGCAAAGTGTGCCTGTGCACAAAGATAATAAAGTCTCATATCCGGCAGGGCGAACCCTCCCAGATCGTAGGGCTTGATCAGCACCTCCCAAGACACCCGTGGTTTCTTGCCAGCCCAGGTGAGTGATATCAAAAGGGATCTAAGTCTTGCAAAGAAATGTGACCTCAGCGGGACTGGAATGTTTGTGAAGAGATAGAGAAATTTTGGTAGAACTACCATTTTGATCAAAGACACGCGGTCAGCCAGGGTCAGAGGGAGACGAGTCCATCTCGCCACCTGGTCCTCTAATTTGGAGATGGCAACGCCGTAGTTGGCCCTTATGACTTCTTGACAATCCCTATGCACCCAAACACCCAGGTATCTAACCGACTCCGCCGCCCATTCTAGCGGGAACTCCAGTGGGACTGGATTAGTGACATCCGTGAGGGGCAGTACCACGGACTTGTCCCAATTTATGGTCAGTCCCGAGTGACGGCCAAATTTAATGAACTCTCTGAGAATGTTTTCCAGGTGGAGCGCCGGATCCCTGACATATAATACCATGTCGTCAGCGTACATCGACACGGCCAACGATCGGAGAGGGAACTTCAATGCTGCTTCCGCATATCTCTGCCGCAAGACACAGGCCAGCGGCTCCGTCATGATGGCAAAAAGCAGGGGCGAAAGGGGGCAACCCTGCCTCGTCCCCCTCTGAATCGGAAAGGAGGAAGAGACATGACCATTGACCCTAACTCTCGCAGTGGGCGCAGTATACAACAGGGAAATTAGTGACGTGAAGAAGAAAGGCACCCCCATCCGATGCAGAACGGCCATCATATACTTCCATGCTACCGAGTCAAAGGCCTTGGCGGAATCCAGCATGACCGCCACCGCGGCTAGCTCTGGCTTAAGGAGATGTAGGACGGCAAATAAGGTCCTCAGGTTGTGAGTGGTGGACCGGAGAGGGATAAACCCCGATTGATCCGGCAATACCATAACCGGTAGGAGGAGACGTAGCCTTGTGGCTAACACTTTGGCAATTATTTTGACATCAGTATTCATGAGTGAAAGGGGACGGTATGAATCGCACCTATTCAGAGGCTTCCCCGGCTTGGGGAGCGCCACCAAGAGCGCCTCCCTCATAGTCCCCGGAAGCCGTCCGCATTCAAAAGCTTCTTCCAGGACCATAGCCAACTGCGGAATAAGCAAATCTGCATATGTTTTATAGAATTCGGCGGGCAAGCCATCTGTGCCAGCCGCCTTCCCATTTGGGAGGGCTGCAATTGCATCTCTAAACTCAGCCGCAGTAACGTGATGCATCAGGAATTCCTGTTGACCCCTGGAAAGCCACACCAACGCCACGTCCTCCAAGTATCGCGTTACTTCTTCCTCTTCCGCCGTTTCCCTGTGCTCATAGAGCTGCGCATAATGTCTCGAGAAACAAGCAAGTATACCATCCGTCGTAGTCACTACATCCCCCTGATCCTCAACTTCCAACACTGTGCAGTGTCTTGCCCAAGGTTCTCTAATCCGATCCGCAAGACCCTTACCCGGCCTGCCCCCCTCTCCATAATACCTGGCTGTAGCACGTTTGGACAGAAATTTCACCTCCTGGTCCGCCAAGTCATTATATTCTGTGACCTTCGCCCTAACATCCGCTAGTAACACAACTTCCCCCCCCTCCTCCAGTCGGCGCTCTAGAACCAGCAACTCCCTTTCTAGTTTGGACATAGAGTCCCTGATGGACGTGAGAACCCCGGATCGTAACCCAATACACGCACCCCTCACTGAGACCTTAAAGGCCTCCCACACTGTGCTCATACTGTTGACAGAGCCCACATTGTTCACAAAGAACTCCTCAACTATTTGCCGCAGACGTTCACACAAAACCTGATCAGTTAACACTCCAGGGGAGAGTCGCCAAGAAAATGGAGCAGGGGCATGCGTAGGTATCTGCAGCTTCAAAGTAACAGGGGCATGGTCGGAAATCGTACGGGGCAGATGTTCTGTATTCAGCACCCATCCACTCACATCTCGGGTCAACAACCAATAATCCAATCTCGACCACGTATCATGCGCAGATGTGTAGCAAGTGCCCTCCCGCCTGCCAGGATTCCGTAAGCGCCAAACATCCAAAAGTTGCAGCCCAGACATACCCTCGCACACAGCATCCGCCGCCCTCTTACGCTCATATGGCCGGTCATGCCTCTTATCCAACTCAGAGTCTAATGTAACATTCCAGTCCCCCCCACAGAGGAGGGCCGATGGTGGTAGGCTATACAGCTTGTTCCAGAGTGTAACGAAGAAATCAGGGTCATCAATATTAGGGCCATAGACATTTAGAAGGGTGATCAATGTGCCGCACAATTTACCCTGCACGACAATATATCTGCCATCCTGGTCCACCTCCTCATGCAGCACCTCAAACGGGACATTCTTTTTAATGAGAATCATTACCCCACGGGCATAGGAAGAATACGCCGTGGCCCACCTCGCCCCCGCCCACTGTCTGCCCACCATCTCGGCCGCTCTACCCCTGAGATGCGTCTCCTGCAGAAACGCCACCTGTACACCATGTCTGTTTAGAAAGGCAAGCATTCGTCGAGTTTTCTGCGGCTTATTAAGTCCTCGCACATTCCATGTAACACACGTGAGAGTACCTCCCCTATCCATATCTCCAAAGGTAAATGCAACCCAACAGTAAGTTCTTTCTCGGCAGCCCCCACCCACTAGACCAGACCTCAAGTCTCACCAACCCGGAGATGACACCAATGACACTGTTCAAGATCCCAAACCCCCATCTGAAGTCCCAATCATTGCCCGTGGATCCTTTAGACTCGGTCCCCTCAACCAGGAAAATCATCAACATCCCAACAGAGTCCAACACCCCGTCCCCCAACCCGCCGCCCACTTCAGCACCCCCAATTTGCCAAAGCCTCCCCATGTCCCCCCCCTTTACAACCCCCAACAATGCAAACAGCCACATTTGGGGAGCTCCCATATCCGGGGGCGTAGTGGCGCACCACTCTCGTCAGAACCGACGAGAGCGCAGACCATTTCCGTTAACCTCAACCCCAGCCCCTCCACCCACACCCCCGGTCAAAGCATTAAACATTTTGGTAATCAAATAACAGTACATTGCTCTGGGCGCCCCCGAAGGCGTCTATGCCCACCACAGCGGCCCCTGTACCATGAAATGCCACCTCATCTGGCGTTCAAACACGTAGAGCTCAATCGGGCCACGTTAAGCCAAGGCCACCTGGAGGAGAGCCCCATTGAAGCAACATGTCGTTATCAGCAGGGCAGCGCTAGCCGGAGCAGCCCCCCTCCCGCATCATGTAGAGCAACAGTACAAAGTGGATCAGGAGCTAAAATGTCCGGACAGCTCACAGCAAGTAATAAATGCGCCGCAACAGAGGCGTCCCAATGCAATACTCCGCAGTTCATCCATCACCACAGCTAGTAGTGCAATGCAATTCAGGCTACTTCGTCCAGTCTTTCATCATCACCTTCATGACGCCCAGCTGGCTCTTTAGCACGTTTTTTCAGCTTCTTAGCATAGTCCATGGCTGCCTTTGGCGAAGAGAAGATCTTGTTGTCCGAAGGCGGCCCAATCCGAAGGCGCGCAGGGTACAACATGGCATAAGCTATGGTCTCGGCCCTCAGCAACTGTTTCACCGTAGCGAATTCTTTACGTGCAGTCTGCACCGCCATGGTGAAATCGGGGTAAAACTCCAGTTTGTTACCCTGGTATTCTATGGAGCCCTTTTCCCTGGCAAGCCGTAGAATAGTGTCCCGGTCCCTGTAGTTCAGGATTCTAGCCACGATAGGCCGCGGCGGTGCCCCCGACGGAGGCCTCTTAGCCAGAGACCGATGTGCCCATTCCACAATAAAGACCCGGGACAGCTGGTCCGCCCCAAAGATGTCGATGATCATACGCTCCATGTAGTCCTCCATGCGCCCCACGTTTGTGGACTCTGGCAAGCCCGTGACGCGAACGTTGTTCCTCCTGGACCTCCCTTCTAACTCCTCATTCTTCGCTTGTATGACCGCCAGCACTCTTTCCATATTGAACACTTTGGACGAGACCGTGGCCAGGCCATCTTCCGTGGCGGAAACTCGCTGTTCCACCTCTCCCATCCGCTCGTTTTGACGGTCAAATTGCGTCGCCATGTGGTCAAGCCGGTGATTTACTGACTCCATGGTGACTTCAATAGATTGTAGAGTCTTCTGCATGGCCACCAGTGTGGATTCCAGATTAGGCGTGCCCCCAACAGCCCCAGCCGGGTCAGGGTCCGCAGGCGCCTGGGAGGATGTGTGCGCAGTCTTTTTCACCTCAAAGTTGAGTTTAGGCTGGTTTCTCTCGGTTCTGCCCATGTCTGCGATCAAGAGCAGCGCGGTCAAAGGCACAGCTATGTAGGGCAAAGGCTCCAGACAATGCGCTCAAAACTGCAGCAGGGGACCCACCAGTTGTCTCACACCGCAGATACGGCCCAGGGACAGGCCCCACAGTCACTTTCAGTCTAGGCTAAGCAGCTCATCAACCCCGGCGGGCAAAGCGCGCCAAGTCGACCCCTGTGCAGCTATGTGGTGTAATTATATGCAGAATACGCAGGTCCCAAAGGGACGGAGTGGCCGCCTTGAGAAGGACTCCGGGACCAGGGCCCCTCCCCGGTAGCACCGAAGGTCAGGATAGGCAGCGCTGGTGAGGCGCCGAACACCGGAGCCCGATGGTCAGCAGCCAGGAGAGAAGAAGGTCCAAGATGGCGGGCGCGTCGTCGGCCAGCAGTTCAATGCAGCAGGCCTCCCAGCGAAATGTATGTAGCGGAGAAAACGCTCCCCTGCAGCCCAGGTTGTGGCCACGCTGAAGCACTCGTCCGTCCCGGCCTCTCCGCCCCCCAGCCCACCCTTCCCCAGCCCCCCCCGGCCCAAGCTCGCGCGACGCGGGCTATCGCGGCCCGGCACCACCTCCGCAGCCCCGGGCTCGCGTAGCGCCCCGCCCCACTCACCGAGACCAGCAGGGCCGAGTCCAGGCCGTCCGGTGCTCCGATGCCGCTCCAGACAGATTCCGCCGCCGCCTCCGCTACACCGCCTCCGCAGCTACAAGCGCCGCTTCCAAAGCGCCGATGTCTCAGGCAGCAGCGGGGACAAGGATCCGGAGCACAGCGGGACCTCCGCTCCGCTTCAGCCGAGGCCGCAGTCTTCAATTTCCCGGCCCGGGATCGGGCCGCTCCAGGCGCCCACAGCACCGCCTCAAACACGGCACAGAGCGCTCCAGGGGGCCCCCAATGTTAACGGAGCAAGCTCAGCCGGAGTTCAGGGTAAAGGCGCCGGGGAAAGCAGGATTAATGTAAGGATTTTTAATGGTCTCGGCGGAGCCTCACACGAGTGCGGCCATCTTGCCCGGCGCCCTCTAGCGCCCCCCCGTCAATGAGGAGACTTAACTCTGGGTTTCATGAACGAGGTGGAGCACGGCTTATAGTGCAATATGGCAGCCGGGCCCCGCCGTTAACAAATTACCAGCGCCTGAATACATATCGGCACGTTGTTGAGTCCGGCAACAGAGGGACGCTCTCTGGACCTTATAGTCCACAGCTGGGACGACTGCTCAGCGTCTGAGGGAAACACGCCAACATTGAGAGGTGAGGTCAGTGTAGCGCGGTGATGATCCCTAACATGGCGGGTGACTTCACTCAGAGACGCCAGCACGCAGAGCCCGCTTAAGCAGGATCCGCATCTTATTGCAACAATTGCCAACGTTACCCTGAGTACAGCCTCCTGTCAGCACCACGCATGAGCAGCGGCGTCCCTCCTTGCAGACTCAGCAGCTTTGATGGTTTGAGGTGAGAGAGCGCGCCGCTTCCCGTAGGGCCCAGGGGCTCCCAATTTGCCCCGCAGTACCTCTCACCTTCCACTGCTGCATGCGCTGCCCCAAAGGAATGTATGTGCAAAAAGATTAGAGGCTGGGGTCTTAGGAGGAGCTAGAGATCAAGCCTGCCGGTCCTCCCTGCCTGACCTTAAGATGGCCACCTGAGTTCTTCTATTTCAATATTCTGATGCCATCTGGAGCCGCATAGTAGCCTACAGGCTCCCACAAGATGCTTACTAGAGGCATTGGGGGGCTTACTTGGCGGAAGGGAGGACACCTGGATCCCACGATACACTCTGTGACCCGCGAGCCCTGACTCAATAATTATAAACGATGGAGGTGTGCCGGTGATCCAGAGGGGGCATGGACCTATGCCTCGCCTATATGCCGCATAAGAAAACGCAGTTCAACAAGGTCACAGGTTACTTTGGCAATTCTGGTAAGAGTTGCGGACCGAACGTTGAACACGCCCAGACAGAGGAGACGATGGCCCTAACTCATGATGAGCTTCTAGCCATGCTCAGGGACTTCAAAAGTGAACTTCAAGATGATAATAAAGCTAACATCACCGCTTCTCTTGAAGCATTCAAGTCCTACATGGCTTCAAAAATTTGTGAGCTGCGCACCAACGTGGATTCCGTGGGGACCCGCGCCCTCGACCTGGAGGTCAAATGTCAGACTCTCAAGGATCGTCTTCACCCGCATGAAGAAGGCACAGAATCCCTCACTGCACAACTGAACTTTGCGCTCCTCAAATGTGAGGATCTGGAGAACTGTTCCCAACGAGAGAACATCAGAGTGCGCGGCCTGGAGGAAGGACGAGAAGGGGCTGACCTGGAGCAATACATTATTGGTCTCTTCACCGCTATTGTGGGAAGCAATGGCCCACCGATTCAACTGGAAAGTGTTCACAGAGTGGGCCTGGCCCCACAAGGGAAACATCAACGGCCCGAGACATGTTAGCTAAGTTTGCCTCCTTCAAAACAAAGGAGTTGGTGCTCCGCAAAGCCACAGGGCGAGACACAATTGACTACCAAGGAGGATCCTGCTCGTTGTTTCAGGATCTCGCCCAAGCTACGCTGATGCATCGCCAGCAGTTTTGCCTAGTCACCACCGCGCTGCGTGACAAGCAAATCCGATATAGGTGGACACACCCCTTTGGAATCGCCTTCACTTTCAATAATTAACAGCATAATTTCACCGAGGTGGAGGGTGCTGGAAATCTGCTTGGCCTCACCAACACATCACCCCGGGAAAGCCCGGCCCCACCAGATGCCGTCGGGGGACGAACAAGAATCAAGGAGACCGGTGAGAAATGGCAGACAGTACCAGCCACTGGCAAAAAGACTCCATGACTTATTTCTGTAATTTGATCCATTACACTCGCTGAAGGCTCTCCATCCCCCAAAAGGTCAATGGACTCTCACACCCTCTCTCTAGGAGACTCACTGCAGGGCTCATACCAGACTGCGCGAAGGACTAATGGCGACCCCTTGATCCTATCCTAGTTTAAAAGTTTCGCAACGAGGGTCATCTATTATACTTAGCGGACTGTCAGGTGCAGGACTGGTCCTACCCCTAAGGACGTTCGACAATGTGGACCTCGAAGTTTGCACAGATTGTTATCTCTTTTCTCTCTTGTTTTGATTTTACTGTTTCTCTTTTAGGTGCTCTTCCCAAGGATGGATACTCCAGGGGCGGGAGTTGAGGGAGGGGGGTGAGGGGAGGCTATTACATTTGCGGATCTCTTTTTCAAAGGGTAGATGAGGGTTAAGCTTTTATCTTGGAATGTCAGGGGCCTCAACTTCCCTAACAAACGGCACAGGCTCTGGAAATATATAGGGGATAAGGGGCCTTGGGTTGTGGCTATTCAGGAAACCCACATAAAGCGGGGAGAAGAAGGTAGACTTAGCACAAACCACAAATGTCAAGAAACAGAATGGTGCTGCCCTAATCTTCCATTCCTCCGCTCACTTTGTCCATGAGTCCACACTGAAGGACAAGGAGGGCAGGTTTGTCATGGTAAAGGGGTCGCTGATGGGCAGACCTTGCACAATAGCTTCTGTCTATGCACCTAACACAGGGCAACTCGATTTCCTCTCCTCCTTCCTGGATTCCTTACTAGGTTTTGCAGTGAGCAATTTCATTATCATGGGGGATTTTAACCTCGTCTGGGATCCCCTTCTAAACTCCACTAATGCACAACGCTCCGGGGGGGGGGGGGGGGGGGGGTACGTTTTCCATACCGCTCAAACAAACACTGCAACAATTGGGGCTGATAGACATCTGGCGACATCTTCATCCAGGCAAGAAGTACTTCTCCTTCTTCTCATGTTCACAAATCAAATTCCCGCATTGATCATATTTTTATTAGCCAATCGCTCACACATGCAGTCACGGATTATACCTTTCTCCCTACCGCTATCTCAGATACCACCCCTATGACCTGTCTTTTGGTTTGGCCAGCCCCGCGTTCTCAACTCACGAGATGGTACTTTCCAGAGTTCCTATGTAGGGACCATCTCCACCGAGATGACCTTCGCAAAGCGATCAAAGACTTCTTTTTACTCAATGACCCAACTGACACATCCCTGGCGAATAACTGGAATGTATTTAAAGCACACATTAGGGGTCACTGCAACTCTCTTGCCTCCTCCCTCAATTGACTTCAAACTAAGGAGCGTTTGGACCTCAAAAGGGAATTGGTAGTAGCAAAGGGGCCGCATAAGGCCTCTCCCTCAGACCCGTCACTGAGGAAAGTTACGGCCCTCAAGGGGAAGCTTAATGCAATATACATGAATAGGGCAGAGAAAACCATCCTGAGACTCCAGGCTGGAGGTTATGAAGGGAAAGATAAGGTGGGCTCCCTAATAGCCAAACACTTATGGATCAAACAAGAGAAAGAATACGTTGCACAGATCCTAGACGAGTTTGGAGTAACCCACACTAATGAGGAAGGGAAAGCTCAGGCATTCCATGATTTTTATCAAAAACTATACTAAGCTGATGCCCATAGCGAGTCCAGGCAATCGCACTACTTGGTTCCCCTTGATCTGCCCCAGCTCCCTGCCTCCGCCAATAAAATGCTTTCTAGTTGTATCACCCTGGAGGAGGTACAGGCAGCGATCGACTCCTTAAAACGTCACAAGGCACCAGGGCCTGATGGCTTTAATGCCCTATTCTGCCATACTTTGGCAACAGAATTGGGTCCTCACCTAACCATGCTCTTTAATGATATTGCAAGCCGGCAGGCTGGGACCCCATCTATGGGCGAAGCTCTAATTTCTATTATCCCGAAACCCGGGAAGGACCCTCAGCAGTGTTCATCTTATCGCCCCATTGCCCTGCTTAACCTAGACGCCAAATTATACTCCAAGATTCTAGCTACCCGGCTCGAGACTTATCTCCCTGACCTTATCCGCCCAAACCAATCAGGTTTTATCAAGGGGCGGCAGACACATGACAATCTTTGACGCATTTTTCATCTAATTGATAAGTTCCAAAAGAAGAAGATTCCTGCTCTACTACTATCGCTCGACGCAGAGAAAGCTTTTGATCGTGTTGATTGAAATTTCCTGGAGCTTTCTCTGCGATCTTTGCCAACTTTATTGCTCCTCGGTCTCAGGTTGTGTTTAATGGGGTGGACTCAAACTTCTTTGATTTAGCAAGAGGGACCAGATAAGGGTGAACCCCTGGCTGCCAGGATTCGCGCTAATCAAACAATCACAGGACTCTGTTTTGGGACGGAGGAACAAAAGGTTGCCTTATTTGCGGATTACATCCTTTTACCAATCACTAACTCAGCCGCACCCCTTCCGGCCATTACTCAGGAACTAGAGCAATTTGAAGCAGTGTCCGGCTTCAAAGTCAATCTAACGAAATCATATATCTTGGATCTCACCCTACCTCACAGCGTGCAAAAGACTCTAGAGACCACATCCCCTTTTCAATGGGTGCGTAAGGCCATTACATATCTGGGGATCATATTTACTCCCAAACTTACTGACCTCTACAAGGCTAACTTCCCACCCCTTTTGCAACGCTTAAGAGTTGATTGTAAAAAATGGAGCACTAGCTACATTTTATGGATTGGCAGGATCAATGCAATTAAAATGAATGTCTTGCTGCATCTCCCCTACCTCTACCAGGGCCTCGAAATCCTACCAGATAAGGCACTTTTTCCTAAATTAAAAACCTTGTTGCTCAAATTCATTTGGCAAGGGAAGTGTGCATGCCTTTCCTATCACCTATTTATTAGCCCACGTCTGAAGGGAGGCCTAGCCCTACCAGACTTTCTCACCTACTATAGAGCGGCCCAATTACGGGTACTGAGTGAATGGTCCCTACGAGCATCGGACAAATTGTGGCTCCACTTTGACAGACAAGTGACGAGTAGGACGATCTAGGACTTGTCATGGCGCCGCAAAGCTGATAAACCTCTCAATGCTTACTTAAGTGTGCCTACCTCCACCACCCTTCAAGTATGGGATGCAGTAACTAGAACTCTACCACTGACTACCCTCCCGTCCCCTAATACTCCCATACACTTCTCTCAAGATTTTCCAACAGTCCTTCATGAGGGACCTTTTGACTTATGGGATAAAGGGGGTTGCCTCATGATCTCGGACCTCTTTCAGGGCACTTAGCTTTGCTCCTTTCATGACTGCATGAACCATTTCCACCTTCCACCCACTGAGCGATACCATTACACTCAACTAATCCACTGGGTCCAACAACCACAGATTTGGCAACCCGCCACTAGAGCATACCTTCCCATATAGAAATGTTTGCAAACAGGCACTACGGGCAAAGGATGTATTTCCTTTCTCTATAATCTCCTACTCACACTAGCACCGCACCGCACCCAGCGACACAGGGTGATTTGGGGAGATATGCATCCAGATTCCACCATTGGATAAGAATTGGGAATCCCTGTACAGAGACATAGCTAAATTTAACAGATCCATGCACCTCAGGGAAGCCCATTACAAAACGCTTTATGATTGGTATCTACATCCTCATAAACTGCATACTATTTTCCCGGGCACTTCTGATCGGTGTTGGTGAGGTTGTGGTCTGCTGGGAGACTTTAAACATATCTGGTGGGATTGCCCAGTCATTAAAATCTTTTGGAAGGAAATCCTCTCTCAAATCAAAGTTATACTTGGCTACCCAACTGGGGACTCCATAGAACATGTATTGCTGGGGCTCCATGACCCCATGCTTAAATACCAAACACATAGATCTATTCTCTGACTCTGTTTGGGAGCCGCAAAGATGGCCATAGCAGGGGCATGGAAGAAGCTTGAGGCCCCCGCGCTCATTCAATGGCACGCTCTATTGTGGAAGGCCATAGCAATGGAGCGACTGACGTATATAGCTGAAGAGTCACAAAAGGGATTTGATTACATCTGAACTCCCCTGGTCAGCTACCTCTCAGAAGGACTTCCCCTATTTGCTTGTATCTCTAGGTTGAGAGCTCTCCATCTCTTCCTGATTTAGGTCTCCTCTGTCCATCCATAGACAGGTACCACAGATGTGTTGGCCCTGGTGATGATAGCATCCTCGTGGGCCGTGGGGTGCTCCCGCCTTGGCCTGGCTTCCTCCTCCCTCCACAGTCAACAATACAGCTCCACTAACTTCCTTTGGAATGACCGTAGTTAGATTGTTATTCTTTTTTCTATTTTCTTTTCTATCCACCTTTGTTTCTTTTTCTTCTGTATTGTGTTGCTCTTTTATACCTCTGTTACATTTTCTGAAGTAATCTAGACATTGCTGACAGAGAACTTCCAATATGGTTTTACTAGAGGCTAGTTATGCTTCGCATTATGTTGTTTACCTTAGGAGGCGCTGTATGTCTGATTGGGCCTGGTAGCTCTGGGAAGATAGTAGGTACTTTTTTGCTCTTAATTGTGCTATGCTGCCTCCGGAGATAGCATGCTGAGGAGCAACACTGCTGTGGTTATTAGAAACTGTGCTTTCCATTTTAGCTACTTGAAGGACGGCGTTTATGTCCACTGATCTATATGAAACGCATTGTGTGATGTGTGTGTTATACACTGTTTGTAATTTGTGGCAAATGTTTCAATAAACACATTTTGACAAAAAAAAGAAATTCAGTTGATGCAAAACGCATCTCAGCGTTTGTGTACAAATGAGATTTGTATGCAATGGGTACAGTTTCGTCTTCATTGACGGTATACCCGGATTGATCCACAATTACACGGATCACCAAATTCGTAGTGTTAACATGTGTGTTCCTGTGTCCAATGTCCAACTGAGAAATCAGGTCGAATTAAGTCATAGAAATGTTTTGCTTTCTCTTCGTAATCTAAAAGATATGTTCTGCCAAAATTTAAGAATCCTAAAATGGATTATAAGTTTTTGAGAGTCTTTGGAGGTTGGAGCTTTTCTAAAAAGTTAGCTGCTCAGCTTTTTCCTCCAATGGAGTGGAGGAGTGTGGCTCAATGCTTAGAGCAGCAGACCTTGATGCAGAACGCTGGCCAGGGACCAGGGTTCGATTCCCGCCTCGCCAGGTTTCGGGCTTAAATTCCTCTGACTGGATATTCTCGCCTCAGTGCCGATTCTAAGCATAGGTCCCATGATGCAACTCTGGGCAATAGCTTGCTTAGTCTCCACAAAGGCCCCTGATGCACAAGGGATGCCTGGTTTCACCATGGGATGCCCAGGAGTGGACACCCCACAAGGAAAAGCAAGGAGGGGTTCCCTTGTGGTAGGAGTACGAGCGCCGGGATGCCTCCGGGTCACTGTTTGCGCTATACAAATACGCCATACAATTAGAGCTCATATCCTAAAAATAGGACAATGAGGTGGGCAATTTTTGATTTCTTAAAATTACATTTGTAGCCCTTAGAGGCGAACCCCAAAATTATGTTGTTCACCTTGGTGAAATGATCTAATAATTCATCATTCATTAGATAGATATCGTCCACATAGGACAATGCCTCCTCATCAACATTTTGAAGCAATTCTGTTACTCTTGCTGAGAACAGCCCAGGGCTATTCTTATACCCTTGGGGAGTCTTCAGAAATGAGGTTGAGAGCAGAGGGCTGAAAATGCAATCAAATATCTGCTCAGGCGCTATATTCAATTTGAGATATCTAGTGTTGTTTTGTATTTCTTCAGCACAATGTTATTCATTACTGTGACACGTTGTGCCTTCTGTACTATAAATGTCTTTGTGCAAGTGTTCAAATGCATGTAGTCTAAAACTATACAATATGAGGTGTCGGTTTCATTACGGCAAGCAATGGATTATTCATTGAAGAGGTGCAATTCGCTATTACACCTTGATATTCAAGTTGATCTAAGATTTCCCTGATTTTTTTTTTTACCTCATGTTTTACTGGGTACTGTCTCTGTGGAGTTAGAGTAGTTTTTACTGGGATACCATGGTGGGATTACTCAGCATGCCACCCTACATCAATGTGGTATAATGCAGGAGCTAGAGCTACGGGCCACTCCTGCACAAATGAATATTTTAGTGATTCTGGAACGAGGTCGGAGAAAGCTGGTAAGAATACTGTTTCCTTTTGGGCAATCCATAACGAACTCAGTTGGCCAATCTTTTTCAGCCAAAAGGATACGGTATCCAAAAGTCAGGTCCTCCAAAAGAGACCCTTAACTTTCCTGGGTATATCCCCCTCCATATGGAGTGTTATTTCGTATAAATGGTGTGGGACACTTACCCTGCTATCAGTTGTCTCCACTGTGATATGTTCATTCAACGCCGCTGTCACCTGAAATTCTATCAGGTTCTGGCGAGCTACTGTGACTTCTGCTGCTGTCTAGCATCATCAGAGCCCATTCCCCATTCAGAGTCTTCAGCAGCCTGGGAATTTCCTATTTTAAGGCCAGCTACTTTCTTCTTTTTAAATTGAGGTTTTGATTTTGGTTTATTTTCTTTTTTGGTATTATAGTCTGAAGTGCGATGTGTATCTCTTGACTTTGTGCGCTCTTCTGATCTGTGGTCTGACCTTCCTTCCCTCTCTGAGTTTTTTGATAAACCCTGAAAGTAACAAGAGGAATGTGTATCAGTATCCTGATACCTGTCAGTCAGGTTTTTTTAATGCTATCACGGTTTCTTAGGTTATACCTCATGTCTGTGGGCTCTTGTTGAGGAGACCCACCCCGTGATTGCAATGCATTCTGCTTATTGTTTTGTTGTTTATTATCCCATTTAGTTTTAGAAGAATCAGGTGCTTGATTGGCGTTATCCTTTTCAGGATTCAGGATTGCTTGTGGGTTCATTGGTCTAGCTCCCAAATTATCTCTACCTAATTCAGCGTATGTATCTTCAAGAATTTTAGGTAATTATCACTTTTGTTCTGCCGTAGTGCATTCCCTCAGGCATAGGTGTATAGCTACCGCGGTTGCCCCCCTTTAATGTTTGCTAACATATTTGTAGATACCCGGGACAAAATTGCCTATTGATTGCATCCCTAAGTTCAGAGCAAGTTCTGCCCCATACTCATTCTGTATTTGTCTTAATACTTCTGATATCACTGCTATTGAAGGGGTGCTATATGCCCTGGTATAGACGGGAGCAAAAACTGTACCCCAAGTGGTACATTACTCTATCGGGGAGCTATCCCCATTGGCAAGCAAATTGTCAGTATTCTATGTTTTTCTTGTGGGCCTGTGGCAGAAACACTGACTCTAGCTGTACTATTTTCTGTGCTATCCAATATACCATTTGCTCAGGTTTAGTGGGCATTCTTCTCATAACCACGTTTAGTGTTTGTGGGGTGATTTTAATTGCGGTCCCTTGTAGTTAAGCTGCTGGAGTAGCCCTTGTGGTTTGAAGTGTGAGTGTTCTCATAATGAACTGTGTCAGATTTCTGTAAAGTTGTATTATTTCTTTGTGAAGTGGACATAAGTCTGCTATTGGCAATGTGTCCACTCCTGGATGCGGGTTGTAAGCACTCAGAACCGCCCAAGTCGCTCCGTCTCTGCTGAGCGAACCGAGCCTCACTTTTTCCTGTGGTGTGTGGGAAGGCGCCTTTAAACATGTTTATATGTTCTGGGTAAGTTAACAGGACCTTTATGTCCTCGTATTCATTGTATTCTTCTGGTATTTAATTCCGAGTTTGAGGATGAAATGAATGTGTGTGGGCATCTGCAGGTGGGAATTTAATCCATGAATAGAACACCTCCATTCTGTATGCTTTGTGTGCCTCAACCCACGAAGATAACAGTCCCACCTAATGCTGGGATTCCAAAATCTGCAAATTTGTAAGTAAGTGACATGTTCTGAAATGTTTCTAGCACCTTCCTGCTCTCCGTCCTCTGCTGCATTTGCATGTAATGCTGCTGCAGCCTTATCTTCGTCAGACATTACAAAACTAGTTTCAAGAAAAATGAGATAAGGTTTAATGCACAATGTGGGGAACTATAATCCTTCAAGCGTAAATAAACCTACGGTCAATACATAGGGTATACCTACTCAGTTGTGGCTGATTTTTTTCCCTTCCCACTCCAGACGTCTCTGGGTAAATGTGAGTAGGAGTCTCTGAGAAATGCATGACCGAACTACTCAGATTTGACTGTTAAATAAGAACCAAACCAACGTTGGCGGCGCCATGTTGTCTAGTTCCTAAAAAACTATATAGGACCTGCGCGTTAAGACAACATAAATGTATTGACGTATTGGTGTCCAGACTGATTCCAGACATCCTCCACAGAATATGTTTGCCTGTAGACCAGCTTGCTCACAGTGCCACTATGTACCCACCACTCTTACCAAGGAGTGAATAGTTTCTGGCAACTATTAAACATGACAACCCTTGTCCCCTCAGGGATAGTGGAAACAGTACAGTACTTTTCGCTCAGTCACTCATGCTCACTTTGTCTCAGAGAGATACACAGAATAAACTGTGGGGACATTTTCAATTAGCATTTATTGAACCAGCGTCATTCTAGTGTAAAATACGTGTGCTGCAACAACCATGATACAGAAATATATATGTACAGTTATAAGCACCAACACAGTAAATAAAAGGTAGAATTCTACCATAGTGCTAAAACAATGAATATATGCAGGCATTTAGACACATGACAGTAATAATGTGTACTGCTACGATGCTATCCCCTAACTAGATGTACCTGAGTGTACCTAGCATGTATGTAAGGTATATAGCCCCCTAGGAAACACCCAACCCATTACCTGATGTGAGAGAGTGCAGGACCCCATCATGGTATTGAGTTGGACACCCCTCGAGGGATGCCAGACCACTGCGTGCTGGAGTATCTGCGTACAGGGACCTCAGCGTCTTGTGTCAGCATGTCAGCATGGAAGTCTTTGGTTTGGCCAGACAAGATGTGTTACTTATATACCCAAATGGCACCCTCTGAGGTTCTATCTAGATGTGTCATGGTACTGTGGGCATGTCGGCCAATGATGACGATAGTGATGACCCTTATAGAGTCATTATGCAGAAGATGGTAATCCTGCTGTGATACTGAGAATCATCATGCATAATAAATTAAGTTTGTTTTCAGAGAAAACCACACAACATTTATGCAGCACCTAGGTAAGTAAATGGTCAGCACCAAACCCGTTATGTGAAACATTAGTAGGACAAATATAGGTAAAAGGTCATGTAACTACCTAGGCCTATATTGGGGTACATTGGGGTTCATAAAAAGCATTACATTATTTAAAATATCAATATATTTAATGCTTAACAATGTTGCTAAAAATATAACATAATTATGTTTATTTTAAAATATTGTATTATCCTTTCAAAATAACAACTAATATTACATTAATAATTGTTTAAAATAGTTATGTTGCTGTTAATTTATTCTGTACATAATTTTTAATACATTTCCATCCATCATAATAAAGTATATGGTTTTACTTAAGGTGGCAATTTTTTAATCAAACTTCAGAAAAAATATTTTAAATATAATATTTTCAATTTCACCATATGTTTTATTTTAAACTAACATAATTGGGATATAGCATTTTTTCAGCAAATATATTTACTGAACAGATATTTTGCTAAATCTGTTTGTTTTTTCACTTGATTTTAGTCTTGTAGGAGCTGAGAGAAAATATTAAAAAGTATACCTCTACTCAGCCTGATCCAATTTTATCCTATCACTACTTACACATTTTGCACTGCTTTTTTCAGTTGCCTCCTTACATTTATTATTCAATCTGCACCACCAACTTGCTGATACATGGGTCATAAGGTTGTCACAGTCTTCTTTATATTCTTTCGACTGTGAATGTACTGACTCCTGGGTAAGGAGAACCCACATGATGTAAAAAGTGGCGGAATAGATTGGCAACTGATGGGAAAACTTTACCTACCCTTGGGTTTGTTTTTCTCAGTTTGCATGACCACGTGTATTTCAATTACACTACATACAATAGATCACATGGTGTTTTTTCACTTATAAAATACACACAAAAAACTATTCTCTGTTATGTCATGGGTCTTTTATGAATTGAGCTTTTTCTCTTTTTCGCTGACTCCTAGATACTCTTTGTGTAGAGATGTAAGTCTACACTTTTGAGTAACTTTACACTCAGAAATGGTTGCTAGATTTATATATGTAAGTTTACCTTTTTGAATAGGCCACACAGTTCTGTGTTGCATATGAATATATTTAGATTAATGGTACCTTATTTTATAGGATTAAACAGGTTACCAATTAGTCCATTGCAGACCAAGGGTCCTTGGCACATGCCCTCCACCAAACTGGGCTCCCAAGGTCAGCTGGCCAAGATGCGTATGGAGTGTTTCTTTTCTTTCTGTTTTCCTTCCTCTTTCTCCACTTGTACAGTCACTTCAGATTCAGGAGTTCACCATAGATCTTATTTGACTGAGTGAAAACAGAAGGAGCGGGATTAGCAAAGAAGTACCTGGCCTGACTTCCAGTTACATGGGCATAGTAAACATTTAGAAAGAAGCATTGTTTTATTGGTGATATAATGGTCAAGTTGTAAATAGCATACATTACTAATACCTGCCTCTGTTCAATCTTAGATTGATTACAGCTTCAACCTCATCTGCATTCTTTATCAAAATCTGAAGCACCCTGCTACATTTTCCTTGTGGAGGAATACAGTTAGCACACAAGTTATCTCCATGCAACCTAAACCGAAAGATTCTTCTACAGCAATATATAATGCATTTAAGGCATGCATTTCAGTATGTCAAAGAGAACTTTCAGCACTGTGTAGGGCTTACATTTTCAATAACAAGAGGGATAAATTAATACAACTTTCAGAAACTTTAATTTCCTCGTGTTCCTGATGCTGGCAAAAAACTCAGCACAAGGACAAGTGTTGCATTTGCCACAGGTATCCTCATTTAGAGATGTTTCCAGACCACTAGAGCACAGGTGCCTCGAAATGATTCATACATAGGACCACTGACTTACTACAAGAAATGAACCTATTTCTCCCTACTTGTTCAGCCTCATTGTAAGTGACCTTTAATTATATAGTTGTAACTCCCCTTTTCAACGCCCCACTGTTCTCTAGTAATATCTACACATATCTATATCTATAAAGGTGTGTGTGTGTTTGTGTGTGTGTGTGTTTGTGTGTGTGCGCGATATTCAGCTTAGGTGAGTGCTACATGAATCCTTTACTCTGTTATTTGTTGTATATTTAACCTTTCACCTTGTCCAGTCATTAAAGCAACATTCTGTAATGGTGCTATATAACAATAAACAACATTAATTTGAAGAAAGGCAAGGCTTAGCTCTAGCTATCTAAATGTATTTATTGCAGATGCTGCTGGTTTCAAAGCATTAAGAAGATATCATTTTACAAAGGTGGTTCCCATAATGCAGTAAGTAATCTAGTCCATTAGTTGAGATTTTTTTCTTAATGTTTATTTCATGAAACAATTCAGAGAAGGGCCTTTCAGCATATTAGATTTACAACTACACTTGTGTTTGTTCAAAAACAGACAGTTTTTCCTCCTGGGTGTACATAAGAAACATTTGGAATGACCAAGTTGCTTACTTGGCAAATTATGTTGTTCAATATAATGGAGCTCAGAGACCCATCAGCCTCAGGGAGTGCGTCACTCCTCCCTTCCCCCCTTTACGGGATGGACAGTTTGGCCTCATTAAATCCCTCATAGATCATTTTTACAGTGGAGATGCTCTATCAAATGATCAAAGTAGGACACCCAAAGTACTTAGACAATTTCAAAGACCATATACTTTTAAAGCCCGTGTCGCTCTCAGCTTTCTCCTCGCAAACCCTAAAATTGAAGTTGGCAAGAGTTCCGCAGAGCGGAGTGTAAGCTTTATCCATCCATGGAGGCTTCAAAGCGCAGTTCCTGTAAGTGCTCAAGGTAAAAAGAAAATGGGAAACAAATTTCATTTCAGCCTTCAAAGCAACTTAAAAAACCGGCACGGAATAAAATGAAACATAAGCTCTTACCACTTTCGTTTAGGAGATTTTTTTTTTAGATTGCTTAATTGCAACCAGCAACCCCTTTGCAATACTTTGCTCTCAATGAGACACATCCAAGCGCACATATGCCCAGTGGTAATGACGTGCAGTAATTGATACATAGCAACAGTTTGGTATCCATCACGGCTTCGGTTAGGCACCTTATTGTGTTTTTAAATATAGAAAAAGATAAAATAGTTATAAAGTGGAGCCAGAAAGTCAAAGATTTATTTAGTTTTGATTGTGTTTCAACTGTAGACTCCAAATCCGGAGCTTTAGAAATAATCTCAATCTGGTAGACATCCCTCTCTTCAGCCTCCCTTGACCGATGGTGATGATGTGGGGGAGAGCTGTATAATTGTCTACCACTCAGTGTTGCATTGTACTATTTTGTCATCTTTCTATGGGCCTGTCTTTTATCCTTTCATTACACTTATTAACTAATTTTAAATACATAGTACAGTTGTGCGTTTTAAACAACCATAATAAACAGAACAGATTAACCGTTCATTTGTCAGATCAACGCTGAGAATCTACAACTAAACAAGGGTTGAGGGTTAAAAAATTAAATAGGTACAAAAGGGGGTGGTGATGGACGGAGCATCTGAATCAATCAAACACTCACACCCAGTCAAAAGATCTGGGTTTAATCCATCACCGTTCTTTAGCCCACTCTGCCACCCCAGTTCAGACATGGCTATATGCAAATCAGTCTGACCCTGTGCCTCATGGGAACAGTCCAGCCCGAACTACCAAGCCATGCCTTCTCTGGACCGGAAACAAGCTTCCGAGGACCGGTTTCTGGCATTCCAGCCGTCTTCAGCCCGGCTAGCTTGAATCCAGTGGCAAAGTGAGCAAGGGACTCACGTCTGAGCATACCCAGCCAACTTAGGGAGAACAAAGAAAAACCGCCGGACTGAAGACGGCTGGAATGCCAAAATCCGGCACACGTGAGCTAGTATGCATAGTTACACAAGGGAAGCTTTTGATCTTTATGGAACGACCCTCCAGATTTGTGCAGCGGGTACACAGTTATTAATCTGGAGGGGTCCAAGACAGTTGACATATATTTTTCTATATTAGACGGGTGAAACTTTAAGGTTGGTCTTTTGGTTTGTCTACAATGCCTGATTCCTGACTGTATATGAATATGTTGAACCGGTTGCTAACAGAAACTGCTGTTTGAACAATGGATTTTAAAATGGCTGTGTTTTGCTGATGCATCAGTCTATGGGCCTAATCACAAGTTTGGCAGTCCATGGGACCACCAAACTCGGGGTGGAGGTGCGGCGGTGGTTGAAGTCCGCCGCTACATTGGTCCAACTACCGTATTATGAGTACGGCGGTCGTACCACCAGAAAACCACAGCAACCGCCAGGGATCCACGATCCCTGTCGGTGGAGTGACGGGCTTGAAGGCGCAGTATGCTTGGTGGTTAGGAGTTTCCTCACTTTCAGAGGCATAATGGCGGTTCTCATGCCTTGAAACTGCTGGTGGTGAGGAAACAAAGGGTGGCCTACAGAGCCTCCTCTTGCCCCTGTGTATGGGGGTTCATACAAGGGGGCTTGTTGGACCCCCCAGTGTGCATTCACCCCTGTTCCTGCATGGCATGGACTGCACAGTCCATGCCCTGCATGAATGTGCATTTGCAGTCCTGTGGCTGCACAGTTCTAAGGCTCACATATGAGCCTTTGTATGGCACCGACTCTGGACCACCAGACCGCTAAATTACTTGTAATCTGGTGAACAGGTGGCAGTCCTGTTTTGCGGTGTGGGAGCAGGGTGGTGGCATGACAGCCCGCTTCTGCACCGCCAAACTCTTAATCAGGCCCTATGTCACATGAGTGCTGTTTAATTCAGGGGCTGCCACAGATTCTTACACAGGTTATGAAAAACTTTGTTATGCTAAAGAGATACATATTCAATTGATGTTATGTGTTTTCAGGTTACCTCACTCTCCCCCCCCTCCGCAAATAAGAACAGACTGAGACCACAACTCACAGGCAAAGTGGTGAAAAGTTAAATATATTCCTACAAGCGTTATTTGGTTAAATTAGGTTTGTCGATCTCACATTAGCCAGCATATTTGACTGAAAAGTATGTTATATAAACATATAGTGAAGTCTGAGTCAACCTCCTTCAGCCACTAGCTTATTTGGATCAGGATCCTTCAGTCATTGGCTTGAAGTATTTTCAGCCACTTATTAGATCATCCCAAACAGGAGTATCTTGGTCTTGCATCTTTTTATTGGCTATTTTTGCGTTTCTTTCTGCCTCCATTTAGATGCCTTGGGCATATTTTACATCTGAAAAGCATAATCAATATGGACCCGCTCAAGGCAAAAATCTATCCATTGAGGTTCCGTGATTCTGAACCCGTTCAATAAAGGTCGTCGTATCGTCACGACTTTGGTATCAGCGGACAGCAAATGATGAGTGCGGTATGTACGAGTGTTTTCGTCATAATCGATCAATGCGAACACTACGTATTCAGGGATTCTGTTCGAGCCTTCGGGTTCAGTTTTGTGTACGGCAGCCATTTTGTGTGTGGTTGCCCTCACATAGGCTGATGACTGTGGCCGAACGAGTCTTTGGGACACGTACACCTTAGCTTGAGTTTGTGCTGACTTCTGTTTGACCTGAGTGAACTGACCCTGTTGCCTGAGGCTAAACTTGCTGAACCAGTTCCTTGTTAGGCAGCTGGTCAGATTGAGATCAAAGAGCAGGACATTGCTGAGTTTATGGTACACGCACATACCCCTCTATCTTACTTCTCATCTGTTTCTGTTCCTTCTTTATGGCCTGTTTTATGACATGGGTTGAGGTCCTTTTATTATGGGATCGTTTGACCTGTCCGAGCAAGAATGTTGTTTTTTGCCTTGTCATTTCTGGAGGGCTGGACGACTGAAAGTGGGTTTGCCGTTATGTGATACCTTCGAAATGTCATTACGTGATTTGTCAGTTTGTAAGTAATTGATGCTAGCCAGGAATGTGATTTTTGGCATAAAAGACGATGTCTCGCTGTATGAATTTGAGCAGTCTCCTGAGAACATACACCATGCTGTACTTCTAGGATCTCTATTACTGGCTGCAGCCAATAAATGTGATCATTGACGTCACCAAGAAGTGTCTCTGTTTGCCAAGACAGGTGAATCCGAAGGCTTTGGGCGTTTCCCCTGGCGCAGCTGGGTTCTAAAACCTGGTTCTTCAGTTGGCGCCCAACGTCGGGCGACTTCAGCGGTACCGGTCCAAGCCTGAAGATCGTGAGGAGCTTTGTGTAAAAATTCTGGAGGAAGGCCTGCCACTTCATCGACCCCTGTATGTCGTTGTGGTCCGAAAGTCTTTGCTGCGAGGTTCCCCGCTTTCCGACGGCTACGAAGGACTGCTGCCCTGACTGTCGCCCTGTCTTGGAGCCCTTTGATGATTTGTAAAGCGAGACGATAGACGGGTCTTCTGGTGATGCCATCGACATGTCAGTTAAGTATGAGTGGAGCGTCTCCCAGTCCTTAGTTTTGTTTTGGTATCCCTTCGGGATTCTTTGATTTGGTACCTGCAGGCCCCAAAGCCGAGGGACTCCTGTATTCACGAGACTATCGTTTTGAGATTTCCCTTGAAGTTTGAAGCTAAACTAGTGAGCGAAGATGCCTGGTCTTAGCAGACTTGGAAAAATATTTTGTTGTGGTTGTAATAAAGTTCAAGTTCAAGTTCAGGCATTTGTATAGCGCACTACTCACCCAGAGGGTCTCAAGGCGCTAGGGGGAGGGGTTCATTATTTGTCGAAAAGCCAGGTCTTAAGTTCTTTTCTGAAGGAGATGTTGTTCTGCGTAAGGCGAAGGAGGGTGGGGAGTGAGTTCCAGGTCTTGGCAGCCAGGAAGGAGAAGGATCTGCCTCCCATGGTGGATTTCCGGATGCGCGGGACTGCGGCGAGGGCTTGATTGGATGATCTTAGTTGACGGGTGGGTTTGTAGAAGGACAGACGAGTGTTGAGACATTCGGGTCCTAGATTGTAGAGGGCCTTGTGTGCGTGGGTGAGAAGGCGGAAAGTAATTCTTTTGTTGACGGGAAGCCAGTGGAGGTCTTTTAGATGACCGGTGATGTGATCTTGGCACGGGATGTCTAATATGAGTCTCGCTGACGCGTTTTGGATGCGCTGGAGTTTATTCTGTAATTTTGTTGTGATTCCGGCGTAAAGTGTGTTACCATAATCCAGTCGGCTCGTGACCAATGCGTGGGTGACAGTCTTTCTTGTCTCGAGGGGGATCCAGCGGAAGATCTTTTTGAGAATACGAAGTACGTTGAAGCAGGAGGACGAGACGGCGTTGACTTGTCTGGACATCGAGAGAGAGGAGTCTAGGATGAAGCCAAGGTTACGTGCATGGTCTGTGGGTGTGGGTGCTGTGCCCAGAGCGGAGGGCCACCAAGAGTCGTCCCAAGCTGAGGGGGAAGATCCTAGGATGAGCACCTCCGTTTTGTCTGAGTTGAGTTTTAGGCAGCTTTGTTTCATCCATTCGGCTACTTCTTTCATGCCTTCGTTAAGATTGGATTTGGCGGTGTTGGGGTCTTTGGTGAGGGAAAGGATTAGCTGGGTGTCGTCGGCGTAAGAGATGATGTTGAGGTTGTGTTGACGCGCGATGGAGGCGAGAGGACTCATGTAGACGTTGAAGAGGGTGGGACTGAGTGAGGATCCTTGAGGTACGCCGCAGATGACTTCGGTGGCCTCTGAGTAGAATGGGGGAAGTCGGACTCTTTGAGTTCTCCTAGCGAGGAATGAGATGATCCAGTCCAAGTCTTTTCCTTGTAAGCCAATGTTGCTGAGGCGTTGTATAAGGGTGCTGTGGCAGACTGTGTCGAAAGCGGCGGAAAGGTCGAGTAGGATGAGGGCCGCTGTTTCTCCGTTGTCCAGGAGTGCTCGAATGTCGTCGGTCGAAGCAATGAGGGCGGTTTCGGTGCTGTGTTTGGCTCAAAACCCGGATTGAGATGGATCAAGGGAGTTGTTGGATTCAAGGAAGGCGGTGAGCTGGCTGTTGACGGCTTTCTCGATGACTTTGGCCGGGAAAGGAAGGAGGGATATGGGTCGGTAGTTTTTCAGTTCTGAGGGGTCTGCTGTGGGTTTCTTCATAAGGGCGCTGAGTTCGGCATGTTTCCAGCTTTCTGGAAAGGTGGCAGATTTCAAAGAGCAGTTGATGACATCACGGAGTTGGGGTGCGATGATGGAGTCAGCTTTGTTGAAAATGTGGTGGGGACAGGGGTCAGAAGGCGAGCCAGAGTGGATTGAGTTCATGAGGCGAATGGTGTCTTCAGTGGTGATTGGCTTCCAGGCGTTGAGGTAGTTAGTTGGAGGAGTAGGATCTGAAGGAGGTGGGGCGGGTTGATCACTGGGAGAATTCTCGAAGCTGTTGTGGATGTCGGCGACTTTGTTGTAGAAAAAGGAGGCTAGCGCATCGCAGAGGTCTTGGGAGGGAGTGATGTCGTTAGATGCTGTGGAGGGATTGGTGAATTCTTTGACGATATTGAAGAGTTCCTTGCTGTTATGAGTGTTGTTGTCGAGACGATCCTTGAATGCTGATTTCTTGGCGGATCGGATCAGCTGGTGGTGTTTGCGGGTGACTGTCTTGAGGGAGGTCATGTTGTCTGAGGTTGGGTTTTTTCTCCAGTTCTTCTCCATGGTGCGGCATAGCTTCTTGGATTTTTTAAGTTCCTCATTTAACCAGGGAGCCTTTTTGTTGGCTGATTTCATCTGATGTTTTTTCAGGGGTGCTAATTCGTCCGCACTGTGGGTAATCCATTGCATGAGGTTGGTGGCTGCCTGGTCTGGGTCCATTGAGAGGGTGGGAGGGTTTTGGTTGAGTGATGTGAGGAGTTGGTCGGTGGTGATTTTGTTCCAGTTTCTCCGGGGAATAGGTAGTGGACGGTTGTGGGTCAGGGTGGTTTTGTAGTTGAAGTGAACACAGCTATGATCCGTCCAGTGGAGAGCAGTGGTGCGATCGAAGGAGATGTGCTTGCTGGAGGTGAAGATAGGGTCGAGCGTGTGTCCGGCTACATGGGTGGGGCTGTCAACAAGTTGTTTGAGTCCGAGGTTGGCCAGGTTGTCCAGAAGGGTGGTGGTGTTGCTGTCGTGTTTGTTTTCAAGGTGGAAGTTGAGGTCTCCTAGAAGAATGTAGTTCTCGGAGGCGAGGGCGTGTGGGCTGACGAATTCCGTGATGTCATCGCTGAATTGAGTGCGGGTACCTGGAGGTCTGTAGATGAGGGTGCCTCTAAGTGTGGTCCTGGGGTCGGTGTGGATCTGGAAGTGGAGATGTTCGGCGGTTGCAAGATTGTCGTCGGAGATGGTTGTGATTTTGATGGTTTTTTTGTGGACGATGGCGATGCCTCCTCCTGTTTGATTGGTGCGGTCTTCCTAGATAATCTTGTAAGCGTCCGGTATGGCTATGGCGATGTCGGGGGCTGATGATGTGTTCATCCATGTTTCAGTAAGGAAGGCGATGTCAGGTGATGTAGTGTCGATTAGGTCCCAGAGTTCTGTTGCGTGTCTGTGGACCAAGCGGGTGTTAAGCAGGATGCAATTTAGGTGGTTAGAGTCGGAGTTGTGTTTGGAGGACGTGGATTTGGTGAGTGTTCTGAAGCAGTTGAACTTGCAGGGGAGGCAGGCGAATGGGCCGTGGGTACGTCCTGGAGTAGCTTCGCAGCATAGTGGTGTACGGCCGGGATTGAGGGCGAGGAGAGTAGCGGCATCGTATGTGACTCTAGTGGGCTGGGTATGGCGGGGGCCAGGGGGTCTGGCGCTGGGCGCGGTCCGGGCGTGGACGGGCGTAGACGGGCTTACCTTTGGCACACCCTGGGCGCGCATGGGGCGCGACCGCTGCGCGTGAACGCTGCGCGGAAGTACATCAGTAATATAAAGGAAGTGGGGGGGAGGGGCGAGGACGGAGCAGCTGGGAGGCGGGGTGGATATCCGGGGAGGGGAGACTAAACAACAACAATGTAGTATACAAAATGGCAGTCGGGGCACACACTTACAATCACACGCTAAAAAACTACTATTAGGGCACAGGGAGACACAATAGTGAAAGCGAGGCACCGCAGACAAAGCTCAGCGTTACAGCGCGCTGTGCTAGTATGCTAATTAGTCCGATTTGGACTAGCGCTACTCTGCGCTGCTAAAGTAAGGAGCGCTATGTAAATAAATAAGTAGTCAAATTGGGCGCAGCACAAAGCAGCAAAGCAGCTGAATGAATAAATAAGCAATCAAATTGGGCGCAGCACAGCAGCTGAATGAAACGATGCCGCAGTGAGGTCGGGGAGGCAGCGTGAGGAGGAGCGACCGCCTCTGACGAGTCAGGATGGTCACAGAGGTCGCGTGGACGCACCGAGCCTGATGAACTGTGGGAGGGCGGAGCAGCTGGGAGGCGGGGTGGATATCCGGGGAGGGGAAACTAAACAACAACAAGGTAGTATACAAAATGGCAGTCGTGGCACACACTTACAATCACATGCTAAAAAACTACTATTAGGGCACAGGGAGACACAATAGTGAAAGCGAGGCACCGCAGACAAAGCTCAGCGTTACAGCGCGCTGTGCTAGTATGCTAATTAGTCTGATTTGGACTAGCGCTACTCTGCTCTGCTAAAGTAAGGAGCGCTATGTAAATAAATAAGTAGTCAAATTGGGCGCAGCACAGCAGCTGAATGAGACGATACAGCAGTGAGGTCGGGGAGGCAGCGTGAGGAGGAGCGACCGCCTCTGACGAGTCAGGATGGTCCCGATTGGAGGATCCTCCCGATTGGAGGATTTGTGTCCGGGTCCTCCGATTGGAACTCCGACCTATGAGCTCTACGTAAAACATGGAGTGGGCCCCATCGCGTATAATGAAATATGGATCAAATATACCAGGAAAGACGGTGTCCTACAGTGGCCCCGTTATGGTAGTTTTGAAACAGAGATTTTAGATAATTTAGAAGTTAAACTGTTCAGGAAGAAAGCCCGGCCGGCGATGTTTGACTCTTTCCGCTTATGGGGAAAGGAAGCCAAACAGAAAGAAATCAAGTTAGCGAAACGAAATAAGAGAGAACGAGGTATGCCAATGGTGCAAGCTGCTATACAGTTTAGGGATAATGAGGAAGAACAGGAAAGCGAACAGTTGCTTAGGCAACGTAAACTAGAGGTAGACAAGTGCTATCCAGCTCTGCCACTTCAACAGCAAGATGAAAAGAAAGATCTTGTGAAAGATCCTTTACTGTTGCACCTATTGAGTTCGCCACCCCCTTATGTGCAGAGTGCTACGGCACCTCCACAAGTTATAGTTGTGCAGGAGGTTGCTTTGCCTCCAGTGGTTCCTCAACAGCCAGCTCTTCTTCCACTGGCTCCTACAGCTATGGCGCAGCCTTCTCAAGGGCCGCCAACGTTGCTACCTCCTTTGTCTGCTACTCCTACACCTGTATTGCCTGTTCCTTCTGTTACTGTTCCGACTTTGCTTTCTTCTCATTCTGCTTTGTCTCCTGTTCTTTTGTCAACTTCTCCTTCTGCTCGACAGAGATTGACTGATGCTGTTGCTGCTCTCTTTTCTCCTCTTCTTGGTTCAATGGGTATGTCTCCTGTTGTAGAGCGTAAGCAATTGCTTAGCCAATTGCCTGGTTCCGATGAACGGACAGTGCTAGATCACTTAGCGCGTAAATGGGTTGTGTATCCTTCGCACTATGATCTTGAGTGTGTTATGGATGTTTTCCGTCAATGGGAAGCACCGAAACAAAGATATGTTTTTGATATGATGTGTTCTTTCCTTCGTGAACAATGGGAAGATGGTGGTTTAGGACAAACTCCGCTTGAGTTGTACCGTATACGTTCTGAGTTTGTGAAAGGGACTTTAGTGGGTCTTGAGGTTGAGAAAGCAGTTGCGACGTTGTTGTCGTTTAGGAGTGAATGTCCTTCTCAGCAACTGTTTGAGCCTGATTCTTCAGTTAGGAGAAAGGCGCGACAATATCCGATGAGAGAGGTTCCCCCAGTTTGGAGGCCAGGTGATGCAGCCGCTAATCCAGCTATTCCACCACATTTCCAGCGTGTTTGGGTACACGTTCCATGGAAACGTGCTGAAGTTTTAGCCCTTAAGCAGACTTTGCCTGATCCACGTAAAAATCAAACAGGGTACTATAAGGAACTATCTCAAACTGTGGATTCGTGTATTATGAATCTAGCCGATATAGACATGTTGTTTGGGAATGTTGTTCCACAGCCTATATGGGGATTGGTTCGTCATACGGATCATGCACAGGAATTAGGTGATACATGGTATAATCTTAGAGCTGCAGATAATAGACAAGTAGGTGGTGCTAAACCAGAGGATGTGATTGCTGACCTCCCTGGTAGCATTATTAATTATATGAAGACTCTGATGCCTGCTATGCGTGTTAATTGGGACAAGCTATCTGCGTGTAAGCAGAAGAAAGACGAGACTGTGCCCGACTTTTTCACTAGATTCAAAGAGACGTTTATCGATCACAGTGGTCAGGACATTAGTACAGAAGGTGGTCAACGGTTGTTCGTTGACAAGTTTGTGCATAATTTGCTTCCCGAGTTGTGCAATAAGTTGAAGGATTCTGAGAGTGCTTGGGCTGCTTCTACGTCAGCGCAGATTTTGGCAACTGCCCAGTACTATGAGAATAGAGATAAGGATGAAATAGAGAAAGCGGATAGGAAGACTAAGGAATTGAAGACTAAAGTTCTTCTACAGCAAGCTTGTCCACCTCGTAATACTCAACGCGATTATCAGCAACCTCAGAAATATCAGAGAAACTAGCAAAGATTCAAGTCTTCTCAACAGCGTTTTCCCGTAGGCCCTAATCAGTGTGCATATTGCAAAGAAGAGGGTCATTTCAAGAGTAGTTGTCCGGTTCTGTTACAACGCACGAATGGTGCATCTGGTGTAGGAGGTCGAGGTGTTCAGCAAGCTCCGCGAGGTAGAGGACGTGGTGTGTTCCCCCAGAATGCACAGTCCTTTCCTCCACAGAATTCGATGAATTGTTTTGATCAGCAGAATGGTGCGTCTGGTAGGACGGCTCAGTACTATGTGGACGATTATTACGTTGAAGGTGAGAATATGGATGGTAATGATTGCTAGGACAGCCATGGACAAAGAGAGGGAGTAGTTTCAGTTCCAGTAGATCAGAGTGGACCCTATGTTGAAGTGATTACATCAGGTGTGTCAGAGCCTTTTCTGTTGGATACTGGTGCGGCGAAGAGTTCTATTATGCACTCTAAACTCCCTGGTGCACCTTTGTCTGGCTTAACGAATGTTTCAGTAGGTTTTTCTGGCGCCCCGGTTACGAATCCGATTTCTAGTTCGTTGTCTATTTCTGTTGGACCTTGTGAATTCAAAGCACCCCTCATTCTGACGACAGGTTGTGGTGAGAACTTGTTGGGATTGAACTTGTTGAAGAGATTGTAGGCGACGCTATATTGTTCTCCATCAGGAGTACACCTTACATTGGGTAAGAGAGTGATCTCTCCTATGTATTTATCTAAAGATCGACTTCCACCTGAATTGTCTTCTCTCCCTGATTCTCTTTGGGCTACTGGTCCGAATGATGTGGGCCTTCTAGAGATTCCGCCATATGTTGTGACGTTGAAAGCGAATGCTAGATTGCCACGTATTCCACAATATTGAATTTCCAGTGATGGTCTATGATCTGATTGAGAAAGGTGTGATTGAGGAAACAAGAGGTAATGTGTGCAAAGTCCGGTTTTGCCTGTTTTGAAACGTACTGATTCTTCACAGCCTCCTGTATATAGGTTTGTGATTGATCTTCGTGAGGTGAAAAAGATCGTTGTTCCGCAATTTCCTGTTGTGCCTGATATCACCACTTTACTGACTTTGATCCCGGCTACAGCCACGTGGTTTTCGGTGATTGATTTGAAGAATGCTTTCTTCAGCATCCCGATTGCCGTGGAGAGTAGAGATATTTTTGGCTTCTCTTTAGGAGGACGAAGTTTCCGGTTTAAGCGCGCTCCTCAGGGCTATTGTGAGAGTTCATCGATCTATAGTCAGGCTTTGAAAACACAGCTTGATACAATTGTTTTACCTGATGGTGCCGCCCTTATTCAGTATGTCGACGATTTATTAATTGCTGCCGACAATGAAGAGATTTGTAGAGAGACTCAACAGTTTGGCTATAAGCAACGTCCATGTGCGTATTTCTCGTCGACTTTGGACCCGGTAGCTAGAGCGTTGCCGAGTTGTTTGAGAGCTACAGCAGCAGCGGCTGTCTCTATTCGACAGTCTGCTGGTTTGGTAATGGACAATACGTTGATTGTGAGGGTTCCACATGCAGTGGATACCTTATTGAATCGTACCAAGACACAGCACTTAACTAGTGCTCGGTTGTCAGGTTATGAATTGACACTTTTAGCGAGTCATGTGCATATAAAGAGATGCAACACGTTGAATCCAGCTACGTTGTTGCCGATTTCAGTTGAGACAGATGTTTCTGAACAGCATGACTGCTTCCTTAGGACAGAGGAAGAAACAAAAGGGAGGATAGACCTTAGGGACACTCCTCTTGCAGAATGTTATGGTACTTTATGGGTTGATGGTTCGTGCTTCAAGCTTCCGAGTGGTGATACGACTGCGGCATATGCTGTTACGACTTTGCATACGATTGTTGAAGCTGCACGTATCCCACATAATTCAGCGCAAGCAGCAGAGTTGATTGCATTGACAAGAGCGTGTATGTTGTCGAAAGGGAAACGAGTGATTGTGTATACCGATAGCCAGTATGCGTTCGGCGTGGCTCATAATTTTGGACGTTTGTGGAAAGAGCGTGGGTTCCTGACTTCGCATGGGACTAAGATTCAGCATGGTCAGTTGGTGAACGAACTCCTTGATCACTTACTTTGACGATGCAAGTTGCGATTGTGAAATGCAGTGCGCATAAGAAAGTTACGGATGACGTTGGTCGTGGTAATGCGTTTGCAGATGAAGTTGCGAAAGGAACTGCGATGTGATGAGTCGAATGTATGTTGCGGGACCGGCGAGATGGGTTCTGGATAGAAGTATGTGTGAGGATACGATTGAGAGTGTGAAATCCATCCAAGCTGAAGCTACAGAGAAAGAGTTGAATGAATGGAGAGAGAGTAAGGGTAAATTGGATTCGAATGGTTGTTGGATTGATTTGTCAGAGCATCAGAGATGGTTGTTACCCGATGCGTATGTACTTCCAGTGGTTACAATGGCTCATGGATTGGCTCATATCAGCGTGAAAGGGATTTGCAAGTTGTTGGCTCCGGTATGGCAAAATGCTGGAATTCCTAAGTGTGCAGAGAATCTGGTTAAGAACTGTATGGTGTGTTTGATGTACAATCCTGGTAAGGGAACTCCAACTCCAGCAGGTCATTTTGCTCCTCCAACGTATCCGTTTGAGGCTTTGCTGCTAGATTTCATCCACATGGAGAGGTGCAACAACCTGAAGTACGTGTTAGTGGTTGTTTGCTCTTTTTCAAGATGGGTGGAAGCTTACCCTTTGAAAGATAACACTGCCTTGTCCACAGCGAAAGCCCTTATTAAGGAATTTTTCACTAGGTATGGTTTGCCGAGAATGGTCTGGAGTGACAATGGGAGTGAATTTGTGGGTCAAGTGATGAAGAGAGTGTGTGATGGGTTAGGAATCCGTTATAGAAAGAGTGGTCCCGGACCTAATGGAATTACTTTATATACAATACCAGATTTTCGTAAACCAATTACTTTAAGAAACACTATTGTTTATTCAAATAGTGTAAATACGTTTTTCACTGTATTTTTTCTTTTTAGTGCACATATACATATAAATAATTGATACACATCTTAACAGTGCCCACTGTACAGGGAAGGGGGGAAGGGGTGCAGTGTTGGGAAGGTGTGGGTAGATTCAAGTGACAATCCAAATGTAAATTGCTTCTAACAATTGAAAATGGCTTCACAGGGGAGCCAAAACGGAACTAATCAAAAACTCATGATAAGCATCAATATAGCATCATAAATGCCAGGTGTAATCAATCACACTCCGATCATGTGCTGCGGCTGATAGTCGACGCTTCGACCCTCATTGTAGGGATACTCCCCCTTACATGGCGGGTCTTCTTCAGGACAGTGAGAGGGTGGGGAGACTTATTGGTGGGCGGTTCCTTATGTTCAGATCATGAATTGGTCTGTCGTGAGAAGGAATACGGGTCTTAACAGGGTCATTCCTGATAAAGGGTCCCTAAGGTTGTTAATTTCTTGTAGATGCAGAGCACTCTAAAATCGGTCCAATGGCCGGTGTACCTCTTGGGTAGACAATCTGTTTCACAGCGTACCGGTCAATGCACGGGTGGTAGTTCGTTCCCGACTCGGTCGCTAGGGGCGCGGGTCAGAATCCTCCATGCACCGGCATCCTGCGACTCCCGTGGCAAACAATATGAGTAGCACACGAGTTGACGGGTGATTGAATTACAAACACTTCCGGTTAGGAATCCGGCAGAAGTTCCACGCTGCAAATCATCCCCAATCAGCTGGCTTGGTTGAGTGCTATAATGGCAACCTTAATCTAAAGCTAGCCAAGATTCAGGCGAGCTCTGGTCTACAATGGCCTGATGCTTTGCCGTTAGCCCTTTTGTCCACAAGAACGACTGTGCATTCACGAATGGGACTTAGTCCTTATGAGGTTGTTTTTGGTCGCCCGGCAAATATTTGGGGAGTGCAGTGGCCGACAAAATTCAGCGAGATAGAGCATCCCGTGTTGCTCGACTACCTGTATGAATTGACGGCTAAATTGCGTGTTTTGCATCAACAGGTTCACAATACATTGCCACAAGCTTCTGAAGATCCAGGACACACCATTGAACCTGGATCCTGGGTCCTTGTCAAGAACTTTCAGCGGACCAAGAACGAGCAGGCCCGCTGGAACAGACCTTATCTGGTGTTGTTATCTACCCGTTCTGCAGTACGAGTACCCGGTAAAAAGAACTGGATCCACGGCGTACATTGTAAGAGGGCTCCTTTGCCTCTGCCGTACGACCGGTGGGTCCAGAAAAGACTTCCTGATTCTGAAACTGAGACCGTGCCTCGTT
Source organism: Lissotriton vulgaris (assembly GCF_964263255.1). Taxonomy (NCBI): domain Eukaryota; kingdom Metazoa; phylum Chordata; class Amphibia; order Caudata; family Salamandridae; genus Lissotriton; species Lissotriton vulgaris. The sequence goes on along the minus strand of NC_141687.1, from coordinate 276,820,977 downwards.
TTTTGCCTTTCAGCGATGCCCGTTTGATTGGAACCAACACTGAGCAAGAAAGTGATGATCTCCTACAAGAAGCTGTGCCTCCATTGAATCGTTTGAGCACTGTTGAACTTGACTTACTGTTCCGTGAACAGACATTGCCTGGCAAAGAGCATTATAATTTGCGACCGAGAGTCGCGGGACAAATAAAGCACTGAGATTCTTTCTTTTACTGACTTTTGAAGGTTAAGCTCTCCTCCGAGGAACTATTTTGATTTTTGTTTTTGAACCACCATCCGGGTTCAGCTGTAGGGTCGCGGTTGTCAAGTCTATGGAGTGCAAGCCGCAGACGTTAGGTCGACGGTTCTGGTCGGTCTAAGGGAGTTGCCCTGGACTGACAGAAGCATTCCTTAGCATAGAACACCCTACCACCGCGAGCAGCAATTAGAGAGGATGGAGTTTTTTGAGATGGAGAGACCTGTTGAAAGAATAAGCTTTAAGAGCAAAATGTGTAAACTGATGAGCCGAAAACGATTTTTAATATTGTGATTGTTTATGTTGCTTAGCTTAATGATGTTTTTAATTGGATATGTGACTTTTTCTTTTCAAGTGACGTTCATGCCCACTACGCAACCTATACCTCCTCCTACTATTTCTTCTCATTCTTTTTACCCTTTGCCCGAACATGAATCCATTAGGAGAATGGAATTTGCTAATGATTCTTTTGTTCAGCTCCTGCACCAACACCAGCTAGTAGTGAACACGACTAATTGTTGGGTGTGTGGCCTTATGCCTCATACTACCGATAAAGGTATTCCTTACCTGGTCTTGCCAGTCAGCTACAATGGTTCTATATGGGCATACAGAACAATGTTCATCTATGGCTGTGAAGTCTACCCCCTACGTTCTGTGAAAGATAATCCAAAGAATAGTGCTCTAGTCAAGGGTATAGTAGATATGATTAGAGGAATGGATTCCTATGAGACTATCCCGAAAGATGAGACACTAGCGTATATTGGATGGAACGTGACTGGATATGGAGTTAGTCTGAGTGTTAACCAGCGAGCGAAAAGATCCTCTCCGATTTGGATAGTACCCCATCAGGGTCATTACTGTCTGCAAGGTAATGGCAAGAATCCGAGAGCTCAGTTAGGGAAGAGTGTTTGCACTGAGACGTATGTCTTTGCGTCCCAGACTTCCCCAGCGTTTCTAGCGGCTAAGGGTACTTATTTCATCTGTTACGATAGAGCATATACATGGTTTCCCCCTGATTTTTCGGGCACATGTTTTGTCTCGTTCCTGTTGCCTCCTACGTATACAGCTGCGGCAGATTACCACAGGACAAGAGTTGTTAGAGGTGTCTTCAGTAAGGAAGATACTGCAGGACAAGAATTGGGAGATTTTCTGAAGGGTTTTCTGTCATTTTGGGGACCTATGGTTAACAGCAGGAACATACGGCAATTGACGAGAGTGGTTGAGTCCAACATAGTTGAAACTGCCGGTGCCCTTAGTAACTTGACTGCTGAGCTCCAGTCGGATCGCCTTATGACTCTTCAGAACAGAGTTGCGTTAGATGTCAAACTTGCAGATAGAGGAGGGGTTTGTAAATTGATCCAATCGAGCTGCTGCGTTTTCATTCCAGACAACGCTCCGACAGTGTACCAAGCCATTTCCAAGCTACATAAGATCTCCGAGTCTGTACATGAGGATGAAGGAGATTGGTCGTTGATGGGATGGTTTTGGGGATTGTTATCCACCTGGGGATGGAAGATTCTGATGATCATTGGGATGATATTAGCTATCCTTTTCCTGGTCTGTCTTTGCGTACAGTGTGCTCCTGCTATATGTGGCCTTTGTGCTACTTCGTGTTCAAGGAGACCTGTCCAGAGAGAGTTACTAAGTACTAGGATGATGCTACAGCAACATCTTGATGATCTGATGAGTATAGACCTGGATTCAGATTGACGTGAGTTTAGGTTATTGCCTATGTAAGGGCAAAAGGAGGGTCTGAGATTCCGTGATTCTGAACCCGTTCAATAAAGGTCGTCGTAGCGTGACGATTTTGGTATCAGCGGACCGCAAATGATGAGTGCGGTATGTACAAGTGTTTTCGTCATAATCGATCAATGCAAACACTACGTATTCAGGGATTCCGTTCGAGCCTTCGGGTTCCGTTTTGTGTACGGCAGCCATTTTGTGTGTGGTTGCCCTCACATAGGCTGATGACTGTGGCCGAACGAGTCTTTGGGACACGTACACCTTAGCTTGAGTTTGTGCTGACTTCTGTTTGACCTGAGTGAACTGACCCTGTTGCCTGAGGCTAAACTTGCTGAGCCAGTTCCTTGTTAGGCAGCTGGTCAGATAGAGATCAAAGAGCAGGACATTGTTGAGTTTATGGTACAAGCACACACCCCTCTATCTTACTTCTCATCTGATTCTGTTCCTTCTTTATGGCCTGTTTTATGACATGGGTTGAGGTCCTTTTATTATGGGTTCGTTTGACCTGTCCGAGCAAGAATGTTGGTTTTTGCCTTGTCATTTCTGGTGGGCTGGACGACTGAAAGTGGGTTTGCCGTTATGTGATACCTTCGAAATGTCATTACGTGATTGGTCAGTTTGTAAGTAATTGATGCTAGCCAGGAATGGGATTTTTGGCATAAAAGACGATGTCTCGCTGTATGAATTTGAGCAGTCTCCTGAGAACATACACCATGTTGTACTTCTAGGATCTCTGTTACTGGCTGCAGCCAATAAATTTGATCATTGACGTCACCAAGAAGTATCCTGTGTCTCTGTTTGCCAAGACAGGTGAATCCGAAGACTTCGGCGGTTCCCCTGGTGCCGCTGGGTTCTAAAACCCGGTTCTTCACCATAGAATACCGGAGGTGATTCCTGATAAATGGGGTGAATCCATAGCAAATTAGGAAAAACATGGGGTCCACTCCTGAGGAGGTCCAGGCTACCTTGTCACACCTTGAATGCTCTGATACATATTTCTGAGTGCCCTTTCACAGTCCATGGCTGTGTAACAAATGTATGTGACAAGTGTGCATTAAAGACCTTAACTGCCCAAAAACTCTTTGGGTAAAAGTTTGGCTCACACACTTTACTAATTAATTGAAACTGGGCCAACTATTAGGTCTACCACTTTCTTGTTTGCTTTAAAAAAAAGTTTATATTGAAAATCACAGCAATGTACAATGCACAGCTGATGCAGGTGAAAATAATAAGACCCACCACTTTCAAACATCACCAGCTGGCGAGCAGGAAGGGCAGTGGAAGAGCAGAGGAGGAGTGTGTATGCAGTGGGGGCAGGGGTCTGGCATTGAAATTAACAGCATTGTCCAACCTTAAAATGAATAAAATTGCTTACATTTGAAAGAGCTGATAAGCCGGCCAAACTCCCGCTCTACCAGCTTTGTTCTTCCAATATAATAGGTCCTTGCGATAATTTTGTGTTTCTGATACAGGGAGTCATCTGAGACTTTTCTGCACAAAGCAAATGTGCTTCGTTTTAAGCAGCACATTCGCTTCCAGCTACATATGTGCCATAGGGGCGGCTCCTTCGCAAAAGCGGAGGAGCGTCCTCCCACTGCCTTTCAGCACGGCAAAAAAGGAAAAATAAAATGATAAAGTGATGTTATCATTTTATTTTTCCATGATGACGTAGTTTAGTAGGGCAGGGCTAGGTTGGGTAGCGCAGTGGGAGGGGTGGTGGCACCTTCCTAAGTGCACATTAATGTTTGGCCAACCCTCTGGGGCCAGCCAAACATTCATGCGCACTTTGAATGACTCCACCCAGGCTGCATTACAGCCTGGGTGGAGAACAGGCCAAGGATCCCATTCCCCATCTGAGTGTCGAACCATGGTGTTCAGACAAATCACGCATTGTGATTGGCTTAGGGGAGCGTGGGTGCTTCCTGTTCTAACAAAAGCCAGGAAGAGGAGGACGGAAGAGAGGAAGTAGCCATGCAGGCGGCCGGCAGGTAAGTGTTTTTTTTATTTCTCTTTTTTCTTCCCCTACCCCTATCCTGACACCCCCTTCCCACTACTGCTTCGCAGGAGCAGCCACGACTGATATGTGCTAATCCGAGTGATATTAGCAGCAGTAATATGACACAGCTGTCTGAGCCGGAAGACAAGGCTATTGCAGGTGACCAGGCATTCATTGGATCTAGTGGATGTCTGAGCAAAACGACCAGGCAGACTCTGAGAGCACACATGAACCATACACGAGAAACATAAAGAAACTAAAATATGAAAAGTGGCATTGAGAATGGGATTGGATGCGAGGCCCTGTCCATATATGGGAAAATAAATGGGGTACACAGAATCACAAATTAAAAGCAGCACTAAAGCAAAGTGTAATACAAAGCTCATGCAAGTGTGAAAAACAGCATCAGTTTCAGAGGTCTTTTGTGCTAATGGGAAAGCATTGTGTTGTGATTTATTACTTGATTAGTGCATTCTCCCTATTGATGTCCTCTGCCTTGCCTGCTCATCCATTGGTGATGTCATTGGAATGTTTGGAATGTTTGAGTTGGAGAGAGAGTCAGTTGGAATGGATGGGCTGAGCAGCAAGGAGGCTGCTCCTGGTGTGGCCTCATATGTATCTAACTTGTTTCCTGTAACCAACCAACAAGGAAGTAACTTGATGAATAAATCTACTATCCTATTCTATATCACACAGCCTACGTATCTTTCTTCCTTGCAACACTAGCGACGATTTTAAACAAGCCTACGCTTTGAGGAAGACTGGGACTAAGGACTTTATTAAAGACTGTGAATCTCGTCAACTGAAACTAAAGAAACGCCCTGGTAAGCCCCACCAGTGTCCTATACTACCTGGACAGCCTGCAGCCTGGGCGTTTGTCTTTTCAGATTGAGGAGCCTGCTGTCACCTTGCTGTCACTCGGAGGACTACTGCCCCTTGAACAGTCTCTCCAGCAACTATTTTCACAGAGGCGCAGCAGGTTTGCATGTCCTGCTGTCTTTTCCCTGCCTTGTTTGGACCATTAACCTGCGTGAGAAGTGTCATGATCTGACAGCAGGTTTTGTCTGTATCTACTGTATGACTAGTGTATTCTTCCTACAGTGTGGGCAGCATTTCATTCCTGCAAGCACCTCGTGTGTCTGTGCTCAGAATAGTGCTTTGTGCGCATGCAGTAACAGGATCCGACATTCTACAGTGTAGAGACCCTTGTGTGTTGAGCGTGTCTAGCCTATGGGACACTGATGATCTTGAGGCACTGACAACTTCTGGGAACAGCGGCACCGTTCGTGAGCTCATCTGCATGTTTGGACAAACGTAGACTATGGTCATGTGATGTCTGGTGAGTGTGGGCACTTTGCTGTCTGGCAAGCGACTTGATCTGTGAGGAGCTGCATCTCTTGTGAGCCAATGCCCATGTTTGGAGAGACAGGAACTGTGGCTGGGTGAAGTCAGGCGAGTGGGGGCACTTTATTTTCAACTGTTTGCATATTTATCTGTTTGCCACTGCACCTGGGCAGTTGTACCGCTACCTTTCAAACTAGGCAGTTAAACCTCTGCCATTCAAACTGGTCTCGAGCCCTCAACACGCGCAGCCTTACCGTCTAATTGCTGCCGCGCGCTGGCTAAGGGAATCCTGTATGTTGTCCTTCTTCCTGTGATCCTCTCCACTGCCTAGTGACGCTTGTTTGCAGCAACGCACCGTGAGCCATCTGGCGTGGTTTCACTGAGCGTGCCGCCATTTTGAGGTTTTGTAACCCAAAGGAGTTAGGTCCATCAGGGTGTGGGGTAGGCTGGACCCTTTTCTTTAAACACAAAACCACAAAAGTGTGCCTACACCCCCCTTGCTTCAATACAATTCAATTTATGAAGGCCAAACACTAGCTCTTGTAATTTGACCAGGTATTTTTATTTTGTACCATTCATTTTTATCTTTTTTTCCCAAAAAAATTCTTTTTTTAAATCTCAAAAAAGGATTAACTGTACATTTAAATATTTACACTACTGTACATTACAACATATACACATTCAAAAAAACAATACATACATACATTAAAGTTCAACAAAGACAACACATTATAAATTCATATACAATTGATTTCAATAAATGAAAGACAAAATCCCAAGGATAAGGAGTATACCCAATGAATGAGGCCTAATCGCTAATTTTTATATACACACGAGGTTGTATTAAGCTATATTTGGCTATTAACACCTCTTGTCTGCCGACGCGTTTCGAAACCAGGAAACCAGTTCCTGTGTTCTCTTCAGGGCCTTTTTCTTTTGTCTATAAAGTATACAAAACAATAAAGTTTTTATTAAAATTTGATGCTTATCTTCATTATAGTTACACCTAGGTGTTTTGTTTCTACCTACCAAATATTTATGAGGCGAGAAGTTTTATATAATGCTTTCCTTAGTATCAGAGGCTTCTTTTTATTGGATTCCACTCGGCGTGGAAATGGCTCTTTATTGTCTGCTTCACAAAAAAATCTACCAAAGGAAATGACAGATATTAGTCATTTCCAACTTTGTGATGAAAGAAAGTTTTGTTTAAGAAGGGGGGGGCCTTACCGGTGCTGCAACATACCTTTATGTGGTCTGTTCCTCCTCTAATTGTAGAGTTCTTTTTAGGCGGCATAAAAATTTATCATTCCAGACGTGTTTTTAAAGGGCAACTTCTTTCGTCTATTAATTAACCTTCAAACCATCGTGCTCCTATGAGGGCAATGGCGGGTATTTTAATGTTTATTATCAGGCATTTAAATCTTCACACAGTCATGGACAAATTATTGTTTGAGGTACATTCCATTACCTTATAAACAAACGTCTTCGCATGTAAGCAAATCTGATAGACAGCCGCCTTGGCGTGTTGCCGCTTCCGTGGCTCACCGCGTTTAGACCAATGTGAGCGCGAGTCCTGCAAATACAATAGCCGGTAAATGGCGGTTTTTACAACCCAGCATTTGTGTCATCTCGGTTTGATTATTCGGAGCGGGTTCCATACCTGTTTCTTCTAGTTTCTCCGCCTGAATCAATCTCGAAGGGGATTCAAGATGGTGGCCCGCTATTCTGTACTTCTTTTATCTCAGTATATCCAAGGGGATTATGGGACATGTAGTCACTTCTTGTCCGCATCAGAATTGGAGTGCTAACGAATAAGCTATGTCATTGATAGTTATCATTCAAACAACAGCAATGCCCTCCTGCATGTTTGCTCGCTACTTGGTCAAAGAAATTTTTTGAAAAAACAAAAAAAGGGGATTAAGTAAAAAGAATTCTACATTTACCCAGGTATCTGTATACCGAATGCCAAGTCAACCCCAATTAAAAAGAGTTCAGAAATCAAGACAAATTCATTGTTTATTGAGTACAACCGGAGTTCAAAAGGTTTCAGGTCCAAACAGGTTATAACCTTCCAATTTCAGACAAACTGTTCAATCCCGTCTGGGTGCCATTAAATTTCAAAATTAAATATGCTTCCTTCTGTAAAAGCATTCTTTCTCTATCCAGAGATCGATGCATCTGATTCATTGCATACAAGATTGACCATTTAAAAGAGTTCTCATCATGGCCCTTTTCAACAAAATGTTCAACCATAGGGGCAGCCATTACCTTCTTTTTATTCGGGATTTGTGTTGGCTGATACGTAGATTGGCCTGCTGGCTAGTCTTGCCAAAGTAAATTTTATTGCAGGGACACAATATCACGTACACCACGTTTTTAGTTCTACAATTTGAAAATTCTGAGTGTTTCCATTTCGTATCAAGATGCCAAAATTATTTTTCTTCAATGGGATTTGGGCACGCCACACAGTTTCCACACTTGTGGTGGCCTTCAATAGGTGACAAATTCCACTGTGATAGCAAATCACTCTTTGTTTTTGGTAATGCAACATCTGCTCTAATTATTTGCTGCCCTATACTTAGATTCTTTCTGTACGCGAAAATCGGTTTTGGAAACGGACATTCTAGTCCTTCTGGCGGGTGCCAATTCTTCAGTACAGCTTGTCTAAGCTTATGTATGTCAGGGCAAAAAGTCGTGACGCACACTAGCCTATCTAGTGCTGGTCTATTTTTTGACTTGAAGAAGGCATTCTCTCGGCGTGAAGCGTGCTCTTTTAAAAGAATGTCTCAAAAGTTTTTTAGGGTAACCTCTTTGTTGCATATCTTTGCAGAAAGCTTGAGCATGATCCTCATAATCCCTTATGTCTGAACAGTTTCTCCTGATTCGTAATAGCTGTCCGTATGGGAGGTTTGCTTTTAAGTTTTCTAGGGTGTGCACTTCTATGGTGTAGGATCGTGTTTCTGTCAGTGGCTTTTATATATAGTAATGTCTTTAATTGCCCCTGGGCGCATCTGAGCTCTACATCCAAGAATGTCATTTTGGTGGTGCTGTATTCAATGGAGAACTTTATATCTCCATGTCTGGCATTGAGCCATTCGTGGAAGGCCAACAGATCAGTCTGGCTCCCCTGCCACAGGAGCCAGACATCATCTATACAGCGATACCACTGGGAGATGTGTATTTTGTACGGGTTATTTTTCTCCACAAATTTTTCTTCATATTGTGCCATGAAGAGGACTGCCATTTCTTAATTCATAATCCTTTTTGACATTTAAAAAATGGAAAAAAATGAAAAAAGTTAAAAATGAATGGTATAAAATAAAAATACCTGGTAAAACTACAAGAGCTAGTGTTTGGCCTTCATAAATGTAATTGTATGGAAGCAAGGGGGGTGTAGGCACACTTTTGTGATTTTGTGCCATTTTGTGGTTGGCAGCCACCGATTTCCTTTCCCCTTTGCAGGTGCCGTTGTATGCTACCGATGTGCCAACCACGTTTCTGCCTACCAAGCTTTTTTAAGTTCCGGTTGTCTTCCACTTTCCACCTTTGGAAACAAATTACTTCTAGGATATATGGTGAGCCCGCATGATTGAAGAAGAAATTGCTGATGTTTTGGCAACCACCATGTTCGTTTTAAACTGATGAAGTTTTCTGCTGGTCATTCCTGTCGGATAAACATGGAAATTAGTGAAGTGCAGGCAAGTCAGACTTTCTGAAGTTCAAATACCCTTCTATTTTTGAGTCTTTTGGGGGAAGCCGACTCTTCGTGGGATCCTTTCCTTGCCAGCATACTTTTATTTCAATCCTTGGTCATTGCAGCAATTTGGCAAGTTCCAAAAAGAAAAACCTTCAACAGTGTATTGTTTTTCAGTTGTACAGAACACGGTGAGTACTTCATTTATTTTAGCTTTTTGTTTTCTTGGGAGAGTGCATCTTTCATAATGTTGTTTGTGCATGTTCTTATGGTTGTATCACATGTTTGCTCCATTGCTCTGTATACCTGATCCTGTATTTGTATGTATTTGAGGGTGAGAGAGAGTGAGAGAGTGTAGTGTCCTTGTCTTGTATCTGTATGAATAGAGCAAGAGAGTGTAGTGTTCCGGGTCATGTTAGTGTACGCCTTTGAGTATGTTTTGCCACGTATGAGGTGTTTAGTCTGAGCTCTTTGTGAGAGTGTGTCTCTCTCACTGTCAGGGGTGCGCGTGTGAGAAGGCTCCTTCTTTTGATGCTTCTCTCACTTACCACTATTCCGTGGTTATGAGTGTGTATTACCCTGTGTTTTGGGGTAGGTTGCCACCACTAGTGTGGTTTGTTTTTAGCCCTTAGTTTATCACTCGTTTATAGTTGTTGGGTTGACTTATGTTGTCACTTGTGGGCTATGTGTTGGGTTGACCCCTTGTCATTGAGAGTACGTGAATCTCACTGTTTTGGGGTGCATGTATGAGAAGACCCCTTCTTACAAAGCTTCTCTATTTTACCACTGTTTTGTGGAATGACAGAAGTTGACACTTTGTTGGCTGTTGTTTGAATGACTCCTCATTGTGTTGTGAGGGTATGTGAATCGCTCATTGTTGGGGTGCGTGTGTGAGTAGACTCTTTCTTACGAAGCTTCTCTGGTGTACCTGTTTTTGTGATACTCTCAGAATGGTTGTTGCCTCGTGTGAGGTGCTTGGACAACGTGTTCTGAGTCCGTATGTGAGAAGACTCCTTTTTGCTAAGCTTCTCCGGTTTACCACTATTTTGTGGTTGTGGTTGTCTATTACCCTAGTGTGAGTTAACGTGTGTGTGTACTCACTGATTTATAAAATGGAATGCTTTTCTTGTCTTTTCGCTATCTTTTCTAGGTGGGGTTTGGGCATGTGATTTTTAGGAATTTGTGGGACATGTGTAGTGTGTGTGTTTCATCTTGCATGCAATCAGCATCTGTTACATGTCGTAAGTGTGTGCTATGAACTTGCATACCTTAATGTTATTTTAATCATTATAGAAGGGGAGATGTGTTGTGATTTATTACTTAATTAGTGCATCCTCCCTATTGATGTCCTCTGCCTTGCTGCTCAGCCATCGGTGATGTCATCGGAATGTTTGGAGTGTTTGAGTTGGAGAGAGAGTCAGTTGGAATAAATGGGCTGAGCAGCAAGGAGGCTGCTCCTGGTGGAGCCTTATATGTATCTAACTTGTTTCCTGTAACCAACCAACAAGGAAGTAACTTGATGAATAAATTTACTATCCTATTCTACATCGCATGGCCTACGTATCTTTCTTCCGTGCAACACATTCCTTCTGCCACAAGGGGCAGTTGAAGAGAGCCGGTCCCTCTGCCTGGGCACCCTGCAGGCAGAGCTCACCCCTGCAGTTTACCCTTCATGCTAGAGTTTCTCCTGCCCGCTCACCGCTGCTACCCACTGCTTGCTGGGGACCCACCACTCCAACTACCCACAGGGTCTCTGCTTACCCCTGCCCCACTCTTACCCTCACCTGTAGAGGGGTGGTAGCAGCTGTCCTCCATATTTTCTGTTATTGGATGTCAAGTCAATGGGATACTCTGCCAGGAAAACCAGGACGTAATTACAAGATAATGACGGACCACAGTGCTGCAGGCCATGTTGCTGCGCTGAACTGCGTCATTAGGAAAGTGAAGGGATGCATTGTATTTACAACAATACTACACATCCCTGTGCTTTCCTAAGAAGCTGGTGCACAATAAGCTGCCTAGCGCCAATGAAGGCACCTTTGCAAGGGTCCCTCTGTTGCAGGGATGATACTTTTTGTGCACCTACTTGCACAAAAACAATTATTGATTGCCTTTTCCTCCTATGTGTGCCGAAAGAGAAAAAAACGAGTAGAAATAAAGGTATTTCTCCTTGTTCCACCACTTTTACGCCTCCCCTGGGGAGGCACTACAGTCTGATGCATTCCCAGGTTTACAAAATCTTGAAAATCTGGGAATGCATCAGAATCCATGTGCGCTGCATGGAAACACCCACAGCAACACCCATGGAACACTCCTTTCAGAGAAATGCGTGAAAGGGGGACATATTTTCAAGTCCATGAAAATCCATGCAGGGTGGCTTTGCATTGCCTTGTAAATATGGGCCAGCACACTGCGCCAGCGGAGCGTAAAAAAATAAATTACGCTCCATTGGCACAAGGGTCTTGTAAAATATGCCCCTAGTGTGCCAGCGCACTGGTAGGTTTCACTTTACATCAGGTGAAGCCAAAGGTAGATGGGAAGCATCGCCTGCATCACCGAAGCAACACTTCCAGATTTTATACAGCTTTGCTAGTCTCGGGAAAACCATCCCTCACCCTTATTGATATCCTTGTACAATTAATATCAGCCACTGATGGAGGATGTCATTAAGGGGTACCATGGGTCCCAATTTTGACTGCCATTACATCCATTGTAACTCCTACGCAATCTACGATTACCTGATGTCCCCCACATTCTCAGGGACATAAGACTGTGTTCAATTTAACTGAACACCCACTTCAGCTCCCAGAATGCATTGGGTTGGTAAATGTAGGTTCAGGACTGAAAACCGGAGTCTCATATTCGCCTTCTACCCTTATCTGAGCCTCTATTGCACCTTAGGGATAGGAGCAATCTGTTCCTTCCACACCCCCATGAGACCAGCATGCAACCAATGGGAAGGTACAGTGCCTGATACCAGACCCATGCCAATGTGGTGGTTGCAAAAGGTCCAGCCAATTGACCTACTGTTGTATTCTGGTTTGTAGATATTTCCCTTTTAATTTACAATTCCATTCTTGTACATATTTCCCTATTAAATAGAATGTCTATTCTTAGCTGCTCATGCACACTGTGTGATGGATTCCATTTAGAATTGTTATGATCTGAAATGTATTAACTTTGACTGGCAACTTGGAGAGTGGAAGTACTGTGCTGCAGTTCATTAAACCTTGGATTTAACTTGGAATTACTTGGAGTTTTTACCTCTTTCTTACAAAATTGGCGACGAGGGTGACCAGTACCTACTACTAAAGCAGCACAGGTGTGGTACATCTTTTTGTGAAACAATAATTTTATTTTATTTTTTTCCTGGATTTAAACTCATTTTGGATTTTACTAACCTGGAATTGGATATTGATGCTCTTCCTCCTATGCTGAAAACGTTTATCATCTATTTTGCTGATGTCTGAAGGATTTAAGGCTCTATTCTGCTGGAAATAATATTTACATCAAGCTCTGCTGGTAACGTTTTTATTTGGAGATTGCAAGTTCATGTACGTTGTGTTTTATTGAAAATACGAAATTTGTGGGTTGTTGCTTAAAGGATTCACGATTTTTATCAAATACGCAATGTTTACCCTCAAATGCGGTTTCAACTGATAACACGCGACGAACGAAACCTTCCCGTGCAACCTTCTCCATGCGCCATGTTGATGCGTGCCGTTACCATGGTTTCAGCTGTCAATGATGATGTTACACGCATTGAACATGAGGTCGCGTAACGTACCGGCGGCCATATTTGTTTACATCCGCATTTGCTTTTAACAGCTGCCGAGCATCGGATGTATTCTTAATTGAAGGTACTGTTTACTTGTACTGTATTCTACAAAATAAGGATTTCTGCACAACGATCTTTACAATCGGACCGATCCTTTCAATTCCAATGATTTTTTAACAACATTTGTTTATTGTGTGCATTATTTTTGAAACGTTTCGAATTTATGCTGAAATCTACAATCTCATGTGGAATATACCATCGCTGATGTACACAGCTTGTGTACTCAAGGACTAATTTTGAATTTGTATTTATTGACTTGATATTTAGGTTTATATCTGCTTATTTTTGTTTTGTTTCATTTTGTTCTGTAGTTGGTTTTACATTTTACACCATGCAGTTGATCCTCCCTCAAAATTCTTGCAATGTAAGGGTGATCCTCCCATTCCATGGAACGGATGGAAGGAGGAGTTTTTAACCTATTTAAAGGCTATTGATGGGGAAAGGATGGGAAATGAAAGGAAAAAAAATATTTTTTTTCATTGTTTGGGATCCGAAGGGCAAGCTATTTTTAGAAATTTACCACCTGTTCCTGGTGACTCTGGTGTGTTTGATGAAGCGATGCTTCGTGTAGAAACGCGTTTCAAACCTACAACTAGCATTGCTTTGAATCGCTACAAGTTTTATACGAGAGCACAAAAAGAAAATGAATCTTTTGATGATTTTTTAACTGGTTTGAGAGCTTTGGTTGTTTCATGTAATTTTGGTGCAACGACAGACGAAATGATTAGGGACCAGATAATTGTAAATGTTAAGAGCAAGAAAACACAAGAACAGTTGTGGATTTTAGGTAATCCTACTTTATTAGAATGTATTTCCACTGCAAAAGCCTTTGAGCAGTCTAACAAATGGATGAAAACTATCGAAGAAACAAGCACTAAAAGTGGGAAGAATGATAAACTAAGTGAGGAAGTAAGTATGTGCGATGAACAATGTTACAAAAGGTTTTCAAAACTATAGGAATACATTGCGTAACCGCATTGTGTGTTTTAGGTGTGGGAGTTACAATCATATAGCTTCCTTCAAGTTTTGTCCCGCTTTGGGCAAAGAGTGCAACAAATGTGGTAGAGTTGGTCATTTTTCCAACTCCTGTAGAGAAGACAAAAAGAAGATTGGGGACAAAAGTAATTATTTTAAGAAAAAAGAGATTTCTTGTGGGAGAGATGACACAGACTTTGGATCAAGTTTACCTAGAAAGAGGAATGATTGTGTCTTTAGTGAGTTTAAGTTTGCTTGAGGAAGATGTTTTAGACTCTCCTAAATGTGTTGTTAGATTTATAAATGTTGAACTAGAGTTGATACTGATTCTGGGTCTCCTTGGACCTTCATAACGGAAGAGTATGTTGATGAAATGTATTAATCTAAAATTGCTAAGAGTGATTTGTGCCCTCCTGATATAGTGGCAAAAGGGTTCAATGGTTCAAACATTGACTTCATTGGCTACATTGCTTCCACAATTTATTTTAAGGACCAATCTGCGTACATCAAACTATATGTTGTGGTAAAGGGAGTGAATGTTCTCAGGTGGCGCGATCAATTCAAACTTAACATTACATTGAATCCACGCAGCAAAGATCCTGTCATGGTGTTACAAGATGGAGATGTTTTAGAGAAAAGAGTTAGGTTTGTAGAAGAGTGTAATGTTTGGAAGTCACTTTCGTGTGAGTTTCCTGGAGTTTTTTCAGATAAGTTAGGTAGACTAAGTGGTTTTACTCATGTTATCAAGCTTAAACAACGAGCTGAACCAGTTGTACAAAAGCTTAGACCTGTACCACTCAATGTTAGAGAGGAGTTAAGTGATACACTCAATGATATGTTAAAAAATTATGTCATAGAGGAGATAGAATCGTCAGAGTGGGTTTCGCCAGTAGTTTTGGCACGCAAACCTGATAAATCTTTGAGACTTTGCATAGATTTGAGAGCACTTAATGCAAACATAGTGGTAGATTGTCATCCTCTGCCGAATATCAACGAAGTGG